>NC_138775.1:240571474-241108974 GCF_965119305.1 Pelophylax lessonae | reverse complement strand
ACGTTTTACTACTTGTTAAGAAACACTTTGTGCTGCCTTGTTCACATTTACTTTTGGTTTTACGGCTTGTGGCAATGGTTTGTTTGCCTATTGCATTAACCTGCTATACAGGTTTATCTGCTTTTTAATGCTTCTTTTTATTTTTGTAACTTGTTGATTCCCAGTTATTTGATGACAAGATCCAGAACTGCAAAGATGATGAACAGAGAAAGGTTAGTATCTTTGTACCCAAATTAGAATTATTTTTAAACTGTTACTTGGTTGTTATGGGTCCTGTGAAACTGTGAATTGAATCTGGGTGTAGTGGCTACAAACTGCAAATATGTGGCTATAGTTTTGTAGTCACTTCTGTTCCTGGGACAGGAAGATAAAATGTTGTTAAAGCTGACGTCCATCCAAAAGTGAGAAGACTTTAACATTTGGGATGGATCGAGTCGCAAGCTTCTTCTGTCTTTTGGTATTCCCTATCCCAGCTTTTAGCCTGCGGTCACACCAGGTGCGATTTTAAAGTTGTACGATTTAAAGTCCGACTTCAAGCAATGCTTCAACACTACTTCTGTGAGATTTGTAAAGATCTGATAGGACTTAAAGTGGTTGCATTCTATGCAAAAAGATAAAAAGCCTTCTGTGTGCATCAGCCCCCTAATACTTACCTAAGCCCATTTCTAACCTGCGATGTTGCAGGAGTGTCTGGGCTGCCCGAGTCACTCCCTCCTCATTGGATGCAACGGCAGCGTGGTACCATTGGCTCCCGCTGTGGTCATTTAAACTCAGTAAGCCAATGAGGAGAGAGGGGAGTGTGGCCGGTTCGTGGCTCTGTCTGAATGGACACACGGAGCTGCAGCTCGGCTTGGGTGCCCCATAGCAAGCTGCTTGCTGTGGAGGCACTCAAGAGGAGGGGAGGTGCCAGGAGCACCGAAAAGGAATCTGAGAAGAGGATCCGGGCTGGTAAATGTAACCTGTTGTTTTTAACCCCCCCAAAAAATTAGATTTAACAATCTCCCTTTAAGTCATGCATGTCCAACCTGCGGCTGGAACCGCAGGCAATGTGGCCCACTGCCCCCTGACAATTTTTTTTTCTTTTTTTTTTGCTGGGTAAGAAGGAAGTCGAGTTGGGGGCACGGCCACAGAGGCTGCCTCGGAGGGGATCATCCACTAGTTGTGTTAAATTAGTGCTGGGGGGCTGCGGCAGCACGGGAGGGCATGGCGGCATTTTATTACTTATATACCTTAACTATAGTATTTATTTTATGTGCGGCCCGAGAAAATTTCTCTACACTCAATGTGGCCCAGAAAAGCCATAAGGTTGGACACCCATGCTTTAAGTGCTACTTCAGTGAGAGGGGCTGACCATGTCACATTGAGGAACAGTGATGTTATGAACTTAACTAACAAAGGGTTAATATTTAACTACTTTCAGGCTCAAGTAGTGCTGATATACACAGGTACTATTTGCAGCACTATTTACATTATAGTCTATGGCCATAGTCCTGAAAAAGTAATACATGAACTACTTCTCAAATCATACTACTTCAAGGATAAGTGCAGTCAAAATTTTACTAGCGCTAAACCTGCTCTTTGCCACATTTAAACCTAATCTATCTAACCCTGTAAATCAAAAATCGATGTACTTTACTTTTTTGCAGCTGATCCGGTCCAGTCTCCAGCGACGAAAGGTCTGTGCAGGAGAGGACCGACAACAGCTGTGAAATGAATGGGAAGTGACGTCACCCATAGACTTACTATGGGGCGTCTGTGGTTGAGTACCTCTCCTGCACCCGCCTCCACACTGAAGCCGCCGCTGACAGCTCACCGTGGGACCGGACCTGATTGGATGCAGAATAGGTAACTACAGTGATTTTTGCTTTACAGGGTTAGATAGATTAGGTTTAGAATGTGGCATAGAGCAGGTTTAGCTTTAGTTAGGTTTTGCCTGGACTTATCCTTTAAAATAGTATCTATAAAGACACTGCTATAGAAACACATTACATACTACCCCTACTTCTGTTTTCTCAGTAATTTAAAAAAAAATTAAAGCAGAAGTAAAGTTTGTTGATTGGGTAAACTTTTGCTATAATCTGCAAATATGCATACTATTCTTACTGATATGTCATACATCTTCCTCTTGTGCTGTACTCTCCTAGTTGCAGGGAAAAAAATCACACCGTGTATGGCCTGCCTAACAACCCCAATTCTAAAAAAAAAAAAAAAAAAAAAAAACGCTGTGTAAAATCTACATATTAACAGAATGCACTGACTTGCAAATCCCATAAACTGATATTTTATTCACAATTAAAAAAAGAAAACCTATCAAATTTTTAACCACTTGCCGACCGCCGCACGACTATCTACGGCGGCGGTCAGCCCCTCACAGGCAAAGTGACGTAGGTCTACGTCGCTCGCCTGTGAGGGTTTAGGGAGCGAGCGCGCGCCGCCGGAGGCACGCTCCCGCGTGGTCACGGACCCCCCCCCCCCGCGCGTGTGACCGGCGGACCCGATCGCCGCCGGCCACTCTGTGATCGGCGGGGGAGAGGGAGAAAGTCAGGCAGCTTGTGTAAACAAGCTGCCTGTCATTCTCCTCTCTGTATGAGAGATGATCACATGGATCTACTATGTAGATCCATTGATCACTCTGCATACAGTTGAAGCCACAGCCAATCACAGTTAGAATCACGCCCCTAGGGACACACACAGCCCCTCCCTCTCAAATAAAGTTAACCCCTTCACTACCAGTGTATTTTTACAGTAACAGTGCATATATATAGCACTGATTACTGTAGAAATGTCACTGGTAACCCCAAAAGTGTCAAAAATGTCAGTCAAGGGTCCGATCTGTCCGCCGCAATGTCGCAGTACCGCAAAAAAAAACGCAGATCGCCGCCATTACGCGTTAAAAAAAAAAACAACAAAAATGACAAAAATCTTTCCCTTTGTTAGTAAACGCAATAACTTTTGCGCAAACCAATCAAAATACGCTTTTTGCGATTTTTTTTTTACCAAACATAGGTAGCATAAAACAAATTGGCCGAAAATATTAAAAAATTTTGATTTTTACATTTTTTTGGGGGGGAATTTCATATAAAAAAAAGGGAAAAATATTGCTATTTTTGCAAAATTTACGCTCTTTTTTTGTTTATAGCGCGTGATCAAAAAATCGCACAGGTGATCAAATACCACCAAAAGAAAGCTCTGTTTGTGGGAAAAAAAGGACGCCAAATTCGTTTAGGTACAGCGTCGCACGACCGCGCAATTGTCCGTTAAAGTCACGCAGTGCCGAATCGCAAAATACCCTCTGGTCGTTTAGCAGCCAAATCCTCCGGGGCTTAAGTGGTTAAACTGAGAAAAGGTACCATTTTAAGAAAAAAATAAGGTAATTTAAAAAAAGGTGGCAACAACATGTCTCAAAAAAAGTTGGGACAAGGCAATAAAAAACTGGCCAAGTAAGTGGTACTAACATGGAAGAGCTGGAAGAACTTTTGCAACTATTTAGGTTCTTTGGCAACAGATCAATAATATGATTGGGTATAACAATAGCAACTTAGAGAGTCATTGTCTCAAAAGTAAAGTTCGGCAGAGGTTCACCAATCTGTGAAAAGCTACTTCTAAAAATTGTTGCATTTTCAGAATTTTCCCTAATGTAAAATCGCAAAGAATGTAAATGTAGCATCTACAGTGCATATCAAAAGATTCTGAGAATCTGGAGAAATATCTGTGTGCAAGGGACAAGGCCGAATCACAATATTTGATGCCTCTGGTCTTTGGGCCTTTAGACGGCACTGCATTAAAAATGGGCCATGCTTCTGTGATTGACATTGCATGGGCTCAAGAATACTTTAAAAAATCACTGACTGTGAACCGCATACTGCGTCTATGACAAATGCATGGCTTCGTAGTAGAAGAGTACGGATGCTTAACTGGCCTGCCTGCACTCCAGACTTTTCATCAAAATTATTTAGCACATCTTGAAGTAAGAAATTGGACCAAGAAGGCCCAGGAATGTTGAGCAGTTAGGCCCCTTTCACACATACGGTCCGTTCAGTTCATCAGTTCAGTCACGTCAAAATGTATCTGTTTTTTCATCCGATTTTCATCTTTTTTTTTACATCCACTACCAATGCAAAAACGGATGAAAATAGGGAATTCATTCGTTCCAAAAAACGGACATTGACGGAAGTGGATGAATACGGATGTTAATGGATGATCATCCATTGTCATCCGTTTTTACATAGAGATGCATTGATGTCCGTTTTCATCCGTCAACGGATGGATGAAAAACGGACAAACGGACCGTATGTGTGAAAGGGGCCTTAGAATCCCATATCAGGCAAGAATGGGACAACATTCCTCTCCCAAAACTCCAGCAACTGGTCTCCTCAGATCCCAGACATTTAAAGAGTTTAGGTGAAAGAAGATGCTACACCGTGGTTAAACATGGCCCTGTCCCAACTTTTTTTATATGTGTTACTGCCGTCAATTTTAAAACTGCCTTATTTTTTTTCTTTAAAATTTTTATGTTTTCTCGGTTCAAACCTTTGATATGTTATCTATTTTCTATTGTGAATAAGATATGGTTTTATGAGATTTGAAAATAACTGTGTTCCGTTCTGCTTCTTGAAAGTCTTATTGCAGCATTTTCCTGAAAAGTATGTTTTATATCACTCTATGTATATCCAGGGCTTTTTTTCTCATAGAATAGGTGCAGGAACTCCCACTATTAAATCACCCCTTGTCTCCGCCCTACCCACCTCTGAGCACCGTCCCTTGGTTCCACCCCCTACCCACATTCCAGTACCGCCTCTTTTAGAGAATAAAGAACCAAGTATTGTTTTGTGGTTCTAAGTAATTTGTATGGACTTTGGCAATGATAACAAAAAAAGCAGTAAAATAGTTCCCTCACAGCCAGCAACAATAGATTCCACCCCAGCAACAATAGACCCCCATCCAAGCCAAACTAGATCCCCCAGCAACAACAGATTCACCCAGCAATAGATCTCCCTCCAGCAATGATAGACCACACAACAGCAAAAAGAGACCCCCCCCCCCCAGCAACAAAGGACCACACCCCAGCAACAATAGACCTCTCAGCAATAATGGAGCCACTAGGAACAATAGACCCCTCACGCAACATTATAGCAAACATGGACCCCCTGTTACAGAATACTACCTCAGCAACAATATATCCACCCCAGCAACATTAGACCGCCAGCAACAACAGATTTTCCAGCAGCAAGAACAAATAGACTTCTACCTCAACAGTAGATCCCTGTCAGCAACAATTGACCCCTCAGCAACATAAGACACCCCCTAGCAACAATAAACCCTCATGCAAAAATAAACCCTGCCAGTTACAATAGATCCTCCAGCAGCCAGCATCCTAGCCCCTCCAGAATCCCTTACCATTACATGCATTCAGTGCTGGAGGTGCCGGAACTGCGTTCCCCCACGTTCCCGCTGAAAAAAAGCCCTGTGTATATCCCAGTAAAGCCACCCTTGGATTTCCTATAGCTTTCACTTTGCTTTGCCAATGAAAGATTTCTAGATCCATCTGCATATTATCCACACTTGCGTTGATGTTATTCATGTCTTCTGAGAAAGTGTTAACTCATTCCATGGAGATATCCCTGCTAAATGATATGCAGCTGTTTCTTGCACGCAAGGTGATCCTGTGGGGCTAATTATGTGTCAATTAGACATGACTCTTACATCAGGAGTCATTGCTAATTTCATATGTGCATTGAATTTTATTCAACAAATGGTGTGCCTCTGGTATTATTGTGTCAGTTTCTGTATCCTCAGGTGTCTGTCGGGTTGTAATTGTTTTATTCAAAAGGCATGATTTCTGATGTACATTTGAAGCTGAACTAAACTCTCTCAATCCACATTTCGCAATTTTTAATCCCTATGATGCTAGCCTTAGTTAATAGGAAAGTATATATTTACTTGTTTTAGGCTTTTTTTCATTTCTTCAGCCTCTTCCTAGTCTCTGGCCTAGGCCAAAATTATGTCCTCCATTCCACAAGTCTTAATGGGGATTTTTTTTTTTTTTTTTTTATCTGGAGGAAGGGCCTTCTCAGCTAAGCACACCCTCCTGCTTGCATGCCTGAGCTAAGGTCAGATAAATTCCAGGAAGTAAAGGCTACAAGATTCCTCTGCCCTTAAGCCCCCGTACACACGTACCGATTGTCGGCTGAACGATCGGCCGTCTTTTGTCCTGTGTCGTGTTGGTTGAAAAGTGCTCAAGACTGCACACGAATTTTGTCGGCCAACAACAACCAACTTCAGAAGTGATGTCATGTGATGGTTAACTTTCCGTGTGTTTTTTCTTCTCTGAGCATGCCCAGTCTTGCTCATCTGCTTTTTGTCGGCCGAAATCTGTACTGACTGACGAACAATCGGCCGTTCTTTGTTGGCCTACAAAAATTTTATAGCCTGCACACCAGATTTTGTTCGGTCGAAAAGTTGCAGTCGGTTGTCGGAAGCATCATACTAACAATCGGCCGATCGGACGTTGGCCGAATATTTACGGCCGACAATCGGTACGTGTGTACGGGCCATTACTCAAGTTTGCCACGACTAGAAATGCTAGGGTGATTGCTCAACAAAATAAAGCATGGAGGCATGGATGGGCGAGTTTGCTTTGAATATTAAATAGTGTTTGTGGTACTCAGATACTTGCGCTCTGCTTAACCACTTAAGCCCCGGAAGATTTTACCCCCTTCCTGACCAGGGGGTATTTTGCGATTTGGCACTGCGTGACTTTAACGGACAATTGCGCGGTCGTGCGACGCTGTACCTAAACGAATTTGACGTCCTTTTTTTCCCACAAACAGAGCTTTCTTTTGGTGGTATTTGATCACCTGTGCGATTTTTTTGATCACGCGCTATAAACAAAAAATGAGCGTCAATTTTGCAAAAATAACAATATTTTTCACATTTTTTTATATGAAATTCCCCCCCCAAAAAAAGTAAAAATCAAAATTTTTTAAAATTTTCGGCCAATTTGTTTTATGCTACATATATGTTTGGTAAAAAAAATCGCAAAAAGTGTATTTTGATTGGTTTGCGCAAAAGTTATCGCGTTTACTAACAAAGGGAAAGATTTTTGTAATTTTTGTTGTTTTTTTTAACGCGTAATGGCGGCGATCTGCGATTTTTTTTTTTTTTTTTTTTTTTTTTGCGGTACTGCGACATTGGGGCGGACAGATCGGACCCTTGACTGACATTTGTGACACTTTTGGGGTTACCAGTGACATTTCTACAGTAATCAGTGCTATACATATGCACTGTTACTGTAAAAATACACTGGTTGTGAAGGGGTTAACTTTATTTGGAAGGGAGGGGCTGTGTGTATCCCTAGGGGCGTGCTTTCTACTGTGATTGGCTGTGGCTTGAGCTGTAAGGACACTGATCAACGGATCTACATACTAGATCCGTTTTATCAGTGTCTTTACAGCGAGGAGAATGACAGGCAGCTTGTTTACACAAGCTGCCTGACATTCTCCCTCTCCCCCGCCGATCGCCGCGTGACCGGCGGACATCGGGTCCGCTGGTCACACGTGCGGGGGGGTCCGTGACCACGCGGGAGCGGGAGCGCGCCTCCGGGGGCGCGCGCTCGCTCCCTAGACCCTCACAAGCTAGTGACGTAGCCCTACGTCACTTTGCCTGTGAGGGGCTGACTGCCGACGTAGATCGGCGTTAGGCAGTCGGCAAGTGGTTAAGGGAAAGGTATTTGCATGCATCCTTGTGTTTTTTTTTTTTTTTTTCTTTTTATATATATTATTTTGCGCGGTCCCTATCAATGTAAACTGTTTAGGGGAAACATCTGAAGGTAGATCTACAGGGGTTGGACAAAAATATGGAAACTCTACATGATTTGCAGGTGTGAAAGTGACGTCATGTTTTGCACTGATACGGGAAGTGATGCAACATTGTTTTGCTTCTGCTGTGTGATGAGAAGCCTCACTTGTCATCATTCACACCGTGCGCTGCTTGTAATATGGAGACCTGTCGGAACATACGGAGTTTCAAAAAGGGCAAATTGTTGGTTTCCTGCTTAGCTGGTGCCTTTGTGACTGAAGTTGCCAATTTTTTTGCAGTGTCACGAGGTACAGTATCAAAGGTTATGACTGCGTATACAGTTTCTGGGAAAATGTTGTCTAATAAGCATAACCGCAGTCGACGTGGTCAACTGACCAAAAGAGACAAAAGGACATTGCATAGGATTGTGACCTAGAAGAAGACAACTGCTGCTGCAAAAGTGACTACTGAGCTCAATCTCAGGCTTCCAAAGCCTGCGTCCACAAAGACTGTGCAGAGGGAACTCCATAAGCTCCATAAGCAAAACATTTGCGGGCAAGCTGCAACAGCCAAACCACTAGTGACTGATATGAATGCTCAGAAAAGGGAGAAAGTGGTGCAACACCCTTAAATCGTGGACTAACGATCAATGGAAAGCTGTCCTGTGAATCAAGCTTGACACGGTTCCCAACCATCAGACGTGTTTAAGTTTGGCAACCACCCTTCCAAGCTTACGACCAGGACTGTCTTTAAAGCATGGTGGTAGCGCAGTCATGGTTTGGGCAGCCATATCTTTGTACCTTTTCAAGGTGATGATGGGGCCTGCAGAAAACAGCCACCGCCAGTGACTATGTACAAATGTTGGCCGACCGTGTGCAAACCATGGTGCAGACATTGTTTCCCTGAAGACGGCACCATTTACCAAGACAATAATGCTCTGATTCACACAGCTCATGTTGTCCAATCGTGATTTGATGAACATGTAGACGAAGTCTCGCACCTTCCCTGGGCGCTGCAGTCACTGGACCTCAATATCCTAGTGCCGCTACGGTCAACAAGGTTCGGGCTTGTTTTGTGCCTCCCAGCAAGAACTGGAATTATTATTGCATGAAGAGTTGTTTCAGATTCCAATATCCACCATCCAAGAGTTGTATTTGAGAATTCAGGCAGTCATGGATGCCAAAGTCATTCCAACACCATATTAAGGAACTATTTCGTTTTTCTTCCTGGTGTTTCCATAATTTTGCCCAGCCCCTGTACATGAGCATTAAAAGTAGACCCTTACCAGGACCTGAGGCAAACACAAATTTATATTTAATTAAAAAAGAGGGACAGGTATAAAGAGGTTTATAAAAACTTGTAAAAAAGAAAACCTAGAAATGGTCAGTTCTCTGTCTTCTCAAAGACCTCCTACAATGCTGTATTTGAAAAATAACTATGTAATAACTAAAAGACAATTAAATACCCACTATTATCTCTGTTCATGTAGTCCCCATCACATTTGGAACTGGTCCCTGATTCTGGACTTTTGGAATTTTTACCAGTATTGGGTCCACTGCTCTCTAGCAAAATTGCGGTGAAATTGCATATGCGTTTTTACCGCAATTTTGCTGTATTTGAGATGCATTTCTGGTGTGTTTTTGTGTTGCCTGTGAAAAATGGACACGTGACTCAAAAAATGCAAAGTGCGATGCATTTTTACCGCAATGCATTCATTTCAATTGGAAGCTGCTTTTTTGGTGCGGTTTTTAAAACCGCACCAAAGAGGCAGCATGCAGGACTTTTAAAAACGCACCGCCCCTGTAACGCAGTGATTTGAAAAGTCCCATTGGATTTAAAGGGAAACCTTTTTCTTGCAAGATAAAAAAGCAGTAAAAACGTATCTGTGTGAAATGGCCCTTAATGCTATTGCTCAGTAGGCATATGTACAGTATAAATACTTCTGCATCTATCAATAACTTATCCTGGCATCCCTGCATGGGCATTACAAATGTGCACACCATGTCATGACTGCGTCCATAGGCATAAGCCCCTTACCCTATTGGTGAATAGTATCGCAAACAAATAGGATCTGTAGCCAAATTGTCACGGTGTTGGTATACCATATTATCCCTTTATACGCTAATCATTTTAAGACAAAATATTCCAAGAGTATTTTGTTGAACAAAGCTATAAGTATACTTGTATCAACCCAATCACATCTGATTAGTATATATTGAGCTTGCTTACAAGCAGAAGTATGTATTGGTTACAAAAACGTCCACATCCATCTGGGTACCCTCTGTTCCAATCGCTTGTATCCATAATTGCTCCAAACACCTACAGTCGGTGCTTCTGTTGCATGCATGGAGGGGCAAGCCCCTTCTGTGGTCACTTGCCCAGCTTGGCTGAGCTCAGCTAGCGATATATTTTTTCTACAGGACCGGTTTCAGCATGCATATTCCTTAAACAATCTAGCACAGTGGTTCTCAACTCCGGTCCTCGGGACCCACTAACAGGCCAGATTTTAAGTATCACCTTGGGGAGATGCAGACTAGAATACTGCAGTCACTGAGCAACAAATTATATTACCTGTGATGTATTTCAGTTATCTTGCAAACCTGGCCTGTTAGTCGGTCCCAAGGTCCGGAGTTGAGAACCACTGCGGTCTAGCACCTACGCGTTTCATCCACCATGCATGCAGCCTTCATCATGGTTGATTAGGTATTCACTATTTTCTTTTTTTGACATAAAGAAATATTTCAAAAACAAGTTTTACAGCTTCCTCTTTTTGATAAACTATGTTTATTGTTTGGGAGATGAAATAGCATTTGCAAACAACATTGCTTCTTTTAAACATCTGCTGTATTTTAGAGTGGTATTTAGCATTATTTTAAATGTAGTATTTTTTTCAAATAGGGGAAAGAACCGTTAAAATTATCCATTGTGTATTATGAAAATAATTTTATCATTTTCATTTTCCTCCACAGAAAATTGAAAATCTCAAGGATACAACATGTGTAAGTTTCTTTACTTAATCTTTGTGGGAAATAACAATCTGGTTCTTTGAATAAATGGGCTGTTTGGATACGAATAATGATTGGCACTTAAAGCCAGTCTGTTTTAAATGATGCTAACTGCAAGACCTCGGTCTATCCCCGACAGTTGCTCTGTGTATCATAGATGGATATGCCTTGTACTTGGGGCTCGAAGTCACTTGGAGAAAATCACAATTTTTTTCTCTTGGATAATAGGACAAAGGCAAATGCTAACCACTCTGCCTTTTGAGATGGATTATATTTGTAACATACCTAGAGGTGACATTTTGCTAGGATAGTGAAAGATTACATCTCCCTAAATCTTCTGCTATGTAGATCATAAACTAAAATTAGAATGGAGGCATGGAGCAATTTGCTTCTAGCCCTCATCAGAAAAGCAAGTCTCAATAAAATGAGGATTTGTGTACTTAAGAACTTCCTGGTCTGAATATCCCCAAAAAATATAGATAATGCTTAATTCTTGTTGTAAGCTCTAACGAGCAGGGCCCTCTGATTCCTACTATATTAAAGTGTATTATATTTGTACTGTCTACCCTCAAGTTGTAAAGCACTGTGTAAACTGTCGACGCTATATAAATCCTATATAATAATAATAATAATGTGTTTTTGTGGGGTAATTTGACCTTGCCTTGCTACTTTACAGCAGCTCTGGCTACAGGACAGTCTTGCATTGCCTGACTTTCTGAATTATTGTATTGTGGGTCAGCGGTCTCATGCTGCAGGGATCCTCGAGGCAGCTCAACTTGGGTCCTTTAAGGTCCGTCAATGTCTACTATTTAGAGAGCCCAGAGCTTCTTAACCACTTTACCACCGGAGGATTTTTCTGTCTTACGTCCAGGCCACTTTTTGCGATTCGGCGCTGTGCGACTTTAACTGACAATTGCGCGGTCGTGCAACGCCGTACCCAAACGAAATTTACGTCCTTTTTTTTTCCCACAAACAGAGCTTTCATTTGGTGGTATTTGATCACCTGTGCGATTTTTACTTTTTGCGCTATAAACAAAGAGCGTCAATTTTGAAAAAATTAATATTTTTCACATTTTTTTTTATATGAAATTCCCCCCCCCAAAAAAATGTAAAAATCAAATTTTTTTAACATTTTTGGCCAATTTGTTTTCTGCTACCTATGTTTGGTAAAAAAAAAATCACAATAAGCGTATTTTGATTGGTTTGCACAAAAGTTATTGCGTTTACTAACTAAGGGAAAGATTTCTATAATTTTTGGTGTGTTTTTTTTTTTTTTTTTAACGAGTAATGGCGGCGATCTGTGATTTTTTTTTTTTTTTTTTTTTTTTTTTTTTTTGCGGGACTGCGACATTGCGGCGGACAGATCAGACCCTTGACTGACACTTTTGGGGGTACCAGTGACATTACTACAGTAATCAGTGCTATAAATATGAACTGTTACTGTAAAAATGACACTGGCAGGGAAGGGGTTAATTTTATTGGAGAGGGAGGGGTTAATGTATGCCTGGTGCTTACTAACGTGTGTGGGGGGAGGTGACTGAGTGACACAGGGACAGATCACATGTTCAGCTATGCTGAACCCTGCAATCTGTCACTGTCTGTCGCTTAGGAGATTTGCCCGCTTTGTTTACACAAGCGGGCGGATCTCCAAACTCGATTCCCCGACGATCGGGGAAGAGCAGCAAGGGGAGGAGTCCAGCAACGTATGTCTACGTTGCTGGACGATAACTAACCATTTTGCCGCAGTAGAGCTCGAGTGAGCGGTCGGTAAGTGGTTAAGCACTTGCTTCATTCTGGAGTAAACTAAAATTCTCGTGTTTCTGTTTTATAACTAACCCTGTTCTCTGGGTATCAAGGTGTATAAAAACCTATAGTGGATTCAAACAAGTTGTTGACCTTTCTACTCTTTAGCAGAAATTTTCACTGCTTAACAATTATTTAGGCCCCTTTCACACATGCTGTCCACTTGTCCGTTTGTCCGTTTTTCATCCATCCGTTGACGGATGAAAAACGGACATCAATGCATCTCTATGTAAAAACGGATGACAACTGATGATCATCAGTTAACATCCGTTTTCATCCACTTCCGTCAATGTCCGTTTTTTTTGAACGGATGAATGCCCTATTTTTCATCCATCAAAAAAACAGATCGGATGAAAAACGGATTAAAAAACGGATGAAAAACGGATAAAAAACTGAAACATTTGACGTGACTGAACTGATGAACTGAACGGACTGCATGTGTGAAAGGGGCCTAAGAGGTCTACAGATGTCTGCATGTCATGCAGAATTTGGCTGAAGTCCAATCATGGTGCAGGTCTTTTCTCTAGAGCAGTGGTCTCCAAACTGCGGGCTGGATGTGGCCTTTGTTTGCCTTTATCCGATCCTTGGAGCACCATGCCATTCATTCAATGATACCAATGAATGGGGCACCATTCCTCCCACTGATACCAACGATAAGACACCATTTGATCCACTAAAACCAATGATGGGCCATTGTTTAATCTCACTGACCCAAGGGTGATTTCCAAACCCATTGGTCAAGGTCCAAGCCCCTACAGCTTCAAAGACTGTAAACTGGCCCTGGAAACCTCCTGCTTTAGAGGTTATGCTGCAATACCACAGCTGGTTTAAACTTATGGAAATAATGTGCAGCGCTAAAATATAATACTAATCATGAACAAATATGTGCAAAGGGAAATAGTGACCTTACCATATACAAACAACACAGTGCAATGTGCAATGAAAGGAAAAGTGAAAACAATTCATAAATCTTCTGCCAGAAGGAAACTACAAATACAGAATGACCACCGTATGGTGGGACAGTCTATATAAGACTAAAGAGCAATGTCTAAAGAGCAGTGGTGACATTTAGAAGCAATCCATGTTCACTCAGGGAGTTACTGTGATCTGCCACCCAGGGGAGAGAGTAAACACTTACCAGAATGTATGAACTCAAATGAGTCAAACAAGCATGTAGCTGGAAATGTCAAGATATTGAAGTAGTAACCTCTAGGGGTTTAACACTGTAACTATCCAAACCGACCAACCCTCTTGGTAAGTTATGGACACTGTTGGCACTGTGGTGCTCTGGGCCGATTGCTGCAGTTCCAGTGTTCATGAGCTTGATCACTGAAGCCTGCTGGCTTCTGGGAGACACCTGCTGGTGGCCACTGGAACTGCAGCAATCAGCCCCAGAGCACCACAGTGCCAACGATGTCCATAACTTACCAAGAGGGTTGGTCGGTTTAGAGAGTTACGGTACGGTGTCAAACCCCTAGAGATTACGGCCTCATGCACACTGGTGGTTTTTACTGCTGCTGTTTTTGACGTCAGACTAATTTTTTTTTCTGCAGCCAGTAAACTCTCCAGCATGTTATCCTATGTGTTCATGCACACAGGCTGGAACCCCCCCCCAGAACTAGTGGGTTTTAAGAGGCGTTTTTCAGCTAGTGATCGACCGACATCGGCTTTTTAACACCGATACCGATATTTTGGTAATCGGATATCAATATCGGCCGATATCTGCCGATATTTTCAGACATTAAAATTTTTTTTTAGGTACTCATTGTGGAGGGATCTGGGGGTCGGCCCCAAACCCCTCCTCAGCACTGAAAAGCATTCAAAACACCAATGTTTTGAATGCTGTCAGTTTTTTGGATTCTGCACGAGTACCTGGAAGTGATGCCGAATGTTGCTTTGATCGGGTCTTCTCTTCGGCGGCGGTGGAGGTAGGAAGCCCGGGTCTCCAGGTGGGATGGGAGACCCGGGCTCAACCGCATCGGTTGTCATTACAAGTTGGCTATGGACACCTGTACTGGGGTGATGCCTCTAGCTGCAGGCATCACCCCGGTACATGCACTTTCCCTGAATATCGGCAAATTCAAACGCCGATACAGATATATCGGGGAAAGTGCATATCGGCACTGCCGATAATCGGTCGATCTCTAGTAAAAACTCTCTTACTCTAATAAACGCTTAAAAATGCGGCTATTCAGCATTTTTGACCCATAAGCTTCTGTGGGAGTATAGTTTTGCTTTAAAAAAAAAAAAAAAACACTGCTGCTGAAAAAAGCTATAATTAAAACGCTGAAAAATGCTACTGCAAAAAAGCTGAAAAATCGCCTTCTACAGCTTTCTACTGACCTTTTGATAACGTCCAGTGGGCATGAGACCTACTACTTCGATCATCCTCTTGACATTTCCAGCTACATGCTTGTTTGACTCATTTGAGTCCATACGTTCTGGTAAGAATGTTTACTCTCTCCTGTGCATTTTCTTTATTTTCATGACTATGAAAATTGTAGAGTCACACTTCAAGAGGTAGTCACCTGAAATGGTCTTCCAACAGTCTTGAAGGAGTTCCCAGAGATGCTTAGCACTTGTTGGCCCTTTTGCCTTCACTCTGCGGCCCAGCTCACCCCAAACCATCTCGATTGGGTTCAGGTCCGGTGACTGTGAAGGCCAGGTCATCAGGCGCAGCACCCCATCACTCTCCTTCTTGGTCAAATAGCCCTTACACAGCCTGGAGGTGTGTTTGGGGTCGTTGTCCTGTTGAAAAATAAATGATGGTCCAACTAAACGCAAACCGGATGCAATAGCATGCCGCTGCAAGATGCTGTGGTAGCCATGCTGGTTCAGTATGCCTTCAATTTTGAATAAATCCCCAACCGTATCACCAGCAAAGCACCCCCACACCATCACACCTCCTCCTCCATGCTTCACGGTGGGAACCAGGCATGTAGAGTCCATCCGTTCACCTTTTCTGCGTCGCACAAAGACGCGGTGGTTGGAACCAAAGATCTCAAATTTGGACTCATCAGACCAAAGCACAGATTTCCACTGGTCTAATGTCCATTCCTTGTGTTCTTTAGCCCAAACAAGTCTCTTCTGCTTGTTACCTTTCTTTAGCAGTGGTTTCCTAGCCTATATTCTACCATGAAGGCCTGATTCACACCGTTTCCTCTTAACAGTTGTTCTAGAGATGTGTCTGCTGCTAGAACTCCGTTTGCCATTGACCTGGTCTCTAATCTGAACTGCTGTTAACCTGCGATTTCTGAGGCTGGTGACTCGGATGAACTTATCCTCCGCAGCAGAGGTGACTCTTGGTCTTCCTTTCCGCACGTGAGCCAGTTTCTTTGTAGCGCTTGATGGTTTTTGTGACTGCACTTGGGGACACTTTCAAAGTTTTCCCAATTTTTCAGACTTACTGACCTTCATTTCTTAAAGTAATGATGGCCACTCGTTTTCCTGTACTTGGCTGCTTTTTTCTTGCCAGAATACAAATTCTAACAGTCTATTCAGTAGGACTATCAGCTGTGTATCCACCTGACTTCTGCACAACACAACTGATGGTCCCAACCCCATTTATAAGGCAAGAAATCACACTTATTAAACCTGACAGGGCACACCTGTGAAGTGAAAACCATTTCAGGTGACTACCTCTTGAAGTGTGACTCTACAATTTTCATAGTCATGAAAATAAAGAAAACTCTTTGAATGAGAAGGTGTGTCCAAACTTTTGGTCTGTACTGTATGTGAACTGGCTTTGTAGAAAGTCGGTTTGATTCACATACCATGCGAATCAGATGTGGATCAAAATGCATCCAATTCACATATATTTGAACGAAGCCTAAAGCTTACAAAAACGTTTAAGCACAGGCCTTTACAATATTAAGTAAGCATGTCAAAAACCCAGAAAGTCAAACTGGTGGGATGGGAGACCCGGGCTCAGCCGCATCGGTTGGAAATGAGCATCTATGGAAAAAACAAAAAGGAACACGTAGAGGTTACCATTGGTGAAAATACATCCAGGAATACAGACAACAAAAGTTATATGCATATATATTGCTTTTCTGCACAAGGTCAACTTGAAACCTACCCTTCCCCAACCCATGGATCTCCTCTAATATTTATTTAATGTAATAGGCAGTCTCCTTGACAAGAGACAGCCCTAGGAGATAGGCTATGGTCTTTCAGCTGCAATTGCCAAGGTTTGAGATTGGTTTTTAAGTAAGTTGGTTAATATACCACAATCGGAAGAGGCTAAATGTACTTAATAAATGTGGCTGGCAATTTTCATACATTTTATATTGTTTATTAATATTTTTTTTACAGAGTATGGTAGAGTCCATCAAGCACTGCATTGTGTTGCTGCAGATTGCCAAGGTAAGTCATGTCTACCTTCTACCATATTCTATAATAAAATCACCTTGCATGTGACTGAATGTTTTGGAAAATAAAAACAAAAATATCTACTGGTAAAATAAACAGGAGCAGGGTGAACTAAAATTTGGAAGCGATGTGTTGCATCACTGGGTTCTTGAGCGCTAATAAGTGTGTCAGTCAGATGCAGGTTTGTACTGTGGGTAGGTGTACATGGAGGGGGTAGGGAATGCGGGCCAGATACAATAAGACAGTCTGATGTACTCCAAACAGCAGCAATGATTAAAGGCACATTGCACACTGCTGCGTAACCTGGGAGGAGAGCAGGAATGGCATTAATGCTTGTATGTAAGGTATCCTTGTATTGTAAATCCTTGTTTTATATATAAAAAAATTTTTAATGTATTTTTTTATTTATATTTTCAGCAAGCATGCAGTTGACAAGCATGACAACTGCAACATTTTGGCCAGTAAAATAATACAGATAAATGGTCACATAATAACATAGTAAAGTCCAGCTAGCAGCATAAGGTTCACTAACTTGGGGGGCAGCTGCCAAACTGATCGGCTTTCCAGCCAAACAGTTGAACAACGAATGGGTATCAATCTGTCGTACACCTACTATTGCATGAAGGGGGAGGCCCTGGTCTATGGTGCTAATATTTATGGGTTAGTGGGAAACCGTGGTGGCTGGTGCATTGGGGGGCGCAAGGGCGCTGCCCCCCATCCATGCGTCCAGCCCCCTAATCTACATGCGGGGCGCCGGACGCATGGACTTCAATGGGGCTTCTTTTTTTTTGTTAGCCATGTGATTAGAGCCATAGGGCTCTAATAGGCTAAAGATCGGGTATTGTCACACGGATTCTCCTCCTGGCCAATCGGGAAGCAGGTCTTGAGACCCGTTTTCCGATTGGCCTAAAGGAGAAGCCATGTCATTGGGCATGGAGGAGGAGGGAGGAGACGCAGAAGACCGGAGGAAGAAGCCAAAGTCACCACCGCCTGCTGCTGCAGATATCCAGGCAGGTTGAGTGAGCGGAGGGGGGGGGGGGCAGGGGGTGTCCTGTTCTCTGTCCTGTCCTGGGGGGGGGGGGGTGTATGGTGCATAGCCTGGTGTGGTCCGGGGGGGGGGGGTATAGTGCGGTCCGTCTGCCGCCCCCAGGCCCTTGGAGCACCTGCCACCACTGGTAGGAAAATGTGATGTCAATTAGTGGGTCATTTAGGAACAGTCTAGTTAAATACTTTTGAGTATATCTGAAACTTTGTGCTATTGATGGCATTTGTGATGTTGTGATAGTAAGCCATGAAGGTGTCTTTATTTTATTTTTCCTTTTCTGAATTTGCTCTGATATTTCCGGTGCAAATTGTGATCGCCAGAGTTCTCTTATGGACGTTTTACTTGCAGTACATGCCTGAACCATGCAGGGGCTATCCTTGAAAAGTGAACTGAAAGATTTGTAATGAATAATTCTATATTAAAAAGTCCCTACTGGTCAAAAGGTTGCGAGAAATAAATCCATGGACATAGCAGCTGTGGTTGACATCACAAGGGTGGAATCAGCTTTGCTGTATTTTTATACACCACAATTACTATTGCACTGTCACCATCTGTATATCCATTTTTTAAGTCTAAGGTGTTCATGCTGGTTATTGGGACGGACACTGTCCTCTTTCTGTTTTTGTCCCATCAGCTTTAATGGTAATCCATAATTGAGAATTGTGTTTTCCTACTGACTCTTGGAAAACACATCTAGCCGTTCCTACAACACCATAATAAGGTTGCCACCTACTTCTAGCTTTACTCAATCATTTTTTTTTTTTTTTTCTATATCTTTCAGTATCCATCTCAAGAGCGTGGCCATCATTTTGCTTTGTAGTGCTTAAGTGCTTGTGATATTTTGGCAGAGATCTCTCCCCTTGGGTCCCAGAAGGACCTTAGAAGCTAACATGACCTTTAGCTTGTCAGAAACCATGTGAAGCTTAAATGAGTTCCAGATTGCTTAATCCGTTTATAACCAAGAAAGGTCTTTTGTGCATGAGATGAACGGTTTAGCATGCAATTTTGCTAATTATGACAAATTTTGTTAAAATCCGCTTCTGACAATTATGTCAAAATTAGTTAAAATTCTATTCTGGGCAATTAAAAGCTATTTTTTTACAAAGTGTCCTGCATCCTGTTACCTGCGTTGGAAAATAAAGTATGGTGCTTACATAGGCCCCATTCACACCCCAGCGTTTTGTAGCTTGAAGCTCCAAAACGCTGAAGGAGAAAAATTCAGTTATTCTCTATGGAGTTGGTTCACATCTCCACTACAAGTCACCTGAAGTCAAATGCCCGAGACTGCATTCACACCTGGGCGAGTTCAAAGCACCGAGGTGTGAATGACAAATCACAGAACACACATTTGAAATGGCAACCCACATCTTGCAAAGCTTGTTGCCCAAAAAAAATTCAGGAGCTGCTTTTGGGCGACATGCTTCACACGATGGGGGTTGCCGCAACTGCAGCACAATTTTATTGCGTGACAATCACTGCAGAGCAACACCGCGATTCTATGTAAGGCAAATCTGCCCACAATTCAAAACACTGAGGTGTGAATGCAGTCTACAGCTTAAAGTTCTGGAGCTTTTTTTTGTAGCTCAAATCGGGCAGATTGATGCCTTTTTTTTTTTTTTTTTTTGTTCCATAGAAATGCATGGAAACACTTGATTTAGGCGTTTTTGTGCGTTTTGCTGCTCAAATGCAATAATTAACCACTTAAGCCCCGGAAGATTTTACCCCCTTCCTGACCAGGGTTTTTTCTGTCATTTTTGGTGTTTTTTTTTTTTTTTTTTTTTTTAACGTGTAATGGCGGCGATCTGCGATTTTTTTTTTTTTTTTTTTTTTTTCTGGTACTGCGACATTGCGGCGGACAGATCGGACTCTTGACTGACATTTTTGACACTTTTGGGGTTACCAGTGACATTACTACAGTAATCAGTGCTATATATATATATGCACTGTTACTGCAAAATTACACTGGCAGGAAAGGGGTTAACTTTATTGGGGAAGGAGGGGGTTAAGTGTGTCCCTAGGGGCGTGCTTCTAACGGTGATTGGACATGGCTACTGGTGTAGGAACAGTGATCAACGGTCGTACATAGTAGAACCGTATGATCACCATTCCTACACAGGGGAGAATGACAGGCGGCTTGTTTACATTAGCCGCCTGCCTTTCTCCCTTCACGGCAGACGATCGCGAGTGACCGGCGGACATCGGGACCGCCGGTCACATGCACGGACTTCCCGGGGAACGAGGTGGGCGCGTGCCTCCGCGGGCGTGCGCTCGCCCGCTATTGGCCCACAAGCAAGTGACAGGCGAGTGACGTACCCATACGTCACTTTGCCTGGCCGGGGCTGACCGCCGCAGTATATGTACTTGCGGCGGTCGGCAACCGGTTAAATGAATATGAATAATAAAATAAATAAATAAACCTAACCACAACTCTTAACCTTAATATTAACCCCCTAAGCCAAATATTAAACCCTAACACTAATATTAACCCCTGATCCTAATTCTAAAACCCTAATATTAATCCCTAACCTAACTAAAGAAGTAAATATAGAAATAATAATAAATGAACACCTAACCTTTAGGCTCGGATTACACTGGGGCAGCTTCAAAGTCGCCCGACTCTGAAGCCGCCCCATGCAGCGCGGCTTGCAAACTACTTCTTTAACAGAAGTTAAGCAAGCTGCTGCAAAGCCGCCCCCAAATAGTGCAGGAATCTTTTTCTAAGTCGGAGTGACTTGAGTCGCTCTGATTTTAACTGTTACATTGCACTGAATGGAGCGTGACTTATCAGGCGACCAAGTCACCTGACAAGTTGTCCCAGTGTGAACCGAGCCTAAAACCCTAACCCCTTACAAGAAAAAGGTAAAAAATAAATACATAATAAAAGCTAAAAAAAGATGAAAAACAGCAACAAAAAAGCTTTAAAGATGCTGTACACAAACGCTCAGAAACGCGCATACGAACGCCAAACCCCCCTTCCCCCTTCTGCCTTAAAAAAAAACGCAACACGCTGGTGTGAATGCAGCCCCATGGTTTTATGGTTTCCGTGTTTTGCTAAGGATTATATGAAATCCCATGAAATTGTTGCCATCGGTCGCAGTGCGACTGATTTTGAGTGTCTGCTATTCTTCTGAGATCACGCATCAAAAACTGCATATGAACTCGCTCTCATTGCCTCATATTCCAGTGTATACAACTGATCACTGCTTTTAACATAAAGTGACTAGAAATGGCTTGTATTCACCCAATCTAAAATGGAAGGTCCTTGTTGCATGTGTATTTTCTGATAGGTGAAATCTCGCATGCCAATCATGGCTTCTCCTCAAGTGTGGTCTGGATCCTGTTCTGAAGTATGACAGCGCCAACACTGGGTGATTGATAGAAGTAGCTGTAATGAGAGCAGGACTTTGCAAAGCTTCCCTTCCCACTCTAGAAATGTGCTGTGATCCTTCAGAGACATAGACTTGCTCAATAAAGCAACAGTCCTCTCATTAGTACTGGCACACCAAGCTCTACAAAAGGAAGAGGAAAAAGGCAGTGCGCTCAGTCAATTTCTAGTCTGCTCGAGTGGGCCAGCATTATCATTGATCTGACATGGCATTCACTGCAGAGCATTGTGGGTTTTTATAAAGTGTGCTTGTTAAGGAAGTTTGGATTGCATTATCATGTGTTCAGTTCTCTATGGAAAGATACAGAATTTCCAGTTTTTTTGCCCTCGTGCTCTGAGTGGATTGTAGCCTTCTACGGACTAATATAGAACGATTTGTCTTCCTGTTGCTTCTATGTTGAGACAATGGCTACCTGCAGACTTTAGGAATAAATGTTCTACCGGATATCTGTGATCATGTTTATGCCTAACACTCATTAATTATGTTTAAGCAACGGGGGTTGGCTTGCACGTGTTTTGTTTAAAATCTGACTTGTGATCCAGCGGAATATGTTCTATACCTCCATCTTCCTCCTGCAGCACCCCTCCTTTTAGTCTTGATTACACAGCTATGTAAGCTCAAATGGTTCTGTTCTTTCAGGACCTAATGTTCTCTACTGGATTTTAAACATTAAAATAAATTCGAAGAGCACATTAGTGACTAAAATAATGTTATGGTTGACCTTATCCCTGGTTGTTTTGGTCAGCAGTCCTAAAAGTCATAACTCCTTTCTTTGAAGCTAACACCTTCAGTTAAAGGAACCCTGTACTAAAATATAATCTGCTGTTGCTGATGTCTCTGTCCATAATCATTTCTCAGCACAATGTCTAATTGCCCGTACACACAATCCGAAAATCGGACGACAGATCTTCCGTTTGTTTTTTTTTGCATGATGGTTCCATATCTAAAATGAAAAGTTTACTAAAGTTACGAAAATTCTCGTACGACCTAATAAAACTTCAGAAGTGTAGTAATTTGTTGTAATGTATTTGTATTTTATTTTCAAATGACAACTGTACTGAATAAATGAAAATTGTACGATCTAGTCTCGTACGGTAATTCTTTTCATGCTTGTCCAATCGGATAATATCGGATGAAATGTCATGATCAGCTCTCGAAAGCTGTGTACTAACGATTAGATTATTGTATGATCACTTTGAAAGCGGGACGTCTCTTTCGTTTATCAACGAACGGAGCGCTCCATAAATCATAACTACTGGGTTATATTGCCTCCTCCAGGAGTAGGACAAGGTGGAACAAAAAACACCTGGCTACGCCCATGAGCCGTCCATAGCTGGCATATAGTCAGGAGTAAGGACCTAGGCTTCCGGCTGGGATCTCTGCATTTTTTTTTCTCCTTCCTTGCATCTTTTTTGTTTTTTCCTTTGGGAGATCTACAATCAACTGCCAGATGTCAGGGTGGCAGGAAACCAGACCACACGGGGATGCAGATAAAATAAAGCAGTTTATTGGAGCTAACAAAAATAAACGCACAGCAAGAGTGATGAAGTGAGAGCAGGAACAAGCTGGGGTCAAATCCAGAAGTTGTTAGTCATCCAAGCCAGGGTCAAGTCCAGAAGAGGGTCGTCTGCTGATGCGGGGTCGAGAGCCAGGAGAGTAGTCAGCCAAGCCATGTCATACACGGAGGAACAGGAGACTGCTAGCAGAGATGCACCCTGGAGCACAAACAGAAGGGCAAGGACTGCAGCCCATCAGGTGATAGATATAGTCAAGTGTGCAGCAATTGATTCAATCAGAGTTTATAAGAGACAGCAGTCTGCACATGTCCAAGATGGCTGCCAACAGGAGGACAAGGTAAGACCTTGACACCGGCCTGAGCGACGGGCTGAATAATCTAGATCCAGTGGTCCCCCCCACCCCAGCCAGTGAGCACATGCAGACTGCAGCTATGCACTAGGTTGGCCTCGATATAGCCTGACAGAAGCCTCTAAACAAATTCTTTGATCTGCCCTTTCAAGGCGATCGCCTGTTTGGGGCTACCCTGGATGACGTCATTAAGGGTATCATGGGGGTTAGAGTACCTTCCTGCCACAATCAAAGGGAAGGAGCCTTTTCACAGATGGGGGCCCTTGTCAGCCCATAGAAAAGTTTGTGCTTCCGGGACGAAGAATAAAGAGAAACAGATCTTTCAAATCTTCCCTGTGAGGTTCCAAGCAACCTTGGTCTGGTAAGCCTAAAGCTAGCTTCTCCAGACCCGCAGAAAAGACCCCTTCAGCATGAAGGTCTGCCTTCACCCATTATTTGGGTGGGGGGACATCTTCACTGGTTTCCAGCCCTGTGGACTTCTTTTGTGAGTGTCAAGGAGGTCTCGCGAAATGTTTATTTTGTGGGTAGCCAGACAGGGGGGCAAAATTTGTTCCTTTCGGTCTTTTTAGGTCCTGAGGCTCCTTGTGCGGATTTAATTCCTGCAAAGCTTCAGGTGATGTCTGAAATGCCTAAGGTCCCCCCTATCCCCGTCGAGGGAATTGATTTATCTAGGTCTGTTTCAAATTCTGACCAGGGTGGTCCTTCCTCTGGACAAACTTCAGGAACCACAGGCTGTGATTCACCAGCTGCTGTTACACATACAGTTCTCTCTCCCGATTTGCATACAGGTTCTGAGTCTGGTGGTATCCACCTTCAGGACAGTTCTGTTTAAACAGTCCTACATGCAGCTCCTTTAGCAGGGTCGTGTCCACCGGAGGATACAGAGGTTTGTGGAGCGGTCAGGGGTTCCTCTGGCAGATAGCGCAGGCATCCAAGGGCCACGGTAAGGCCAGTTTACTCTTTGGCTCAAGCTTTTTCCACAGTTCCTGTGAGGAATCAAGGGCAAGGATCTTCCGATCATTCTTATGAGGGCTTCCTCTCAGAGAAGATCAGTTGTCCCAAGGGCTGATCTACCAATCTGCTTTACAGTTGCTGGTTTTGAGGACTTCGCTATTGAAAGCCAGGTACTGAGGGATAGCGGTCTGTCTGGATCATTGATCGGTACTATGGTAAAGACGAGAAAGTCCTCTCCAGCAAGATAAACCATCGTATGTGGAAAGCATACATTTCTTGGTGTCGATTAGCACTTCTCCTCGATTCTTTTCTGTGACTCGGATCTTAGTCTTTCGCTAACGGGGCGTTGAGCAGAAGTTGGCCTTACCATCTAGGACCTGGTATCTGCCTTGGCAATCTTTTTTCAACGACCCCTTGCCACACACTCTTTAGTTCGTACCTTCATTCAGGGGGTTCGACATGTGGCTCTACCTGTACGGTCACTTTTGCCGCCATGGGATTTAAACCTGCCCAAAGTTGTCTCTGACTTCCATTTGAATGAGGACATTGTGTTGCCTTGTGTCCCAAGCTAGCTCATCCCAAGGAATTTGCCTTGCATACCTTGCATGTGGTTCATGCGTTCGGGTGTATCTGGCAGCTATGGAGTCCTTTTTGGAGGTCAGACTCGCTTTTTGTGGTTACGGACAGATCAAGGAAAGGGCTGGCTGCTTCTTCGGCTACCATCTCCAGATGGATCAGAAAGTCAGTGACTTAGGCCTATTCCATTAAAAAGGTCAAGTTCCTTCTTTCCCTGTCACGGCACATTCTACCTGGGTGCTGAGTACTTCTTGGGCCTTCCGTCATCAAGCGTGAATATCTCTAGTTTGCAAGGTGGTCACTTGGTTGTTGGTGCATACGTTACCAAATTCTACAAAGTAGATACTTTGGCATCTTTTGGTCGCAAAGTTTTTGCAGGCTGTGCGGTCGTGTGACGCTGTATCCAAATAAAATTGATGTCCTTTTTTCCCTTACAAATAGAGCTTTCCTTTTGATGGTATTTGATCACCTCTGCAGTTTTTATTTTTTGCACTATAAACCAAAAGATTATGAAAAAAAACAAACTATTTTTTACTTCTGTCAACAAAAATAGTTGAACACCGTTCTAAAAGTCCATAATAAAGGTGAGTACACCTGTTAATATGGAAGTCTGATCCGCAATAAGCACTAAGGGCAGGAATAGCTCTTCTAAGGAGTGAAGCCAGTTCTGTAGATAAATGCAAGGAAAGAGAAAAGTGCCTCTAAATGCAGTATTTTATTATGCAGACAGGCAAACAAGTGAAGACTCACATAATGGCTGCTCCATATAGGCTCATCTGGGGGGTGCAAGCCCAATGGTGGATGTCCAGCAAACGTGGCTCAAACAGAGCATGCGCGCTTCTTTGTCATTCACTTGACAAATGAGCGAGCATGCTCCGAGCCTCGCGCATGCTCTGAAATGCGTTGTGGTTCTCTGCTCTTTGGTGACGTCATGCGCTAAATGCCGCAACTCTCCCGTTTTCCGCAGCAATCCCGACTGCTACATCCCTGGATTGTAAAGGCACACCTTTGCTGGATATCCACCATTGGGCTTGCACTCCTCAGATGGGCCTATATTGAGCAGCCATTATGTGAGTCTTCACTTGTTTGCCTGTCCGCATAATAAAATACTGCACTTAGAGGCACTTTTCTCTTTGCTTTCCTCATTTTCCTTTTGGCACTGCTTTTGGACGTCCCAGTAGCTATGATTTTTGGAGCGATGTTTCTGTCGATGAACGAAAGAGAAAATGAGATTTTTTTTGTACTTACCGTAAAATTTGATTCTCTGAGTTCATTGACGGACACAGAAACGTGCAAACCTGCAAACGGCCGCCATTTTATTCTTCAGAGTCTTTGCTAATAAATATATATATATATATATATATATATATATATATATATATATATATATATATATATATATATATATATATATATATATATATATATTTGGGGTTTCTAAGTAATTTTCCAGGAAAAAATACAGGTTTTAACTTGTAAACAACATGTGTCAGAAATGGGATCGGTCAGAAGTGGTTAAGATAAAAAGCCTTCTGTGTGCAGCAGCCCCCCCTAATACTAAGGTCCCTCTAGATCCGGCGATGTTGCAGGAATGTCTCGGCTGCCGGGACCCCCCCCCCCTCATTGGCTGAGACAGCAGCGTGGTGCCATTGGCTCCTGCTGCTGCCATTCAAAGTCAGTCAGCCAAAGAGGAGAGAAAGGGGGCGGGCCGCAGTTCCTTGTCTGAATGGACACACAGAGCTGTGGCTCGGCTTGGGTGCCCCCAAAGCAAGCTGCTTGCTGTGGGGGCACTGAAGAGGGACCCAAGAAGAGGAGGATCTGGGCTGCTCTGTGCAAAACCAACTGTACAGAGCAAGTAAGTATAACAAGTTTGTTATTTTTAACTTAAAAAAGGAGACTTTACAATCACTTTAATAGTCTTCACTGTGGTTCTAGGCATTGATACAGCTTGTGTCCATCTTCTGACTTGTGCCTGTCTGATCTCAGTGACAGTTTTTTGCTGCCATTAGTTGATTGTTTGCTTCACTTGCACTACCAGGAACTGACATGTTACAGGAAATCTATTTTTAAGCTGAGCTATTTATGACTACAGCTGATCACAGTTAAGTCAGATGGCTTTGTATGAGAAGGTGATTAGCTACACCTGATTGAGTAATGTTTAGGAGGGGGGTCATCCTTTTTTCAACTCAGTGATTTTTTTTTTTTCTTTTCTGACATGTTGGTGTTATATCTTTCACTTGGATACTTGGATACTTTAAGTTGCACTTAGTAAATACAGCTGGAAAAAACAAAATGGTGTCTGTTTTCATTTCAGGCTGCAAAGCAATAAAAACATGATTATTTTAAAGGGGGAGATTCTTTTCTATACCCACAGTATATAGCGCCGACTGACTTTCAGTGATCTCTGAAAATCACTGTAGTCATTGGTATCAGTCCCTATCAAGGTGGCTTTATAGTCGGAGGAGGTATACATACAGTAATAGAACATTTTTTGAAATCTTTTTCTGCTTGAATTGCAATTGCTGTGCTGTGCTGTTTTTCTCATTGTATGGCCATGTATTTTATTTCTGTCTCAGCAATGTGCAATATTTTGGCTTTCATTTCATATGTATTTATCAGCAGTCTGGTAACTGCTTGAGCACCAGCTGTATGAAAAACCAGTAATCAGAGTAAAATTGTATGATCCTTCACTTGCCAATAGCTATTGTTGGTTTTCTGTAGTAGTATCCGTACACTGTTTTCCTGTTAGTCCAAAGAGTAATGGTTTTAAAGCGGTAGTATACTCTGCTTTTTAACTTTTACCTACAGGTAAGCCTATAATGAGGCTCACCTGTAGTTAAAACGATTATCTCCTAAACCG
Organism: Pelophylax lessonae; assembly: GCF_965119305.1. Classification (NCBI taxonomy): domain Eukaryota; kingdom Metazoa; phylum Chordata; class Amphibia; order Anura; family Ranidae; genus Pelophylax; species Pelophylax lessonae. Next base: position 241,081,311 of record NC_138775.1, on the reverse strand, counting down.
GCACGGTTTATGAGATATTTGCCCTGCATGCAGCCGCTGACACCAGCGGCGCATGTGCTCTGAAGGTCCGGCGGACCTTCAGAGTGCCTTGCCGACTCCTTGCCAGAAAGTGAACTCCTGCACGCATGCGCGGGAGTGGCGTCATCACGGCTCTGACCACTCACATCGCCGGAGCCGCCGAACCCGGAAGAGACGCAGAGGGAAGATGTCCGCTGCCTCAGCGGTGTCCTGGCGACCATGTCGGAGCTTCGTTCTAAGGTAAGTATTTCATAATGAGCTAGAATGTGATGCATACTAGTTCATTATGCTTTTGTCCTGCAGGGTTTTTTTTATTTTTTTATTTTTGAGGATACAACCGCTTTAATAGAACGAAGAGTGAAAGACCGATCCGAGCCTCTGGTGATCCCAACAGGTCACTGTCTTTAAGTTGCCTACCTCTGTTGTGGGTTGGAATTGTTCGATGTGGTGACTGCATCATATTGCAGCTTACCAATTGTTCGATGTGGTGGCTGCATCATATTGCAGCTTACCAATTGTTCGATGTGGTGGCTGCATCATATTGCAGCTTTACCAATTGTTCGTTGTGGTGGCTGCATCAGTTTTATTTTCTTTTGGCTTTTCTCCCAGCGATCACGTGACTGCTCGGCTCTCTCCTCTCCCCCTCCTTCCCTGCTGACGTCGGCTGCAGTACTCGGGCCCACCCACTGGAGCTGTCAGCCGGGCAGAGGAGAGATCTGAGGAGTCAGCTGAGCGCTAGGACACATTTAGTGTTCTATTACAGGGGGGGGATTATATAATTTTTTATAAGTGGCTTAACAACCACTTTAACTGAGATAGATAGATTTTCCCAGCTATTTGATATTGATTCCCTTCAAGACAATATAGCACTCCAGTGAACTCTCTAAAATGCACATTTGCAGGATGAGATGAATATTTTGTGACCGTAGTAACACATTATAGTCTAACTAAAGGCAACATTTTTTTTTTCGTTTTTTTTTTTTTTTTTTTAGTTTCGGACAGACGGGAGCGGGATTGGAATACCTGCCAGTTTTTATTGCTGTCTGTGTCCCTGTTAGGGAGATTCACCCGCTCTATCCTGTTCACCATTATCATTGAAAGTGAACGAAAAAAAATTTTGGGTTGTCCCCAGAAAAGTAATAGATGGGAAATCTTCCAGTGGGGACACTAGTTCTGGTGACCTGGGGGGCCCTAAGATATTCCCTTAATTTACAGGGATTTCCTATCACTTCCTGTTGTCTATGAGACTGGAAGTGAAGGGGAAGGGAAAATCTCCCCAGTGGGACACAGATGGCAAAAATAAACCTCACACTCTCTATAGGAAAACTTTCTATTTTTTGGATAGTTCTAATTTAAGGCCTTGTAGACCTTGTCTTCGCTTGTATTTTGAGCAATATTTACCACCAGGCTTATAGAACATTTCCTGACTGTCAATTTACAGCAGAACTTAAAGGATAAGTTCACCTTTTTTAATAAAAAATAATAAATGCACATTTTTTTGCAGGAACAAGTTACATGTTCCACCCTAAAAACGGGTGAAAAAAGAACCTATTCCAGAAGATGAATTTATCCTTTATTCCTTAATTTGGAAACTTGCAAGCAGGAGCAATTTTTTTTTGCAGAAAAAACACACTGCGTCTCTAATGCAGTGAAGGCTTTTTACCTTCCTCTATGCAAGATGCTTTAGAATGTTCACTGAGCTGCCCCTACCCAGCAAGGTGTGCCAAGAGGAATGAACTCCTGAGTTACGTCATCCCAGACTGGCCACTTAACCACTTGCCGACCAGCCACCACAGATATGCAGCAGCAGGTCAGCAGGTTCATGCGAATCACCATACCTGTACGGCGGTTCGCGGAAGCAATCCTGGGGGGCGTGCATGGCCATTCACTAGCGGGAAAGCTGATCCGCGGGACCTGCCGGACACCCGCGATCGCTCCCCCGTGGAGAGAGAATAGCGGTCTGCTGTTGTAAGCACAGCAGACGGTTGTTTTCTCAGGAATTTACACTTTTCCTATTTAGGAGTACAGGTCTGTGTTGATTCCATAAGCCCATCCCCCCACGCAGTTAGAAAAACCCCCATGGCTCACAAGTGTCAAAAATGTAATTTAGGTGTCCGATCTGTCCCCCGCAATGTCGCAGTCCAGCTAAAAATCGCTGATCAGCGCCATTACTAGGAAAAAACATGACATCAATTTTTCCCCTAGTTTGTAGACGCGATAAACTTTTGCACAATCCAATCAAATTGCACTCATTGGGATTTTTTTTTTTACCAAGAATATGTAGCAGAATACAAATTGGCCTAAAATGATGAAAACATTTGATTTTTAACTTTTTTTATTGGGCATGTTATATAGCAGAAAGTGAAATATATATATATATATATATATATATATATATATATATATATATATATATATATATTCCAGAATTGTCACGCTTTTTTTTATTTTTTTTATACCAAAAAAAAAAAAGAAATTGCAGAGCTGATCAAATACCCTCAAAAAAAGCTCTGTTTGTGGGGCAAAAAAGGACATGAATTTTTTTGGGGTACATCGTCGCATGGCCACGCAATTGTCAGTTAAAATAAAGCAGTGCCGATTCAGGTCCAGAAGTGGTTAAAGGAGAAATACAGCCAAAGCTCATTTGTCTGTGCTTCTCCTGTGAATCACTGGAGTGCAGTTCCTTCTGCACTCCTGTGACTTGTTTTTAGCAGTCCAGGCTCAGGAAAGATTGCGACCATATGATTGGGATGTGCACACATGCCTGGACTGACATCCGGTTCAGCCTCTCAGTGAGCCCAGCGCTCCAGTAAATGGGGGGGCAGAGCAAAAAGTCGGTGACTGACAGTGCGAACTGAGCAATCGGTGGTGTTTGAGCCGATTCTCAGTATTAGAGTCGGTAGGGGTCAGATGCAGAATCCACCTAGGTAAATATGGTTTAAGAAAAAAACAAATCCTGTACTTCTCTTTTAAGATGGCCAATGACCCCAAACTCAGAATAAGCCAGGGAGAAGATGTTGACGCCAGCGATGGAGCTTACAGATGGGGAGAGTATCAAAGGGTTTAAGTCGGCTTAAAAAAAAAACTTCTAGTAGGATTTGGTAGGAATTGGTGAGCTGCAGCACTACTGGACATTTTCTGAAATTTGCTGAAGCAGCTTGTTTAAATTGACAGTCTGCATTCCCATTAAGATATATTTAACTCCATACTGGAAGTGAGTTGCTTGAAAGGCTTTTACAAACCTGAATGCTTCGCCGTCACTTTCTAAAAGCTTGCTATACACACTGCTTTCATGTGCTGAAGCACGTATGCAGGAAACATGTATTAATGGCGCATGTAGGCTGCCATTGCTGGCCCTTCCTTCTGGAAATGCTAGATGCTTGGCTGTCATGTTGAAACAATGCCTTTTATCACTTTTGGAGTCACAAACCTGGAGCAAGTATACAGTTAAAGCTGAACTCCTGGATAATAAAATATTGTTTAAATACAAGAGTCTGGTATATTCTTCCTTGAATCTTGGTGTACTGTGTGTATTCCTTCCAGTTCTGTGCGGTAATCCAGAGAAACTTTGTGTAGGAGTTTTTTTTTGTTTTTTTTTTTTGTTATCAAGACCACTCGCTGCTGCTCCCTCTCTTTGTGCAGGGTGACTGGTCTTGTCTCCACCCCCTCCTGTAGTTTTCTACAGGCAGCTTGCAGTGGGTGGAGCCTACTTTGCCCGCCATACAGCTCTGCTCTCTGCACAGGCTATGTGCAGCACAGTGATGTCATGGCTGCTTTTACAAGGTCATCTCTGGGTTTGTAAAGCCATTTGGGCACACAGTTGATGTATATGCTTTGTTGCTCTGTAGGAAAGTATTATATTGAATTTGTTTTTTTTTGTGCCCGGAGTTCAGCTTTAGACCTTCTAAATGTGTTTTATCTTCCTGTTCTACAGTGGTGATCGAAGGTTTGGGCACCCCAGGTAAAAATTTGTATTAATGTGCATAAAGAAGCCAAGGAAAGATGGAAAAATCTCCAAAAGGCATCAAATTACAGATTAGACATTCTTATAATATGTCAACAAAAATTAGATTTTATTTCCATCATTGACACTTTCAAAATTACAGAAAACAAAAAAATGGCGTCTGCAAAAGTTTGGGAACCCTGCAGAATTTATAGCATGCACTGCCCCCTTTGCAAGGCTGAGACCTGCCAGTGTAATGGATTGTTCTCAATCATCGTCTGGGAAGACCAGGTGATGTCAATCTCAAAGGTTTTAAATGCCCAGACTCATCTGACCTTGCCCCAACAATCAGCACCATGGGATCTTCTAAGCAGTTGTCTAGAAAACTGAAACTGAAAATAGTTGACGCTCACAAAGCTGGAGAAGGCTATAAGAAGATAGCAAAGCGTTTTCAGATGTCAATATCCTCTGTTCGGAATGTAATTAAGAAATGGCAGTCATCAGGAACAGTGGAAGTTAAAGCAAGATCTGGAAGACCAAGAAAAATATCAGACAGAACAGCTCGCAGGATTGTGAGAAAAACAATTCAAAACCCACGTTTGACTGCACGATCCCTCCAGAAAGATCTGGCAGACACTGGAGTTGTGGTACACTATTCCACTATAAAGAGATACTTGTACAAATATGGTCTTTATGGAAGAATCCTCAGAAGAAAACCTCCTGCGTCCTCACCACAAAAATCAGCGTTTGAACTTTGCAAATTAACATATAGACAAGCCTGATGCATTTTGGAAACCAGTTCTGTGGACCGATGAGGTTAAAATCGAACTTTTTGACCGGAATGAGCAAAGGTACGTTTGGAGAAGAAGGGGCACAGAATTTAATGAAAAGAACCTCTGTCCAACTGTTAAGCATGGGGGTGGATCAATCATGCTTTGGGGTTGTATTGCAGCCAGTGGCACAGGGAACATTTCACGAGTAGAAGGAAAAATGGATTCAATAAAATTTCAGCAAATTTTGGATGGTAACTTGATGCCATCTGTGAAAAAGCTGAAGTTCAAGAGAGGATGGCTTCTACAAATGGATAATGATCCTAAACACACCTCAAAATCCACAGGGGATAACATCAAGAGGCGTAAACTGAAGGTTTTGCCATGGCCTTCACAATCTCCGGACCTCAACATAATTGAAAATCTATGGATAGACCTTAAAAGAGCAGTGCGTGACACAGCCCAGAAATCTCAAAGAACTGGAAGACTTTTGTAAGGAAGAATGGGCAAAGATACCTCAAACAAGAATTGAAAGACTCTTGGCTGGCTACAAAAAGCGTTTACAAGCTGTGATACTTGCTAAAGGGGGCAGTACAAGATATTAACTCTGCAGGGTGCCCAAACTTTTGCAGACACCATTTTTTTGTTTGCTGTAATTTTGAAAGTGTAAATGATGTAAATAAAATCTAACTTTTGTTGACATATTATAAGAATGTCTAATCTGTAATTTGATGCCTTTTGGAGATTTTTCTATCTTTCCTTGGCTTCTTTATGCACATTAATACAAATTTTTACCTGGGGTGACCAAACGTTCAATCACCACTGTACATGCTTATCCTGGATAGATGACTCAAAGTATTGAGGTCAGGCCACTAGCAGTTTCAAGACCAGATATAAATGTAGCATTTGTATTGCTGTCAATATTGGTTTCCTTTAAAGCCTTTCAGTATGACACACTTGGAAATTCATGCCCCAGCACAGAGAATTCAGAGATCTTTTATAAAAACTAGAATGGAGGAGCCTTTCTCATAGCAAACAGTTGGCATATCTTGACACTGCAGTAAAAACGATTTTCCTCCAGTGCTTTTTGAAAACCTCTTTAATGTTTTTGAGCTAGTTTTTATAAACGATCTGCAATAGTTACTGTTCTGTCAGGTCAGCTATTATATGTGCCCTAAACTTTTCCTGCATGTTCTCAATGTTAACATTTGTTTTCTTAAGGACCAAACTAACGAGGACAAGCACGCAGATGGACTTCTAGTAAGTTTATACGTAATGTTTCACTTCCTTTTTCTTCCCGCAGAAAGTTCACCTGATCTCAGAAAGATCTGATCTTCTCACTCTTCTTCTAGATCTTGTCACTTCATCTGCTCCTCAGGCAAACCATTACCCCCTCCATCTTAACACTAAACCGGTTTCTGTGGAATGTCTTTAACACTGCTTTTTTTGGAAGGCAGTCTCTGTCCAGTAGAGCGTAGTAATACATTTTAACCAATCCTAATTCACACCTAACACTCTGATTGCACTCTGATGGATTACTGTGGTTCATTGTACGTTACGTGCCCTACATTGGCTATATGTGTGTTATTGATTTAGTAATATATTCTCCAATAAATGAAAGTGCTTTTGTCATTTCATTGCAAATAATACAGCTGTATAGGGAAAGCAGACGCTCCGCTTGGCTCTTTTAGTGATAGAAGTTCAATTTCTGTTCTGTGAGTTCCATGAGCTGAGTCTGTTTTGCATTTTCTGTATTTCTCTTTCTTTCAGCTCATCCGAGAATTGCTGCCTAAAATGTAAAATTTCCCAAAACCTAACCTAAGCGAACAGTGCCTTGCCAACATGCATACATGACCGATTCAGGGCTTTTGTGAGAATGTGCAGAGTAATGGTCGGTAGCCATTAGAAGGGCTGCAATGCTTTTAGTAGAAAAACATTGCTACAAGCTCCAGGGCTGACTGTAAGGTGTGGAGGCCTTGACAACTTTGTCATCTAAGTGGCTAGGCATTACAAATACAGTATCTCACAAAAGTGAGTACACCCCTCCCATTTTTGTCAATATTTTATTATACCTTTTCAGGTGACAACACTGAGGAAATGACACTTTGCTACAATGTAAAGTAGTGAGTGTACAGCTTGTATAACAGTGTAAATTTGCTGTTCCCTCAAAATAACACACAGCCATTAATGTCTAAATCGGTGGCAACAAAAGTGAGTACACCCCTAATGGCACTTTTCCACTGCAAGTACCGGCTCGGCTCTACTGGGCCCTGCTTGGCCCGGTTTGCTTTTCCACTGCTGGTACCGCATGGTACGGTGTTGGAACGGTTCGGTACAGTATGGTTTGCTTTTCCACTTAAGTAGTACTAAAATTAAGTGGGTGGGATAACAACAGGGTGGGTGGGATTATCTGACCAATCAGTGGCTAGTAGTGACTGCATGCAAAGGATTGTGGGATATGGTACCGGGTATGGTACCTCTTGGAACCACAATCGAGGTGGTACTGTTTTTGAGAGCCATACCGTTCGGTTCCATGCAGTGAAAAGCGCCACCGTACCGAACCGTTCCTACACCGTACCATGCGGTACCAGCAGTGGAAAAGAACAAAAGCAAGCCGAACCGTTCGGTTCCATGCAGTGGAAAAGCGCCATAAGTGAAAATCTCCAAATTGGGCCCAATTAGCCATTTTCCCTCCCTGGTGTCATGTGACTCATTAGTGTTACAAGATCTCAGGTGTGAATGGGGAGCAGGTGTGTTTAAATTTGGCATTATCGCTCTCACTCTCTCATACTGGTCACTGGAAGCTCAACATGGCACTTCATTGCAAAGAACTCTCTGAGGATCTGCAAAAAAGAATTGCTGCTCTACATAAAGATGGCCTAGGCTATAAGAAGATTACCAAGACCCCCTAAACTGAGCTGCAGCACGGTGACCAAGGCCATACAGCGGTTTAACAGGACAGGTTCCACTCAGAACAGGCCTCGCCATGGTCGACCAAAGAAGTTGAGTGCATGTGCTCAGCGTCCTATCCAGAGGTTGTCTTTGGCAAATAGATACTGCTGCCAACATTGCTGCAGAGGTTGAAGGATTGGGGAAGGGGGGGGGGGGGTTCAGCCTGTCGGTGCTCAGACCATAAGAGCCCTGTTCTGAGTAATAAAATATTTACAAAAATGTGAGGGGTGTATTCACTTTTGTGAGATACTATACGGCAGCCCCCGGAGCAGCATTTTTTTTTTTCTTTAAAAGGCAAGTATTTCATTGGTTCAGTTGCCATATGCTTATAATTTCCATTAAGGGTGGTTGCAGTTGGGAGGGCTGTAAAAAGCAGGCAGTTAAGCCCCAATGGCCAAAGGCAGCCTGAGGGGGTGTGCGCATACCGCAACAAAAATATACCCCCTGTTGCGTTTGCAACTGTGTGTAATGCATGCGGTTGCAGCACGGTGCTCTGAAAAGTGATTCAGCACTAATTGCTTTTCAGAGCTGCAGCAATGCAAACACTATAAGATTTTCTGAAGACTTTTTCCTTCAGATTTACCTTTTCTATGTAGTGCAAGGGCCTGACAGATTGCATACAAATTGAAAGTGTTTAGGTTTGATCTCGTATTCTATGGTTTTGGTAAATCTAAAGGAAAAATTCTTCAGAAAATCTTATAGTGTGTATGGCCCATTAGGCTGTTAACATCTTTATAGTTAACGTTTCTGTAGAGGTCCATTCTTGTGTATTTTTTAGTTTATTGGTTCATGCTGCATGTTGTTTAATGTGGCCATTCACATCATGCAGGCATTTCTGTAGAGGTCCTTTCTTGCGGATTTTTTAGTTTATGGGTTCATGCTGCATGTTTAATGTGGCCGTGCACTTGCAGGCGTATATGTGTGTATTTCTGCACAGTGTTCAGGGGCATAAAAAAAATGCCCCAAAGCTGCATTTTGAGAGACACTTATGAGCATCATTTATGCACATTAAAGCATGTGTGCGAAAATTTACTCTAATGGTTAGAATAAATGTATATTCCAGCCAATAAAATAAGTTTACGCTCATATGCTTATAAAAGCGCAAATTCCCAAGATAAGAGGCATTTTTTTCTGGAAACCTATTTGGAGCATACCCATGTGCATGAAGTCTATGGGGAATCAATGGGAATGTGAGAAAGAATAGGAAGAACTCTGGCGAGTACAAATATCACTAGCCGTCTGTCTGTGGCCATAAGTAGTCATGTAGACCATTCAAATATTGGTATTGGGTTCACATGTTTAAGTGTTGCTTATCATTATTCGTCATTGTGTCTTACTTGAGACAATCATTTTGCAACCTGCAAAGGGGGCATTAATGTGTGCTCAGGAAGAATACAAACTAAAGTGCATTGTGGTCAGGAAAGTTTTGTGACCACACGGGACTGATTTCTGTCAAGACTCTGATAGGTATGTACATTTTATTATGTTTTTTTATTTAAATCGGCCTTTAATCCCAAAAACACTTCTTGTTTTTTTGCCCTTCATAGTATTGTTTTTTTTTTTTAGATTTGCATGATTTAAATCTTGATTATGACAAATTAAATATATATTGTTTCCTTATCTTCCTGTATTCGCTTGTAATATAAACTGCCTATTCTCAGGGCTCATTCTGGCATTTGTGTAGCATAATGAATACTCAACATGCATACTCCTCTGATGTAATTGGTGTTTTGTATTCTGTGCGTTTATGCATTCATGGCAGTATGTATTAATGTATGGTAACTTTTTATTTATTTATTTTTTTGTAATTGGGATGTCTCAACCTCTTTGCCCTTTCCTTTATGTGGGGCATCTTCCTCCAAGAGTAAGATTCTTGCGTTTTGATACAGAAATAACAGTCCATCAAAATCAGCATCACATTGGAGGAATACCATGCCCTGTGAATTAAATGGTGGGAATCTTTTGGGGGGGTCACAATTACTATTTTGTTTTTTTCCCACACAAAAATTTCTGGGGTTAATCATGGATATATTCCCATCACATTCTTTTCAGGGTAAAGCCTGGCGTGTGGAGGTGCTACAGCAACAACCAGTTTGTTAACCGGTGATCCACATACAAGAACGCATATGTTACCTGCACACAATGGATCAATTTAAAAGTGCAAAAATATATTACAGGGATCATCTTAAGGATAAGTGCAATGTTTCAGAGTTGCACAGGGCCCCTCATGCCTGACAAAGGGGTCCTGTGCAAATGTTGTATTTTACCCGTGAGATAATCACTGTAATACATATTTGGATTGTTTAAATGGATCCGTGGTGTCCTGGTGACCTATGCTTTTTTGTTTTTGAAACCATTCTGGCCAGTTTCTCCACTAATTGTTTACCACTAAGGTGACCGTAAGTAGAGAAATGTATATTGCAAGTACCTTTATTTTTGGCCACATCTAACCATTCAGTGATGGAAGTAAATCCTCTGCATCCTGTTGTATCTTTCAGCTTCCCTTTGTTGTTTTTTCCTTTTTAATTTAGCCGTTTTTTCCCCCCAATTTATTTCACTTGAGCAGCCATACATTCTATATCAAGTGTTTTTAAATTAGGTAGATATTTGGCAATTCTAATTTCGCCTTCATTGCAAAATATTACACAACTGCTGTTACACTCTGATGCTTGTTTTCGGATGCTGAGCCCTTAATCGGCATGCTGTCTGTGTTGTTGGACTGTTAACATGGGTTTTACTGGGTCCAGTTTTAAAACTGGTCTAGGAATTGCCTTCCCAACTCTGGCCATCACTTGATGGCAAATGTCAGGGAGGTGTAGCATATTAGGCAGGGCTAGTGTTAGGACCAGAATAACTAATACTGAGAACATCACCATGGGGCCTCTAATTTCCTTTTTTTCCTTCGAATTCAAACAAAAACATAGAAACTGCTGTAAACATTAAAGTTAAAACTTTGGGCAAAAAACATTCTTGGCAAATCTCAAATATATGCCTGGTAATAATAATCTGCATTATTCCTATTGCTGCAAACCTCATTGGTTTGCACACTTCTATCATCATGTCCTTAAATCACGGCAATGCTGCTCACCTTTTTGATGAGTGACTATAAAAAAAAATTTGATTGCTAAAGCTTTGCTACCTCAGCCTGTAACCGGACAGTGAAGAAGTTAAGCACATTGATGAGATCATCCGCTTGTCCTCCATGCTTATAAGCATGTTCAAGAAACTGCACTCTGCGAAGCATTAAAACCAGGATTGGCTAAGAATTCTGGTCCTTATCCATCCCAATCTGAAGGAATTAGAGGACAGGACGTATAAAGACAGAATTTGTTATTTCGAACTGCATGTAAAATCAAATTTTAATAAAAGCATAACTTGATGAAATTGTGTTTTTTTAAATATTTGTTTGGAGCTCCCCCTCTGTTTTTAACACGTTTTTAAGAGTTGGGGTGAAGGCCATGCCTGAACATGTGGCAAATATTAGATGCTAAAGCGGAACTCCTGGGAAAAAAAAAATAAACTTTTTTCTTTCCAATGCTGTGGGGCTCTTTGCACTGCATGGGGTTAACTGCTCGTTTTTGTCTAGGGGAGAGGAGAGCCCAGAGATACTCACTCACCTAATACTTCCAGTGCAAGACTGGTCCCTGGTACTCCTACCACCCTAGTGGTCTTGTGTGGTGGACTGTTCCTGACCTCATCACGCCCATAGACCGGCTCTGGACGTTAAGATGGCAGGAACAATCCACCACTGAACGTGAGGTTGAATTGTCACCTGGAACGTAGGATCAGGTGAGTATAAGCGCATTATCAAAACGTGATTGAATCTTAGATTGCAGTGCAAAAACATTCTTCGTAACCCTAAATTACTTTACTACTAGATTACAAAATTGTTCTGTTTCTTTATATTATTTCTACAAATTCAATTATTCGGGAAATTAACATTTTTTCCAAATACCAATTTTCCATTTTAATCAATGCTTTCAAATTTGCAGCTCAATGTATGTGATTCCTAACCGACATCATTCATCAATATTTAATCGCCACTGTAAATTGCAATGTTCCCTTTTTTGATGTTGTAAATGTTTGATTTGTATACCGTGTTTCAGTTTTTATTAAGAATTTATTAAGTACATGAATGCTTTATGTTGTATAAGGGCCTATCTAGATATTCTTGTTCCAGTAAAGTGTAAAAACTGCATTGTGATGCCATAACATGCTGCATTAATGCATGTGACTCCCCAATGGTGCTTAGTTATAACCTGAATTTTAGGGAGTGTATCTTTAGCCAAAACCTTTGGATTTCTCTTCCATTTTTTTCCTTCTGACAATGGTCACCAGGAGAAACTCAGGATCTCCTGAAAGGCGACGCAGACTGCAATAATAACCTAAGCAGTAGTGGTAAAAGTGCGCTGGACACAGATTTTTACAGGTTATGGAAATGTGGACAGTCATTGAGCCCAAATGGCCTGTATCTGGCAGATTACCGCAAAGATGTGGACTCCCCAGGAAGAGGAGTTGAGATATCCAAGTGTAATAGGTCAAAGAATAAAATGGACTAAAAAATGTATGTTATGAACTGTAGTTAGCGTTGGTGTTCAATGTTAGAAGTGGCAAAGGGCAAAGCCCTACTGCGAACACCAGTACTGAGTGCCATTTATGACCTCCTCTGCCTGCAGGAGTACTTTTGAACCCCATTAACAATCTGCCAGTGCACCCAGCCCTTATAACATTGGATTGTGTGGCCCCCAAAATGCATTGGATGTCTTTAACCCTGCTTGCAATAACCAGTTGAACAATAAAGACTCTGAACTTCTAAGGATTTACTATTTGGCCCTCTCTTTGACCTATTACTCTTGGAGCAGTAAAAACCTGACGAGTTCTTACTCTTCCCTATTCTAGCCTAAACTATAGCTAAACAAGCTTTGGCTACAGATACTCTTTATAAAGGAAAGCTTTCCTAAAACAAGCAAAGAGGCTGACATTACTGACTTATTCTGCAAATGCCAATTGATTGGCTGCCATACTGACCCACTTGCTTTAATACTTAGTCAGGAACTCAAAAAAAATATGCCCCTACATTTCTCCTATGAAAGGTTTACTTTAGATTAATTAAAAGCCTACCCGAAAGGAGATAGGATCTTTGGCCAAAGGACAGTTTTGCTTTGTGGGCTTTTAAATAAATGTATTACCCACTATATTTTTAAAGGCAACCTAGAAGGATTGGAATATGGGATCTGATATTGCCAACCTCTTTTTGACTGTGTAATTTCCAGACATCATTATCCTTTCCTTACTACCTAAAAAGTATTTTGTCAGGAACACATTTTTTTAGTTCAGATTCACTAGTTGGATGCTTTTAGGGTCAGTGATTTTCTTAAAAATTAAGAAGAATTATTTCTTTCGTTCATTGATGAACACCGCTCTGATCTTCATAACCATTGGATTATACTTCCCCCTGCAGGAGTTGGAGACTACGCCTATAGGCAGTCCCAGGGAGTATACTCCCTCTCCCTGCTATAGGTACTTTCTGCCTAGTCAGGAGTAAGGACCTAGTACCTTGCTGGGATTTCTAGTCCTGGCAATTTTTTTTTTAGATTAGAAATTTTTTCTCCTGTTTTTTTTTCTGGGAGATCTACAATCAACTGCCGGAATGGGCGATGGGCTGGATAATTTAGATACAGTGGTCATCCCAGTCTGGCCAGCGAGCGCACGCAGACCTCAGCTGCGCGCTAGGTCGGCCGCAACATAACCCCACTGGACAGGGGCTGGCCTGTAAGATTGCATACGACCGAGTCTCGGCCTGAGCCGCTGCGTTCCTCCTGGCCGACAGCCCCTGATTCGATGGCGAGGGGTTCTGTCTAGAGCAGTGCCTGGTATGGTGAGTAGATGTCCCCCCCTCTCCCCCTGGAGGGTTTTGTGGTGGAAGTGGGCCCCTCCTTGGACCCCTGGGTTTCCCTACTTCCCGTCAGGCACCCTCCCCCTTTCACCTGTCCCCCTACCCCCCCTCCTTCCACTTATGCTAGGGCTGTATGGGTGGCCTGGTCCACCTCCTGGGGTGTGGGTAGGGCGCTGTGCTGGCGATGGGGGCCAGGGGGGTGTGCCGCGGGCGACCAGATGATCGTTTGTGCGGGGGGGGTTGTACCTGGTGGGGGCTCTTGCCAGGGCCCCCCGTCCTGCCTGGGTCAGTCCTTGAGGCCTAGGTATCCCTCCTGGGTTCTTGGAAGCCACTCGGGGCTGCCGTTTTGCTATAGCCTGTGTCTCTATGGTGGCCAGTTTGCAGCAGTTTTGCAATTGAAAATAGCGGTGGCCATGACGGTGGAGCCCTGTGGGTGGCGATTTTGGCAGTAGGAGCCCCTTCTCATCCCCTGGTGCTGACTCCTGGATCTTTTCACTTCCTGATTACGGCAAGTGGAGTGCAGACTATTCTGGTGGCTGCTGGTGCCTGTTCCTGCTGGGTGGTGAGTCTGGTGGGGTTCTCTCCCTCTCTGCTGAGGATCGCTTAGTGCTTGTGCCTGGCAACCAGGTGGTGCTGCCAGCAGGGTGGGGGTTGTCCCTTTGCAGTGTTTTTTACATTTTTTTGTGGGGTCCCCCTGGTGACTCCATGGAGTCTTTGGAGCACATCTCCCCACATTGCCCCCTCTCTGAGACTGCGGGGCCCTCTGAGTCCCAACCATCCATCGATGCACTGATGGTGGTCCTGGAGTCCTTTGTGTCCCGGGTGCAGGTGGTTTTCGGGCGATGGGCTAGCAAAAAGCGCCCCTGCCTCATCTGTCTCATCAGATCCTGAATCTTATTCGGCTGCCGTGAATGGGGGTCATCCTGCTGGGTCTGCGACCACGCGCCCCGTATCCTCAGATAGTGAGGATGATTCCTCCACATCTGCAACCAGGTAAAAGCACTATTGAATTCGTTCTTCGTATGTGGCATTGTAACAGTGCTGAGGAGGAGTGGAGTGAGAAGCCAAGCAGTACGTATTGGGGCTAACTGGATGCTCATCCCCAGGCTGGGGAGAGGCAAAAAGGTGTTATTAGACCGAGCTTAGGTGCGAGGTCACATCATTTGAGGTGGAAACCCAACTATAAGGGGGGAGCACTCATCGTGGTGGCACATGGATGTGTTCATTTAATTGTACGAAAGGAAGAGTGAGCACCCTATTCAACATGGATGTCGGTGGCAGGAAGGATCATCACAATATATTTACATAAAATTTGCATACTTGTGGACTTTGTTTTTAAAGAAGCATCTGATTATATCACAAGTATTAATAATTCACATGTTATCTATAGTATAGCACACACTTGTCACAACTGAGGTTTTAGCAGTTGTTGGTATTCATTGATTGTTTTATATGATCTTATTTAGCGCAGCACTAAGGTTTGTTTTTTGTACACTGGCTGGTTCGGCACTGAGGCTTGTATTCACCATTGCCCTGGTGTCGCAAACTCAAATGGGCAAAGCTTTTACGCCGTGACATAGAGGGAGAATAGCTTCCCCCCTGCCTTTGCCAGCTGGTACAGGGCCTGCACTTTTATGCAGTTTTTGCCTCTTGGGATGTGGCTTCCCTTGTGGCTCGGCTCTCTGTTTTGGCAGTGGTCCTTTGGCGTGTCTTTTGGCCTAAATGCTGGTCTGTGGATCAGACTTCTTAAAAGGCCTTGACTGATCGCCCCTTTCAAGGAAATCTCCTGTTTGGGGCTACCATGGATGACATCATTAAGGGTCTCACAGGGGGTAAGAGTACTTTTCTTCCACAGGCTACTAAGGGCAAGGAACCTCCTCATAGACCCTCCTTCTCAGCTCATAAGCAATTTTTTCATCCCTCAGGGTCGATTGACAAGGGCTCAAAGTCTTTCAGGGCCTCTTCTGGAGGATCCAAACGAACATGGTCTGGTAAGCTGAGAGCGGGCTTCTCCAGACCCGTGGACAAGGCTCCTTCAGTACGAAGGTGCGCCCTCATCCAGATCGGGGGTGGGGGATGTCTTCGCTGGTTTCCGGACTGGTGGACTTCCCTGATACAAGACAAGTGGGTCCACAAAGTTATTCGGTCCGGCTACAAGATTGAGTTTCGCTCTTGTTCCCCGGCAAGGTTCTTTCCTTCCAACTTGCGCCTATCCCTGGACCGCTTACAGGGTTTGTTTGGGGCGGTACAAAACCTGTTGCTTCAAAGGGTGATTGTCTGGTTCCAACATCGTAACATTTTCAGTGGTTTTACGCAAACCTGTTTACAGTTCCCATGAAGGAAGGCAAATCCTGGACCTCAAGGGGCTGAACTGCTTTGTGTGGGTGCAGAAGTTCAGGAGTCTATTCGCACAGTGGTGGCAATCCCTGCATCATGGGAGAGGAGCATTATCAGTGTGTGGCGTTTACCCTTTGTTCTCGCCTCTGCTCCACAGGTCTTCACAGTCAGTGTTAGTCCCGGTGCTAGTGTCATTACGCCAACGGGTTATCGTGGTACTGGGCTACTTGGACGTCCTCCTTCTGCGAGCGAAGTCCACTACTGCTCTGGTGGAAAACCTGGAAATCACCATATGAACTCTGAGGGAGTTTAGCTGGATTCTGAATTGTCAGAAGTCTGCTCTGGTTCAGTTTACAAAGCTGGACTATCTGGGTCTGACTCTGGACTCAGCCTTAGCCAGAGTGCTCCTTCCTCTGGACAAACTCCAGAAATTGCAGGCTGCAATTCATCTCCTGCTGTCCAGCAGATGGTCATCCCTCCGGACTTTTATGCGGGTGCTGGGCCTGATGGTGTCTACCTTTTTTTGAGGTGGTTCTGTTTGCACAGTTCCATACGAGGTCCCTGCAAACAGGGATTCTGGCCAAATGGGACAAGACTCTGCTGTCTCTAGACAATCGGATCCAGCTGAGCCGGGGGAACTAAAGAGTTGCTGATATGGTGGCTTTGCTCTCCTGGGCTTCGGCTGGGAAAATCCTTCCTCCCTTTGTATTGGACAGTGGTCACCACAGATGCCAGCCTGTCCGCCTATGGAGGCGTCCTTGGCAAGAATTCTGCTCAGGGGATCTTTACACTGGAAGTGTCCTGACTACCGATCAATGTCTTTGAACTCCGAGCGATCAGACTGTGCCATTGAACGGATCATCTTCAGGATTGTCCAGTGTGTATTCAATCAGATAATGCCACAGCCGTGGCTTATGTCAATCACCAAGTGGGCACAAAGTGTCCTCGCGGCTTGGGAGGTAGCTGGCATTCTAAGGTAGGCAGAACGGTTCATTCCAGCCCTCTCCGCGGTGTACATTCCGGGGGTGGAAAACTGGCAGGAGGATTATCTCAGTGGGCAGACATTGGACCAAGGGGAGTGGTCCCTTCATCCGGAGGTGTTTCATCAGTTGTGTCTCCATTGGGGCATCCCCGAGGTGGATCAGGAGCTGTGTCCGTCAATGAACGAAAGAGAAAATCGGATTTTCAACTCGCCATAAAAACTATTTCTCTGATGTTCATTGACAGACACTGCACCCACCCCTCTGTGGAGTGGTAATTCTTCTGACACTGTAACAAAACGGAGTACCTATAGCAGGAAAAGGGAGTTTATCCCCTGGGACTGCCCATAGGTGTAGCCAGATTATTTATTTTTCTGCCTAGTGTCCTACTCCTGTAGGGGGCAGTATATCCCAATGGTTATGAAGATCAGGAGCTGTGTCCATCTATGAACATCAAAGAAATGTATTTTACGGTAAGTCAAAAATTACATTATTCTAGGCAAGTGATGGGTAATTCGTAAAATATTTCCTGTATTTCTTGAACTCGGGGGGGAATTGAATAAAAAATGCTTTCCACATCACTTAATCAGGTTTATGAAAGCCATTTCTGTGTTGGTAGAAGGGATCTAAACCCAGCAAACGCTTGCCTGTCCTCAAACCAGTCTCAATTGAAGTTTTGATAGCTCATACTGTCTTGGATCAGCTTAGGGTGACGCTCCAACCCAACGCTCTATCTTATCTTTTATAGAGCACTATAAATCCTGTGGATTCTATTTACCAGCCCAGTCCATTGGAGCCAGTTGTGATTCGAACCATGCCTACGCAAACTGTTCCATTGTCAGGTAGAGTGTTTTTCAGTTTGTTTCCTTGTTTTGTTTTTGGCAAATGATTCCTAAAGTGGTTGTAAACCCTTACATATACCTGTTCAAGTGACTAGACTCCCAGACTTTGAGGCAGGGGCTTGGGATCTGATGTTGTACTCTGCACAGCTCAGAGAGGAGAGTATAATCTGAGACCTGAGTGGAGGGAACAGACACACACCCCCTCAACACAGTCTAATAGGGAAACCTGCACAACTGAGGCTGTCAATCACAGGCTGTGCGCTGGAACTCCCTTCCCCCATCACCTATGATTGCTTGCAGTCATAACCTGTCAGCAAAGATGCATATAGATAGCAGAGGAAGGGGACAACAGGCAGAAATAATACTAAGTGCTTTGGATCGAGGCAAGTACACAGTACAGAAGGCTATGCTTTGTTTATTTTTCATTTCAGAGGTTTACAACCACAGTATTGAAAATCTGCTGTACAGACACACCACACATCCAAGTTTGACAGGCACACATGGACAGACACACAGCACTGGACACAGGCTCTACGTCGGCCTGTACACCCTTCTGTGTAGCTGTCAAACTTGGCTATGTGAGTGGGTTTGTACAGCTGATGTGCATCTATTCATTTATTTGAGCTGCCTGCATGCAGCTACACACTAGTGCAAAAATTATAAACCAGCGGCGCTTCACACTCTGCAGGGCTCTCTGCCTGTGTGAATGAGCCCTTAAATTGGTTGTAAACCCTTACATATACCCAGTAAAGATGAAACAAACCCTCCTACATACGTTGTACCTGTTTAAGTCTTCTCTTATCTACATCTATTAAAAGTGCTGAATTATAACGCTTGTCTGAGCTTCCAAGAAGATGGGGAGGAGAGCGCAGAGAGCTGATTGGAGGGAAGGGAAACACACCCCTCCATACAGCACACAGGAACAGAGCTGACACTGTCAATCGGCTGAGGCTCCTTCTCCTGGCACCATTTATTTTATTGTGGTGTCAGGAAAACATGTCAAAAGTGATTCATGCTGATCGCAGAGGAACAAAGCAGCAGACAGAAGTGACACTTGGGGCGCTTATTTGAGACAAGTACACACTTTAGAGGGGTATGCATTGTTCATATTTCAGGTCTTGATGTTTACAACCACTTTAAGCATATTTACTGTGTAAGATTGATGGATTTCACTTATACTGTTTAAGAACTTTATTCTTGCTCATGTGTAGCATAAACCATAGATATTTTGTGTAAAGGGTGATTCCCCCCCGGACATTGCTCATTGATTTGAGGTTTTTATTTTTCAGAGGCTGTGCAGGTTGGTAAAGGTGAGCAGCGGCCGTCATCGTTGGCTGTAGGTTCAGCAGTAACTGGCCTCGGAAGCCATCAGACTCCCACTCCAAATAGCACAGGTGAGACCTACATTTCCAAGTACATTTCCAGTTATAGAATTACTAAGTTGAACCAATGTGAGACCAGACTAATTTTTTTTGTTTTTACTGCTGCCGCTCCTCGTTGTTTGTTATGCATAAATAAATATAGAGCACTTTGATTACTTATTTTTTAGGTGGAACAGGCCTGGTCTTAGTCCCATCATTCTTTTACATTGCCAGTACTTTGGGTATGAGGGTAGAGGTGCGATCTGTGTGGGAAAGATTGGTGGGCCATTCAGTGCTTCATGCAGATCCCACTTTATACTGCAGCTCAGTTCCTCAGCTGTCAGAAGTGAGAAGCAGCAGTCTGAAGGGAATTTGAGGTAAAATCTGCTGTACACGGCTTGAATTTTAGCTAATTTCTGTTGAATCAGTTGAAATATAAGCCATGGTTGGGCAAAAATCAATTGTTCAGTTGACTTTTGTTGAAGGAGCTGGTTGGAATTATTGCTGGCCAAACAGTAACTGCATACAATTGGATGCTGGCACTATTTCGGTATTCTAACAGCTGTGGGTGCCAGTTGTCAGAATATAGTAGCCGGCAGGCTGAATAAAATAAGTCTAAGTGTTGCTTTAGTACTTGAAAGCTTCTATTTCTGTTTTGGGGTATAGAGCAGGAAAAGCAAGTTGGAAAAGTAGAATTTTTTTTCCTGGGTTCAAGTCCTCTGCTGACACAGTATATCCCAGCCCCTTGCAGGTGTATGCCACAATGTGCTAGTATGCACCACTGCGCTGTCAGTGCTTGGGCACTTCCATCTTCTCCTAGTCCTTCTGGGATTTTTATGTTAGAGTGTTTGAATGGCCGAGCTACAATGACTTCACTCCCGCACATGCCGAAGGGAGTCACTGCATCATGGCATAGAGTGGGTGCCATAAATGTGATCTGAGCTCAGATCACATTACCGCTGAGAGGCCGTAAGAGTCCTTCATGACAGAAGAGACCACTCTGTTATAAAAAACCCTGCCTGTCAGTGTTTTAGCTAAATTTGACTTTATTACTGCTTTAAGTGCTTAGCTCTAGATAGTTTGTCCAAAGGTTACTACATGAACTGCAGCTTTGCAATTCTCTACACTCCTAATGCAGAACATTTGAAAATCGTATAAAAACTTTGAACAAGCGCAGTCCAAATGCCCCTTGTTGTGGTGCCAACTCTTAAGGTAGAGCTATATGCAAAATTTGAGTGTTTTAAACCCCCCGTCAGATTTTTTTTTTATTTTTTTTTCCCCATCTGTGTACCATTGTGGATATTTCCCTTCACTTCCTTTCCCATAACCAAACAGGAAGTGAGAGGAAATCCCTGAAAATAAAGGGAATTCTTTGGGGACCCCCGGGTCACCAGAACTAGTTTCCCCATTGGAAAATGTCCCCTGTATTTTCTATGGATAACCCAAAATGTGGGCAATAAAAACTGACAAGCATTCTAATCCCTCTCCACTCTTATGCAAAGCCGAAAAAAAAAAAAAAAAAAAAGTTTTGCCCTTCGTTCTACTTTTAAGTGCTAGCATTAACTCTCTGCTTAATATCTAGCCTTAACTATGGATGCTGCACCTGAACTTAATATGGCTTGGGAATCCGAGTGGCTGCTTCCATCCCAGGCTTTTCACAGAGTAATTTTGCCATGCAACAGATTTCTTGTAATAAGTGGTTATGAATATTCATTCTCCAGGAGGAGACCACAGCATTATATGGTCATGTTGTTGACTAGTGCCTGTTCTCTTCTGACAGGAAGTGGTCAGTCTGTTCCCAGCAGTAGTTTGACCTCCCCCAGCCACGTCAATCTGTCACCGAACACAGTCCCAGACTTCTCCTACTCCAGCAGCGAAGATGAGTTCTACGACGCAGATGAATTTTACCAGAGCAGCTCCTCCCCAAAGCATTGCATGGAGTAAGTGTTTGTCTTAGCCTCTGTACAGATGTGTTTTGTTATTAACCTAAATCTTAGAGCATCTTGTACAAATCTAGCCATAGATCACAGTTAGACAATCATTCCCCTAACATGCTTACTCTGATTTGGAAAATGTGTGTTGATGCCTAAAGGTTGTATGAACAATCGCAGACGCTATTGGACTGAGCTTAATTTGACTATGGTATTGGCTTCCAGGTTCTGCCTTCTCTAATTGCAGCCTTAGTCATTTTTTGGCAGACATGCGCAACAAACCCTGAAAGCACTTAGAAATAACAGAGGAAACCCATGGTCTGCCTAACTGCAAAAAAAAAAAAAACCTCCATAGTACCTTTATTTTCCTTTGCAGCTCAGCAAAATTCTACCAGACCCTTTACAAGTTACAATGCATATACCAACTTATCTTAATTTCAATATTTGCATACCGTGCATCTGGAAAGTATTCACAGCACTCCACTTTTTTCCACATATTGTTACAGCCTTATTCCAAAATGGATTCAATTCATTATTTTCCTCAAAATTCTACAAACAATACCCCATAATGACAATGTGAAAGATGTTTGCTTGAAATCTTTGCAAATGTATTAAAAAAAAATAAAAATTACATGTACATAAGTATTCATGCCTTTGCTTAATACGTTGTTACATAGTTACATAGTTACATACATAGTTACATAGTAGGTGAGGTTGAATAAAGACAATAGTCCATCCAGTTCAACCTGTGTAGGTGTGCGTGGCTGTACTCATCTCACATACCCCTGAATGTTCTGATCCTTGAGATGTAAGTCTAAGAGTCTTTTGAAAGCCACCATACTACCCGCAGAAACCACCTCTTGTGGTAGAGAATTCCACAATCTTGTAGCCCTAACAGTAAAGAACCCCCCACGTTGCCTGTGGTTAAAACGCTTCTCCTCTAATCGCATTGTATGCCCTCGAGTCCTCATGCAATCCCTTCGAATGAACAGCTTTTTTTCTAAGCTGGGATCCCCATTAAGATATTTATAAATTGCTATCATGTCCCCCCTCAGACGTCTCTTCTCCAGGGAGAATAAATCGAGCGATTGTAGACGCTCTTCATAGTCAAGGTCCTCCAATCCCCTAATTAGTTTAGTTGCCCTTCTCTGGACTCTCTCCAGCTCCAACACATCCCTCCTGAGGACTGGCGACCAGAACTGGACAGAATACTCCAGATGCGGTCGGACCAGAGTTTTATAAAGTGGAAGGATTATAGTCTTATCTCTGGAATACATCCCTTTCTTTATGCATGCTAATATTCTGCTGGCTTTGGCAGCTGCCGCTTGACATTGCATGCTGTTGCCTAATCTATCATCAACCAAGACTCCCAGATCCTTCTCCATTTTTGATTCCCCCAAGGGTTCCCCTCCTAACGTGTATTGTGTTTTTATGTTTTTAGTCCCCAAGTGCAAAACCTTACACTTCTCCACGTTAAACCTCATTTGCCATGTCGTTGCCCACTCTGTAATTTTGTCCAGGTCATTCTGTAGGATATCTGCTTCATGCTGTGCAGTTATTGCCCTGGCCAATTTTGTGTCATCTGCAAAAACTGATAACGCACTACTGATCCCGTCCTCAATGCTTTTTATGAATAAATTGAACAAGGTTGGTCCCAGGACTGAGCCCTGGGGCACCCCGCTTACAACCTCAGACCAGTCTGAGTATGCGCTGTTTATTACCACCCTTTGGACACGCCCTTTAAGCCAATTCCGTATCCAAGAGCAAACTCTGCTGTCGATACCTGCAGACCTTATTTTATAAATTAAGCGCTTGTGGGGAACTGTATCAAACGCCTTAGCGAAATCCAAGTACACCACATCCACTGGTCTCCCCCTATCTAGCTCACAGCTTACCTCCTCGTAGAATGCTAAGAGATTGGTTTGACAAGAACGCCCATTTGTAAACCCATGCTGATTACTGCTGATGATGTTGTTGTCTTTAGCAAACTCTACGATATAATCCCTTATCATCCCCTCCAGAAGTTTACATACTATTGATGTCAAACTGACAGGCCTATAATTTCCCGGGATATGCCTCTGGCCCTTTTTGAATATCGGAATCACGTTAGCTTTCTTCCAATCCCCTGGTACATCTCCTGTCCTAATACTGTCAGCAAAGATCAGGAACAGTGGTCTGGATATAACCTTACTGAGTTCCTTGAGTACTCTCGGATGTACGCCATCCGGGCCTGGTGATTTGTTTGTGTTAAGTTTATCCAGCCTTTCCCTGATTTCACCCTCTGTTAGCCATAGTGGCAAATCCTGTGTATTACTACTAACCATACAGTCATGGTCAGTGTACCCCTCCGTTTCCTGTGTAAAGACTGACGAGAAAAAAGCATTCAGCACGGTTGCTTTTTCAGTGTCCTCTGTAACCATCCCCCCATCATCGCTAATTATGTGTGCAATATGCTCTGCCCTAGTTTTTTTGCTGTTGAAAAACGCCTTTGGCACCAATTACAGCCACTGGTTCTTTTAAGTATGATGCTACAAATTTGGCACACTTATTTTTGGGCAGTTTTTCCCATTCTTCTTTGCAGACCTCTCAAGCTCCATCAGGTTGCATGGGGAGTGTCGGACTGCCATTTTCAGATCTCTAGAGATGTTTAATCGGGTTCAAGTCTGAGCCACTCTTTTGCTATCTTGGCTGTGTGTTTAGGGTCGTTCTCCTTTGGAAGATGAACCTTCGCCCCAGCCTGAGGCCCAGAATGCTATGGAGCAGGTTTTCATCAAGAATGTCTCTGTGCATTGCTGCATTCATCTTTCCATCAATCCTGACTAGTCTTCCAGTTCCTACTGCTGAAAAACATCCCCACAGCATGATGCTGCCACCACCATGATTCACTGTAGGTATAGTATTGGCCAGGTGATGAGCGGTGCCTGGTTTCCTCCAGACATGACGCATGCCATTCAGGCCAGATAGTTTCTTTGTTTCATTAGACCAGAGAATTTTGTTTCTCATGGTCTAAGAGTCCCTCAGATACCTTTTTGGCAAACTCCAGGCGGGCTGCCATGTGCCTTTTACTGAGGAGTGGCTTCTGTCTGGCCATTTTACCATACAGGCCTGATTGGTGGAGTGCTGCAAAGATGGTCGTTCTTCTGGAAGGTTCTCCTCTCTCCACCGAAAAACGTTGGAGCTCTGTCGGTTACCTACATCTTCTTGGTCCCCTCCCTGACTAAGGCCCTTCTCCCCTGATCGCTCAGTTTGGCCGTGCGGCCCGCTCCAGCAAGAGTCCTGGTGGTTCCAAACTTCTTACATTTATGGATGATGGAGACCACTGTGGGATCATTGGGACCTTCAATGCTGCAGACATTTTTCTGTACCCTTCCCCAGATCTGTGCCTTGATACAATCCTGTCTCGGGGGTCTACAGACAATACCTTGGACTTCATGGCTTGGATTGTGCTCTGAAATGCACTGTTAACTGTGGGACATTATACAGTTGTGCTTATACGTTTACATACCCTGGCAGAATTTGATTTCTTGGCCATTTTTCCAAGAATATGAAAGATAACATAAAAACTTTTCTTTCACTTATGGTTAGTGTTTGGCTGAAGGCATGTATTATCAGTCAACTGTGTTTACTCTTTTTAAATCATAATGACAACAGAAACTACCCAAATGACCCTGATCAAAAGTTTCCATACCCTGGTGATTTTGGCCTGATAACATACACACAAGTTGACACAAAGGGGTTTGAATGGCTATTAAAGGTAACCATCCCCACCTGTGATCTGTTTACTTGTTGTTAGTGTATATATAAAAGGTCATTGAGTTTCTGGACTCCTGACAGACCCTTGCATCTTTCATCCAGTGCTGCACTGACGTTTCTGAGTCATGGGCAAAGCAAAAGAATTGTCAAAGGATCTGTTGGAAAGGTAGTTGAACTGTATAAAACAGGAAAGTGATATAAAAAGATATCCAAAGAATTGAGAATGCCAATCAGCAGTGTTAAAACTCTAATCAAGAAGTGGAAAATAAGGGGTTCTTTTGAAACCAAACCACGGTCAGGTAGACCAACTAAAATTTCAGCCACAACTGCCAGGAAAATTATTCGGGATGCAAAGAAAAACCCACAAATAACTTCAGGTGAAATACAGGACTCTCTGAAAACATGTGGTGGGGCTGTTTCAAGATGCACAATAAGGAGGCATTAGAAGAAAGATGGGTTGCATGGTCGAGTCGCCAGAAGAAAGCCATTACTACGCAAATGCCACAAAGTATCCCGCTTACAATACGCCAAAGAGCACAGAGACCAGACAACTTTTGTCACAAAGTCATTTTGAGTGATTAGACCAAAATTGAGCTTTATGGCCATAACCCTAAACGCTACATGAGTCAATAAGGCCTTTGATGAAAGGTACACCATTCCTATTGTGAAACAGAGGTGGATCGCTGATGTTTTGGGGATGTGTGAGCTACAAAGGCACAGGAAATTTGGTCAGAATTGATGGCAAGATGAATGCAGTATGTTATCAAAAAATACTGGAAGAAAAAATTTGCATTCATTAGCCCGGAAGCTGCGCATGGGATGTACTTGGACATTCCAACATAATGATCCTAAAACAAGGCTAAGTCGACCTGTCGTTGGCTACAGCAGAATAAAATGAAGGTTCTGGAGTGGCCATCTCAGTCTCCTGATCTCAATATCAATGAGCCACTCTGAGGAGGTCTCAAACGTGCAGTTCATGCAAGACAGCCCAATAATTTACAGGAACTGGAGGCTTTTTGCCAGGAAGAATGGGCAGCTTTACCATCTGAGAAGATAAAGAGCCTCATCCACAAATACCACAAAAGGCTTCAAGCTGTCATTGATGTTCAAGGGGGCAATACACGGTATTAATAACTGGGGTTTGTAAACTTATGATCAGGGTCATTAAGGTCGTTTATTGTCATTATGATTTTAAAAAGAGTAAACACAGTTGATTGATAAATTGCTTCAGCCAAACACTAACCATTTGTGTTATCATTCATATTCCCTGAAAAATGGCCAAGAAATCATAAATTATGCCAGGGTATGTAAACTTATGAGCACAACTGTATGTACAGGTGTGTGCCTTTCCAAATCATGTCCAATCGACTGAATTTATCACAGGTGAACTCCAAGTTGTAGAAGCATCTCAAGGATGATCAGTGGAAACAGGATGTACCCGAGCTCAATTTTGAGTGTCATGGCAAAGGCTGTGAATACTTATGTACATGTTTCATTTTTAATACATTTGCAAATAATTCAAAACAAACTGCTTTCACATTTGTCATTATGGGGTATTTATTGTAGAATTATGAGGAAAATAATTAATTTAATCCATTTCGGAATAAGGCTGTTTCATAGCAAAATGTGGAAAAAGTGAAGCGCTGTGAATACTTTCCGGATGCACTGTAGCGTTAAACAGACCCTATGACCTGCCTGTGACAGTGCTTGGGCCAAGCAATAAATTCCATCGGGCTCTGAGCATCATCATGTCCCAGAAGTAGGTATTTTTTCTCATAAAGGTATAGCATTGCTTTGCTGTTGGACAATGTTTACCAAAGGTGCAGTTTATTTGCCCTAGTATCTAAGAGGGTGTCTTATATTAAAGTTGGGTGGACTACAGGTTTATTTGAAGGAAGCTATGTTTGACTGTTGCATCATGGACCACATACAATAAAACGCATTATTTAAAATATTTGGTGAATGATTTAAAATGAGTGCTTAGTGCATAGTTCCACCCTGTATAGTTCCATATCATCCTACATATTAAACTTTACTGCTGGACTTGTGCAGACTTGTGGGAAATGTGAACCAGTTACAAGGCATAGGTTAACAATTCAAAAAAATCTTGAGTACTGTTTCCATGGTGGAGAGAGATTTGACCTAGGTTACAGTTTTAGGAAATGATTACTGTATTAAAAAGCATTGCAATTATACTGTTTATGTTAAAGGTGATATCTTGTTGCAAAAAAAAAAAAAGTTTGACACTGGCTTTACACTTTATACACATTGGTACGGTGCCAATCATTTATTCTAAATGACACTTGACTGGGCTGCAATATAACAATACAAGTTAACACGCAACACATGCATTGAACTGAATGGATATAAACAGTCTACAGTATAAGCAACAAATGTCCATTGTTAATCCGGCTACAGACGGTTGAATCTTGGCCGGTTCAGCAGGTCCCTGCCAAGATTCGAACCATGTATGGTCAGGCTGAATGTACCCAAGTTGATTGATTGATCAACTTATGTTCAACCAGCCTGTCTGATTTTACATGTGATTATTGCTAGCAGGTATTATAGCCGCTAGCAGTAATCGCTCTATTCTCCCGGCGGGACAGCTTCCCCCATCCAAAGACTGCCTCCCCACAATGGCTCCGCAGGAGGGAGGCAGTCTGTGTTAATGGGGGTAATCGAGCGAAAATCGGGTGAGAAAGATTGTTCACTCTATGGCCAGCTTTTAAGGGCTTACAATTGCCTCCCTCTGAGTGCCTTGTGGTTGAGCACTTATAATATATACCGTACATCTCTGTTTGCAGGGCAATGTTGGCAAGTCACGCTAAAGCAGGAAAAACAAATCCCTTCTAGCAGCTAAGTCTAAAGTGAAAATTCCTCCAAGTTAATTGACCCTTGGGTGGTTGAATATGTGTACTGTGTAAACAAAATTCTCTGTAAACCGTATGAACCATTATCAAAATCAAACGTCCTTTGGCCCGTTTTCTTACAAGGATTCCTAAAGCATATACAAACCCAAGAACAACAGGGAACCAGCCTTTTAGATGTAGTGCCTAAAGTTATTTTTATTTTTTTTTATGTTAGGAACATATTTTTTTTTTTTTTTTTAATCCAAAAAACTTTAGTAAGCCTTTTTTTTTTTTTTTAGCTTTACAAAAAAGGGAACATTTTTAATAGGTACAGAAATTAAAGCAGAACTAAGCCTATCGATTTAAACCGCTTCAGTAAATGGTTACATTCTCGCAACATGCAGGGAATGTAACTGTCACATTTGCTTGTGCTCTCAACCAA
Source organism: Pelophylax lessonae (assembly GCF_965119305.1). Lineage (NCBI taxonomy): Eukaryota > Metazoa > Chordata > Amphibia > Anura > Ranidae > Pelophylax > Pelophylax lessonae. Next base: position 241,053,237 of record NC_138775.1, on the reverse strand, counting down.
ACTATCAAATGACTGCATGTTGTCATAACTGATCACATATAAAGTTAGTACAGCGCAGTCATCTCTTTCAAAGTTGTGATCTATGTGCACAAAAATCGCTACACATGTGAAAGCATATATATTTAAAAACCTAAATTATCTGTGTCAAACTGTCAAAATATATTCATATAAACAGTGTGTCTATCCAAAAATAGACTAACATATATAAAAAGTCCAGAAAGCAATAAAATCCTCCAATGATAATCGATCAATCCCAAACAAACTAATAATCTTGCCACCTCTGTGTATAGTAATCAGCTAAGAAAACAGGTGCTCAAAAAAATCCACCACCGGTATTCACTAGCAGCTCTCCTCCAGCTTGTTATACCAGGAAGTCAAAGTATGCTGTTCCCCTTTGGGGATAATCAAGCTCAGTGTGGATGGATGTCCCTGGATCTATCAGGATCCCACTCTTACTTTATTCTGGTGCTTGCATGATAGTCGGCCATATAAAATAGCAAAGTAATCTCGTGCTCTCTGTAAAAACAAATTTATTATAACACAATAAAATGGGCTCTCTCACATTGAGCAGCGCTATGAGCAGTGCCAGCTGTATACAGCATGAAGTACAATGCGCCAGCTCAAAACTGTCAGTTCATTAATGGACGTGGGTTAGATTCAGATGTCAGCTCCTGCCTCCAGACGCGTTGCGTCTTCAATAGACTTCAGTGCTGCTCAATGTGAGTGAGCCAATTTTATTGTGGTTATAATAAATTTGTTTTTACAGAGAGCACTAGATACTTTGCCTTTTTTGTTTGGTTTTTTTTTTTTTTTTTTTATATGGCCGACTATCATGTAAGCACCTGAATAAAGTAAGCCTGGGATCCTGATACACCCAGGGACATCCTTCCATCCACACTGAGCTCAATTATCCCCAAAGGGAAGCAGCGTACTTTGACTCCCTGGTAAAACAGGAGTCAAAGCTGGAGGTGAGAGGTGAGCTGCTAGTGAATACCAGTGGTGGATTTTTTTGAGCACCTGTTTTCTTAGCGAATTACTATACACTGAGGTGGCAAGATTATTAGTTTGTTTGGGATTGATCTGTTGTCATTGGAGGATTTTGTTGCATTCTGGACTTTTTTTTGATGTTCGCTTATTTTTGGATAGACACACTGTATGAATATATTTTGATGATCTTACTTGGGTTGCTTTGTGATTTAGCTACAGTTTGACACAGATCATTTGTTTTATACAGTCAGGTCCATAAATATTGGGACATTTACACAATTATAATCTTTTGGGCTCTATACACCACCACAATGGATTTGCAATGAAAGAAACGAGACGAGCTTTAACTGCAGACTTACAGCTTTAATTTGAGGGTATTTACATCCAAATCAGGTGAAAGGTGTAGGAATTACAACAGTTTGTATATGTGCCTCCCACTTTTAAGGGACCAAAAGTAATGGGACAATTGGCTGCTCAGCTGTTCCATGGCCAGGTGTGTGTTATTCCCTTATTACAGGCCTCGACAAATCCCGGGCGCCAGGTCGCATTTGCGACTAGAATTAGCGACCTGGCGCCTGGGGTGCCCTGCAGGATGTGTCCTGTCCCTTTTGCACCCCCCACCTCCTCTTCGAGTTCACGGACTTCCGCGGCGTCCAAAAATGTAGTCCCCGGCTTTTCGGCCTTCTTCTGTGAGATGAGAAGCTATGGGAACTGGCGCCCTCTTGTGGTGGCCGGGAGTAATGCATGTTCTCAATGCCAAAGAGGAGAAGAGAGGGAATTTTTTTTTAAGGCTTCATCTCTCTGTCCAGTTACCTTTTCTTAAAGGTAAGTGGACAGGGAGTGTGGTTATTATTATTAATTTATTTTTTAAATGTAAAAAAAATAAATAATAATTTTTTCTTTTTTTTTTTTAATTATTAAAAAAAAATAGTTTTTTTTCTTTTTTTTTTTTTTTCCTCATCGCCGTGCCACAGCCGAAGGCCCCTTTCACACGGGCTGTCTGATCAGGTCCGCCTGTCAGTTTTTCAGGCAGACCTGATCGGACCGTTCAGTCTCCTCTATGGAGCAGTAATCTGCCGCCATCTGACCCTGCCCGCCAAAAACAGACGGATGGTGGTTCTATTTTCTATCCATCCCGTGGATCGGATCAGATGGCATCGGATGGAAAGAGAGCGACAGTCTGTTTCCATCCAATTGCGCTATAGAGGAGAGTGGGGTTCTAGTCCTATTTATGTGTAAATTTAGTATCCGTTTTATTAAATAAAGCTTGGTTGTTAGTTTAAAAAAAAAACAAAAAAAAAAACTGGCTCCTAACTTTTTTAGCTGGCTCCTAGATTTCAGGCAAATTTGTCAAGCCCTGCCTTATTATCCCATTTACAAGGAGCAGATAAAAGGTCCAGAGTTCAAGTGTGCTATTTTCATTTGGAATCTGTTGCTGTCAACTCTCAATATGAGATCCAAAGAGCTGTCACTTTCAGTGAAGCAAGCCATCATTAGGCTAAAAAAACAAATCATCAGAGATAGCAAAACATTAGGTGTGGCTAAATCAACTGTTTGAAACATCCTTAAAAAGAAAGAACGCACCGGTGAGCTCAGCAACACGAAAAGACCCGGAAAACCACGGAAAACAACTGTGGTGGATGGCCGAATAATTCTTTCCCTAGTGAAGAAAACACCCTACACAACAGTTGGCCAGATCAAGAACACTCTCCAGGAGGTAGGTGTATGTGTGTCAAAGTCCACAATCAAGAGAAGACTTCACCAGAGTGAATACAGAGGGTTCACCACGAGATGTAAACCTTTTTGGTGAGCCTCAAAAACAGGAATGCCAGATTAGAGTTTGCCAAACAACATCTAAAAAAGCCTTCACAGTTCTGGAACAACATTCTTTGGACAGATGAGACCAAGATCAACTTGTACCAGAGTGATGGGAAGAGAAGAGTATGGAGAAGGAAAGGAACTGCTCATGATCCAAAACATACCACCTCATCAGTGAAGCCAATGGAACTGGTTCACTTCTATTTATTGATGATGTGACTGCTGACAAAAGTAGCAGGATGAATTCTGAAGTGTTTCGGGCAATATTATCTGCTTATATTCAGCCAAATGCTTCAGAATTCATTGGACGGTGCTTCACAGTGCAGATGGACAATGACCCGAAGCATACTGCGAAAGCAACTAAAGAGTTTTTTAAGGGAAAGAAGTGGAATGTTTTGTAATGGTCAAGTCAATCACCTGACCTGAATCCAATTGAGCATGCATTTCACTTGCTGAAGACAAAACTGAAGGGAAAATGCCCCAAGAACAAGCAGGAACTGAAGACAGTTGCAGTAGAGGCCTGGCAGAGCATCACCAGGGATGAAACCCAACGTCTGGTGATGTCTAGGTGTTCCAGACTTTAGCCTGTAATTGACTGCAAAGGATTTGCAACCAATTAAAAAGTGAAAGTTTTATTTATGATTGTTAATCTATCCCATTACTTTCGGTCCCTTCAAAAGTGTGAGGCACATATACAAATTTTTGTAATGCCTACACCGTTCATCTGATTTGGATGTAAATACCCTCAAATTAAAGCTGAAAGTCTGCAGTTAAAGCACATCTTGTTTGTTTCATTTCAAATCCATTGTGGTGGTGTATAGAGCCAAAAAGATGAGAATTGTGTCGATGTCCCAATATTTATGGAACTGACTGTGTATGCGCTTTCCCATGTGTAGCGATTTATGTGCAAATAGATCACAACTTTGATAGAGTTGACTGCGCTGTACTAACTTTATATTTGATTTCATTTGTTCACGTGTGGAAAGTGCCTATTCACCAATAAGGCTCACTGTTTAGTGTTATCTGGTAAGAGGCTATTTCTTCTATTTCACCCTCACATATCGGTCTAAGATTAGCAAGATTGAAGATCCACTATTGATGGAAGCTTGATCTTTGGCTATTTGAGATTATCTGGATTAATTGGATGACTTTTTATACATTTTTTCACTATTGTTATAAAGTATATGTTTTCACATATGGTTTTTCACACTGTATGAAGATCACCATAATATTTGGGTCATCCTAGATGTCATATGTTTACAATTTATGATTGTGTTGAGCGCACTATACCTTTTTTCACATCTATTTTCCCCGTTTCAGTGCTGCTGCATAATTGTGTGAATAGCGCACCCTATTTCCTTTCTAATATCAGAAGAGCAGCCTGGGTGATGATCATGGCACTTTCCATGGATAAGATGGATTGCACCATAAAGTGTCACCCAAAGGCTTGGCATACATGAGTAATTTTTCTTTTGTTCAACCAGGTGATCTAAAGAAAATTTCTCTGTCGCTCATTGACAGATGTAGTCCTCCTTGATTAATATCAACTCGGGTTATACTGCCCTCTACAGGAGTAGGACTAGACAGGAAAGAAAACGTTCTGGCCACACCCTAGGGGCAGTCCCAGAGGGTATATCCTCTCACTTCCTGCTACAGCAAATCAGTTTTTTTTCTGTCTAGTTAGGAGTAAGGACCTAGATTCCTTGCTAGGATCTTCGGTCCTGGCAGGATTTTTTTTTAGAAATACTTTTTTAGACAGCTTTTTTTCTCCAGTGTTCCTGTGAGATCTTCAAGCAAGTACGCTGAAACTGGGCGACGGGCTAAATTTTGAGATCCAGTGGTCACCCCAGTTCAGCCTACGAGCGCGTGCAGGCCATAGCTCCGCGCTGGGTCGGCCGCGACATAGTCCCACTGGACGGGGACTGACCCTGCGAGTTAAACGTCTCGCCTGGACGCCAATGACCAACAGAGTCACGGCGTCCGTATTGGTCGACAGCCCCCCCACCCCGGTGGAGAGGGGTTCTGTCAGGAGTTGGCGCCCGCCTGGTTCCGGTATGGTGAGTAGAATGTTCCCCCTCTCCCCCTGTCGGGTTTGTTGGTGGACGCGGGCCCCTCTCTGGGATGGTCGGACACTCGGTTTTCTGGGTCTCCCCTCTATCCTATAACAGGTCACAGATCCCCCAATTTGAGTGTGATTTTTGTGAATAGAAACCAGGAGGCTTGGTTTGGGAGCTGACTATCTAAAGTCACCATATGACTGTAAGGGTGACTGAAGTCAGTGGCAGACTACTAAAAGGCATTACTATTGAGGTATAGAGGTATCCTACCTGTCTAGTGTGTACACAGGCCGATGCCTATGCCTGAGTTACTGCAGCCACAGATCGCCACCCCTCCAGAAAGCCGGTCACTTCCACAGGCTACACAGCCTCCCGCAGGCCGAGGACACCTCCCGCAGGCCGAGGCACTTCCGCAGGCCGCACAGGCCAAATGCACACATCCCGCAGGCCGCTGCTAGCTTGCAAGCCGCCGCTATCCTACACAGGCCGCCGCCATTTTCCTGCAGATCGCACGAGGCCGCCATATTGGCGTAGCCTCGTGTCTCCAGCATGGGGGCGGCCATGTTTGAGGTGACCAAACACCTCGTGGAGTAATTGGGAGGCGCCGGAAGGCGTGTAAAGGGGCGGAGCCGCCTCCTTGGCCCAGGGAAAGCAAGCCTAGGGTGTGGCCCGAACGTTTTCTTTCCTGTCTAGTCCTACTCCTGTAGAGGGCAGTATAACCCGAGTTGATATTAATCAAGGAGGACTACGTCTGTCAATGAGCTTAAGAGAAAAGGATTTTACGGTAAGATTTTACAAAAATCCATTTTTTCCATTCAAGCTGGTTGTGCGCAAGTTAATTGATGGACTTTTGTACAACCAGCTTGCCCATACATGGGTTGATAGCACGGTCCCTGCTGAACCGGACACATTTTTATCCATGTATAGCTGGCTTAGAAAGACAGGAAGTGTGTTCTTCGCACTAAAGGTGCAGTTATGTTTAAAGATGAATGAAAATGTGTAATACAAGCATTTTTGCCCTTTATTATTCATTCCTTTGGGCATATAAATGTGCAACAAAACGGGAGTGTGAGAATAAGGCATAATGCTAGTGTGGTGCTAGGAAAAGTGGATTTTTGGATTCTTGTTTGGTAGCCTATGGTAGTGTACAATAAATATCTCATGGCTTTATTTACATAGTTACATAGTTTGTGAGGTTGAAAAAATACATCAGTCCATCCAGTTCAACCTATGATGTTTGTCATTTTGGGGTCCCTTTTTACTGCTTTCATTATTCTTAGTAGCTCCCTCACCAGCTGTATCAGCATACACCGATAAGCCATAACTATCAGCATACACCAGTCAGCCATAACTTTGTCCACCCACCTAATATTGAGTAGTTCCCCCTTTTGCCCCAGCACAGCTCTGCCTCTTCAAGGCATGGACGCCACTAGACCTCCTCTGTATGCTATGGCATCTGGAATCAAGCTGTCATTAACAGATTCTTTTTAGTCCTGTAAGTTGTGAAGTGGGTTCTCCATGGGCAGACTTTTTTCCAGCACATCCTGCAGGTGCTCGATTTTGGATTGAGATCTGGAGAATTTGGAGGCCAAATCAACACGTCCAAAATTTTTTGTGTTCCTCAAATTAATCTAGAACCATTTTTGCAGTGTGGCAGGGCACATTATCCTGCTAAAGGAGGCCACTTCCATCAGGGAATACAGTTTTAATGAAGGGATGTACTTTGTCACCAACATAGTTTAGGTAGGTGATACGTGTCAAAGTAACATACACATGAATGGCAGGACCAAAGGTTTCCCAGCAGAACATTGTGAAAGTGAACACACAGGCAGAGATCACCCTAAGAAAACGTAGGGGTTTTCTCTCATGAGAGGTCTAAGCGTTACATTCCACTATGTTCTGCCCACTCTGGTTACAGCGGAACAAGTGTTGAGCTGTCAGTCTTTTCTTGTCCCCATTACAGAATGAATGGTCAGGTCAGGCTAATGACTAAATCTTCCACCCAGTTATAAAATCTCCCTGATTGTTGGAGTCATTCATTATTGTGTTTTACTAGGCCAGCTTTTTACCCAATTGCCACAAGCAATTCTTTAGAAGCAAACCAAAGACCATAAAATGGTGGTTTTGATTAGCCGCAAGGAGAGGGGATCAAAGTTTCCCTGACTGTATGAAGTGGTCATTTTGACCCTTCCTGTGAATTGTAGTATAGCTGTTAATTTATTGCCCAGTTTCACCTTCTCAATTGACTGAATTTTTTTGACTTCTCAAACTTGTGGGTGAAGAAGTGCTACATTTCTAATTATTTGCATTTGAAGTTACTGATGGATAAAACTGACTAAAAATTGCCAGTGTATGACTAACTTTAGAGTCTGTGTCTACAGGCTTTTTGTTTGCTTCAAGCAGTGCTCCCATACAGGTCTATGGGAATGCAAATAACCACTTGAAACTGGTCAACTGCAGGTCAGGAGAAGGCCTACTGCAAGTCAGATGCAACTGTTAATTAATTCTGATTCCTCTCAGAAGCCTCCCAAACTGATGGCAAACTGATGCCATTAACACAAGCTAAAAGCCCGTTGACACATGCCTTTAGGGCTCTGTGCTTAAATCAATAACCTAAATCTTCAATTCCGATACGGTCTTGTAGCAGGACATGTTTGTTTTGCATAGACCGGACTTTCTAAGTGCAGTTTTAATACTCTGTTTAAAATTTCCTTTCACCTTTTATCACCTACATGATACAATTAAACACCGAGATACTGAATCACTTGCTGTGGATTATTGTTTTATTCAAAATCCCAAAGCATTCCTCCTTTGACATTTCACTTTTGATGGCTACGCTTGTGCGTTTTTGTTTCCAGTTCATCTGCGTCTTATACGTGTATCATTTCTTGTACTTGTCGGTGTTTAACGTTCTGTTCATGTCTTGTGTTTTCCTCCTCCTGCTGCAAGACTTCTGTCTAGCTGGTAAGGATTCTTGTTACAGCTTAGATACAGATTTACATTACCTGGGGCCATATTAATGCAGTGACCTCTTGCTAATGACTTTCATAGTTAAGCATGGCTTGATTCAAACGTTTAAATGTCATCGCTATTAATCACGCTGTCTAGCAGACACATTGACATAAAGGTTTTTACGGTCTGCTGCACGTTTTATGTAATCGAAAAATCTATACCAATGTATTATCTATTCTCAGTATTACTAGCTGCAGGCAAATAAATATAGAGATCAATTAAACAATGACATTCAGGAAAATGGCACATCTACTGTGTGCAAAAAGTCTATCTTAAGGAGACCCTGTCACCTTGAGGATGCAGGGCAAAGTGGAAGTGTTCCAGCAAAACACCACCCCCCCCCCCCCCGTCTTTCCCTTCTGCTGTTGGCACTAAAATGACTGGGGTCGGTGACATGGGGAAGTGGTAACAACATTCCCCTGGTCATGTGACAGTGATTGGGCCCAGTAATTGGTTACAAGCCCTGAGCATGGTCACAAGGGAGAAGGTCACATGTTCCTCCATACCCAAAATTGCAAGGTATTGTAGCCTGCTAAGGAATAGAAAGTAGTGACTAAGGAGTACTGGTAAGGTGAGTATAAAAGGGTTGGGGGGAGCTTTTTGCAGAGACGGTTTCAAATTACCCTGTTTGGGCAGGTTGACATCTTGTTAACCTGTTTGCCATTAAGAGAAGTTTGGGATTTAAAAAAAAAAAAAAAGAATGGTCTTACCTATGTGGATGCAGTTTCGATTCAATGCTGCATCTGCCCCCACCCTCTCTAAGAATGAGAACTGAGAAATCAAAGGCCGCTGATCGCTCAGTTATCAGAATTCTGTGAGCAGAAAGTCTGGGAGTGTCATTCACCCACTCTGCTCGGAGTCCACACCATCCTGTGTTTACTGGAGCGCTTGGCTGTGAAGGGGAGGGTACCTCTCTGATTCAGCTGCCGGTCCAGGCTTCTGGGCTGATACTGACTGTGACGGAATAGCCTGGCACCCAGCTTGGGTGCTTCCGCCAAGATGCAGCTTTCTCCAGTCTCAACCCAGGAACCAGGTATTATAGCTGACTATTTCACCCAAGACCTAGACGACACTAGCTTAGGTGCAAACTAGAACTCTCTTTATTAAAAATTCAAACATAATATATAGCACACAAGCTCAGGTAGAGCCTGATCTCATTGCTGTATACAATGCAAACTGTAAACCGGAATATATTTAACATAGCTAAGGAACAGCCCACACAAACATACAGTATGCTAATATAACAACTAGCCACGCCCAAGTGACTCAGTGTCCACCTAGACTGACCGACACCAAGCCCACAGCCCTGGATACACAAAGTAGATTACACATTATCATAAGCATAAATACATACAGTAACCTCCCACACTGGTTCAATAACAAGGTAAATGGGACACAATATTAATCACTTCTCCAACAGATGAACAGACAGATGGAAACAATAGGGGATTTAATTTTAACAAGGGGAATTCATACCTAGGAGGCACACAATGGGGCAAAGAGGCATATAACACCTTAAGCAGATTATAGTAGGAGACCCCAGTATCAGGCTGGTATGAGCTGATAAAATTTACATCTGCTCTGAGCCTCAGTCTAAAGCAGTCATTGCTGGTTTGGGCAAAAAGGACCCAAATCTGTATCCTGGGCCTAGATTCCCAAAGTTTGGGATTCGGGATTGTGTCCCAGAAACGCACAAACAAGCCCACTCCAAGGTTCCCCCAAGCACACACCTCCCAAAAATAGAGCCCCCTCGATAGCCAGGGCTCATAGTCAGTAGGCAAGAGGCTACCCTGCTGTCCCCTCCAAAAGCCCCTGTCCTGATTGGTCTGTCACAATGACCATATGGTCGAGATCTTTTCAGAGCCTGGATCGGCTCTGGCATCAGTTTAAAACGGGTCACAGGAGTGCAGAACAAACTGCACTCCTGTGATCTATAGAAGTATGGCCAAAATGGCTTTGGCTATACTTTTTCTTTTTAAAGATAATTGTTTCAATTTACTTTGAATTTCTTCACTTTTCACCAAACACAATTGCTTAATAAATACTCAGGTCCGGCCAGTGAGCACATGCAGACCGCAGCTCAGTGCTAGGTCTGCCATGACATAGCCCCACTGGACGGCGGCTGGGCTGCGAGTTAAACGTCTCGCAAGGACGCATACGAACTGGCTTCGGCCTGAGTCGCAGCATTTCCTTTTGTCCAACAGCACCCACATTACAATGAAGCAGTGTCCTGTCCGAAACAGTGCCCACCCTGTTCCTGGTGGGGTAAATAGCTGTCCCCCCCTCTACCCCTCAAGGGTTTTGGGGTGGACGTGGGCCCCTCCCTGGGATGGTTGGACCCCCGGGTTCTCCCCTCTTCCTCCCAGCCCCTCTAAAATTTGCCACATGCTCTTAACAGGGGCTGGTTCGATGTTGCTGCTGACCAGACTGCTGACCGGGCTTCCTGGTGCGCAATGGCGGGGTTGAGCAGGGTTCCCTGTCATCCTGGGGGTTAGTGACTAGGGCAGGGATGTCCTCTTGGCTCCCTGCGGCGGTTGTTGGGCTGGGGGAGCGGTTGTTTTTACCATCTTCAGGGTGTCCGACATTTGGTTCCTTCAGTGCGAGTCCTGTTGCCACCCTGGAATCTTAATGTGGTGCTTTCAGCTCTACTGAAGCTTCTCTTTGTAAATATATCCGGGAGGTTTCCCTGCTTACGTTGCCCCAGAAGGTGGCCTTTGGTGGCTATCACCTCTGCATGCAGGGTGTCAGCACTGATGGCATTATCCTGTCGTTTACCTTATGGTGCTTCACAAGGATAAGGTGGTGCTTTGCCTCTGTCCATCATTCCTTCCTAAGGTGGTCTCTGACTGTCATTTGAATGAAGACATTGTGTTGCCTTCCCTGTGTCCCAGGCTCAAACATCTGAAGAAAATTGCCTTGCATGTCTTGGATGTGGTCTGGGCAATTAGGGTACCTGGCAGCTACGAAGTCTGTTAGGAAGTCAGACTCTCTATTTGCGCTCACGAACAAACCTCAGAAAGGGTTGTCCGCTTATTCTGCGACCATTTCCAGATGGATCAGACAGACGGTGGTTCAGGGCCTATTGTCTCAGGGCTTAGGTTCCTCCTTTCCCTGTTTAGGCCCACCCTACTAGGGTGCTTAGTGTCTCCTGGGCTTCCCATCTTCAAGCGTCAGGTTTTGCAAGGCGGCCACCTGGTCGTCGGTGCACACTTTTTTTACTATGTTTTTTGTAAAGTGGTTGTGTTGGCATCTACGGATGCTTCTTTTGGCCGCAAGGTTTTGCTGGCTGCTGTTTAGAGGTCCTGGTCCTCTTTGTATTGTTTTTCAGGTGAGCTCCAGTTGTTTATGGTTGAGCTCTGTTACCTGGTTGGCTATGGTTAGCCTTGGGAATTTTTTTTCGGATGTTTTACCACCCCTCGCATTTAACAATGCTTTGGGACGTCCCACTGGTTAAGAAGCATAAGGAGCTGTGTGAACGAAAGCGAAAATGGGATTTTTGACTTGCCATAAAATCTATTTCTCTGATGTTCATTGACTGACACAGCACTCACCCCTCTGTGGAGTTGGCTTTCTTCTGATACGGTTTGTGACAAAACTGAGTGCCTATAGCTGAGAGTGGGTGTATACCCCCTGGGACTGCCCATAGGCGTAGTCAAGCTTTTTCCCACCTAGTGTCCTACTCCTGTAGAGGGCAGTATAACCCAATGGTTAAGAAGAATCAGGAGCTGTGTCCGTCAATGAACATCAGAGAAATGGATTTTAAGTCAAAAATCCCATTATTAAAACTCCACAGTAGAATTACGGTGCTAACCACACCAATTGACAGTTCACATACTATTTCTACCTACATACAAATAGTTGGTCAACCCTATATTAGCTTAATAAAAAATAAAGATATAATACTGCGCTGAATAAACAAACCCTATATCAACAGAAAAAAGCAGTTTGCACCTATCCTGAAATGTGGATATAAATAAGCTTAAAATAACATGCAGCGCTTTTGATATTAAAATCCACAAAAAATCAATTGGGAAGTAAAAGTTCATAAGAAGTCCACACACATATGAATGAATGGGGAATCCCAGGAACAGACAGAGTAAAAGTTGTAAGTTGTGAATCCAGAAGCCACCACCAGCAAACATCAGGTGTCCAAGCCTCTTACCGGATCGGACAGACCCCCATTACAGAGATCAGTCAAGCGTGCCCAATAAACAATCACTAATGTGGAGCCGATCCCAGATCCAAAAATCTTCCAAGTCAGGCAGCCTAGTCTCAGTGAATGACAGACACCTCCGTGTCCACTTCTGTGCTTTAGCCTGACTTCACTTGTTGTTCAGCAGGACACAGAATAAGGAGACTCAGACAGAGTCATGCAGATCTATTTGAAACGGCTGAGAAGCCCCAACCCCTCAGAACAGGTGGATGGAAGAACGTGAAAGGGAAACCGGTTTCCCTTTCACTTTCTTCCATCCTCCTGCCCTTCCACCTGCCCTTCAATCCACCTGCCCTCCTACATCTTAGGGTCTAGGTATGTGTGCATGGAAAACCTTTTTAATCGTGCTTATCACCTCTCGCCAATACCTGACCAATTTGGGGCATTTCCAAAACCTATGGAGTAGATCTGCAGTAGACTGTTGACAACCAGGGCACTCTGGATTGCCTTTCCTACCCCATTGAAATAGCTGAATCGGAGTCCTATATATCCTGTGGACAATAAACAGCTGGGTCAGGCGCGTTGTGCAGATGAGTGACACTGAGGATTCATTCTCCCTAATAGTTTGCCAATCATCATCTGACATAGCCCCCATGTCCTTCTCCCATCCTCTTCTGCCTGAGCAGTTGGATATACCTGGAAGATTAGACATTAGTTGGCCATATAAAGATGATCATTTCCAAAGAAGTTACAAGTGGTATAGGGTTCACATCCAACTTGAGGAATCTGGTTTGAACCTGTAATGCGTGGCTCAATTGGAGGTATTTAAAGAAGTCATGATGGGGAATCTGAAAAGCCTCCTGCAGATCCCTGAAGGATTTCAACACGTTGCAAGAGTAAAGTTGCCCCATGTATTGGAGCCCCTGAGAACTCCAGCACCCAAATGCCTCCAATTTAGATAACTCCTCCTAATGGCTATTTCCCCAAAGCGGCGTATATTCAGAAACCCCTTTATACTTCATTGTATGTTTCATTTCCCGCCATACTTTATTCATTAAGATCAGGGTTGGGCCATATTGGGGAGTCAGCAAAACCCCTGATTCTAACTGAGCCAAAAGGTGGTAGCAGGAATTGTAGCTCAGTAAAAGGGCCTGTATAGGATCTGCCCTCCAACCAGCAGAATGAGGAACTGCCAGTCCACCCCCGTCCTTATTTAATTGAAGGGTAGAAAGTTTAATCCTAGGGTTTTTGCCTTTCCATAGCAGTATGCGGAACAGCGCATCTTCCACCCGTTTTAGGGTGGAACATGTAACATTCCCACTCCTGCAGCGTCTCCCCGATCCATTGCCTCTGATAGAGAGCCGGGGATCTTCTCCTCAATCTCACTGACACTATTTTTAAAATAACACAGCTGTGCTGGGCTCTGCCCACCCAGACACATCGTTCATTCACAGAGTTCTATGAATGGGAAACTACAAGCACCCACAGACTTTGTGGCTCTCGGCTTGTAGTTCTCAATGAACTACCATGGCGCTGTTGAGCACACTGATCATTGTTTCTATCTGTCAGTGTGTAACTGCCTACGAGCACACAGATAAACTGACAAGTCTGCAGGAGTCCATCATGGCACCCACGATCTGATCACTGGTGCTTTTCAGGCTCCTAGTAAAAGAAAAAAAAAAATGCTACGTTTTTTTTTTTTTACCTACAAAAAAGTGTGTATGTATGTGTGTGTATATATGTGTGTGTGTGTGTGTGTGTATATATATATATATATATATATATATATATATATATATATATATATATATATATATATATATAATATGTGTGTGTATATATTTTTTTTAAAGGTGAACTTACCCTTTAAAGCACAAGTTTTGGACGTGCTGTTTACCTAGTGCTCATGTATGTATAGCCTTACAAGGCTTTGAGGATCAAAGCTGAGCATTACTAGTCTTTGCTTTTTTTTTTTTTCTTGCTATAGAAGCTTGTAGCTTCATTTTGTTTGTTTTTTTTAGTCTATTTTTAGTTTATCATAGCACATGTGTTTTCTTTGTCGACATTGAGTAGTCATTGAGTGATTCTGGCTATTGGCTTGCAATGTCAAAACCGTTAAAGTCGAATAGAAGAATAAAAATGTTTTTTTCCCCCCTTTTGTGTAGCTCATCGGAGTCTGCTGCAGCCCTAACACACAGCAGCACAGGGACCAGCCTGAAAAGACCGGACACAACAGAGTCCATCAATTCCTCAATGTCCAATGGGACCAACGATGCAGGTACAGAACTGTTAATGAAACCCAGGTCATTTATGAGAAAGGTAGCACTGTACTCATTTTATTTGCACACCAGCTGAGTCCTACAGCAGATTAAAAAAAAATGGTACATAGTGTGCAAGGGGAATCTGAGGGTCCCACAGGCCTTAGTTGAAGAGCCATCTGCTATCATTGACACCTGAGGCCCAACACTTAGCCTAGGAGTGCTCTGTAGCACATCTATGGCAGAAGAGAAATAATGACATTTCTGAGCATTTCCTATACTGGTTTTGTGGCAGAGAAGAGAAGTTGGTGTAGATTCTCCATGCCACCCACTGCAGCAGCAGATTACTGCAAGCTCTTGTACAAACTCAGTTTTAGCCGATGCTATCTGGTGATTGGAGCAGTAGGTGGGCTGAACTACTGTAGAGCATTGCTCTCACGCAGAGGACAGTCCTTCATCTTGCTGTGTGCACCTTCATTGGTTAACTAGTGCTGGGGAACAAGTAATGAAAAATGTAGACCTTTTAAAACACTCGATGTACCTTGGTTTGATTTTCTCTCGCTCTGATTTTTTTTTTTTTTTTTTTGAGAAAGGTACACAGGTGAGCTTAAACACAACCTTCATCTCCAGTTTTGGGGTGTTTACCAGTTTAATACAGATCATAATGGGCTTGCTGGCTGTCGCATGCTGCTAGCAGGAATTAGAAAGCTTTAAGCCGGTCATAGGCGGGTACAACCGTCATGTCGGATTTTTCATGGGATTATTGCCAGCGGCTATAGCCGCTAGCTGTAATCACTGTGTGTTCTCCCGGCAGGGAGGGCTCTGAGCCCCCTGGGGGAACACAATAGCCCAGCAGGAGGTATTCCCCCATCAACACAGTCAGTGCAACCCTGGCCAAATTTACTGGTCATATGCCAGTATCTTGACATTAGTAAATCAATTAATTCTGTTTTGAAAACCTGTAAAATGTTATCCAAACCTGCTACTTGAATGGAATTCCAGACGTATTAAACAGGTTTCCTTTGTGCCTAGAACATGTTCGTTACCATATGTACGTTTTTTTTTTTTTTTTCTAAAAAAAAAAAACACATTCGCATGTAAAAAAAATTCAATCCTGCTGCTTTGGATTTTTTTTCTTACCGCAAAAATAACCATTCGCATATTTTAGTTTTTGAACATTCATTCAGTTTTCTTCTAATTAAATAGTGTATGCACTGGTGTATAGCCAGCTTTTCGAAAAATGTTGACACTATTTTGAATGTTCTTGAAAATCTTCTAGCAGCTTGTTTTGCCTACTAGACACTCTTACCCCTTCCTGCCTAGGCCACTTTTCAGCTTTCAGTGCTGTCACATTTAGAATGAAAATTGCGCAGTCGTGCAACACTGTATCCATATGACATTTTTATCATTTACATTTTGCAAACAGGTAATTTTTCTCCACTGATTTGCGCTTATGAGGCGACCCTGAGGAGGAGGCACTGGTGGGCACTGTTGGGACTGCACTGATAATCAGTGCCCTGATTATCAGTGTAGATGTCCCTATAACAGAAGCCGGTTATTGGCTCTCCTCACTCTGACAGTGTGAGGAAAGGAGTGCCGATCACAAAGCACGCCACCCACGCGCAGCCTCCCGGCAAAGTCAGCCTGCGCTGTAGCCGTCATTTGGCTTTAGCGCAGGCAGGAAGTAGTTAATTACCTGAGGTCTGTAAGGGTTTTACCCCTTTATGACCAGGCCTTTTTTTTTTTTTAATATTCTGCACTGTGCTCCTTTTAACTGGCAATTTCATTGTCGTACAACAATGTACCCAAATTTTATATATATTTTTTTTTTTTCACAGAAACAGAGCTTTCTTTTGGTGGTATATTCTAACCACTGGGTTTTTTATTTTTTTTAAAAAAAGGCCAAACATTTTAAGAAAAAAAAACCTGTTATAAAACCTATCCAATAAAACCTATCCAAAAAATCGAACTTCTTCATTAATATTTTCAGCTACATGCCTTTGGTTCAGTATTCCCAAACTGCATCTTAAGGCATCAACAAATCTTTCTGAAGCTAACTGCGATCTTCGCAAATTCTGTGTGAAATTGTGCTGTACAAACTACAGTAATGCAAGCTGTAGTCTGTGTACAAAGACTCAGTGATCCTTTTTTTTTTTTTTGCTGACGTAGAAGACCTAAATGATTATGTCATACAACTATACACATAGGACTTCTGACATTTCTTCAGCTTTCCTATTAATGTGATTTTGTACACATTAAAGCTTTGTGGGCTAACAGAACAGCCAAGTATCTGACATTTTCAGGTTTGGTAATTGTGGCACCTGTGTTTGGTTTTTTTTAAGCTGGCCACACACCCTTGGTTTGTGTAAGCAATGGCTGACCAGATAGGTAAGCTCTCCTGGTATTTTTTTGAAGCCAATCAAATCTATGGCAAGTAGAATTGGTGTGTGGCCGTTTGCATTTCTGGCATATATTTGGGTAAGGATCTTCTAGCTAGCACAGATATCACATATTGCTTATTGTTTGTATAGGTTTCTTTACTATTGGTCTTCAGTTGTCATTTAATTTAATATATTTTTTTCAATGACTATTTGAAAAGCCTAAGGCTTTCATAACAAGTAATGCAATATGCAAAGGTTCATTAGGAGTTCATAAATTAAGCACTTCAGCTGTTTATTTTGTTCATGATAACAAGATCTTTATTCCAACAGCCAAATCAAATCAATTAAGAAATGTATTTTCAAAGTATGTTTTATGTTGAACATTCGAGAAAATGGTAAAAACAGTTCAATAAAAGCAATTTGTTTATATAAATCCATATCAGTTTCCTATTAGAGCTGTCCAAACATTTATGCTGGAGTTTGATTTATTTTTCTCTATCGTCCATCGACAGACACAGCCTCATCTTCATCAGCTGAATGGGTTAGGCTGCCCACTGGCCCAACGTTTTATTGTGTTTTACTACACTCTTGTACGATCTATTTATTGTAAAAGTCTTGGCTAAATGTTTTGTTCACAAGAATGGCAAGGAAAGTGGAAAGACAATTGCTGGAAAATGCCACAGAGGAAGGCAGTGTTTTTTGTTTAACTTGTCCAGTCATTAGTTCTCCTTAAGAGTGAAGAACTGTCTGTTGCGCATTTAGCCCATAGACCGGGTGTATGGGTAGTTTTAAAGTAAACCTTTGAAGAGAAAATTATGAAGTGGAGCCTCCACTGGCATCCCAACAGAAATGCTAGTTTCCTAGCTGTAAGTCGAACACCTGTATTTAGTGCTTCCTGGGTCACCTATCTGAAATACTTTTTTTAAAGCAGGAAAGTCAAAAGTCTTTATCTGCTTTTAGTCCATATTTAAAGTATTGAAGCTTTATGGCTAGCATGATAACTTTGAAAACACGCACCATAAGGAATCTTTTATTTGTTGCTTTGAAAACCTTCTCCCCCCCCCCCCCCCAAGAGAAGCTTTATTAAGCAACAAAAAGAAAAGCAAAACGTATACATATACCAGAGTGTATACAATGTTAGCGGAAAATCACATATATATGGGTAATATCAGAGGTTATCTCCAGATCGTGACATTGAACCAATAGTACATTATGCACAGGGTTATACGTAATCACACAGAGATTCTAGGCAAGATGCATGTTCAGGAGTATTCTACTTAGTCAGAAGACGGTTAAATACGAACTCTACTGGGGCCAGACCTGCTGTGTCCAACCACAATGACCATAGTATCTCAACTTTGCCAAAGCACCCTCTATGTTGCCAGATATATTTTTCGAGCCTAAGGGTATCGCCCCTCTGAGATGCCTACTCCTTTACTTTTGGAGGGTCAACGGAAATCCAGTGTCTCAGAATGCAACTACGAGCCTGGAATAGTGCTCTATCTATAGCCTGTTTAGTAATTTCTTCCACTTCAAGGTCACACAGACTACCCAATACACACTGTTTGGGATCCTTTTGCAGAGAGGCCTGAAAAAACCTTATTAATGTAAAAACCTTATGTTTTTAACTAAGTAACAAAATATTTGCAGCTTTGGACATCTCCACACCAGATTGATGACATCTCCATGATCCCGGCAGCGTCTAGTACATGTGGGACTATCCTTAAGGCCCATTCTAAACAGTCTTTCTGGGGTATAGTGTACCCTAACCAGCAAATACAGTTGAGAAAGGCGTTAGTCTACTTTCAAGGAACACTGCTGGACCGCTAAAAGGGGCTCCTCTTATTGTTCATCCTCAAATGTACCAATATCTTTTTCCTTTTCCAAACAGGAATACACTGTATCAGGGTAGTCACAAAGAAAACTGTTAAGTAACATGGAGTAGCATTGAGAAATAAAGTCCTTTATTTTATAGTTACTTCAGCCTTATAGTTGTATATAGGGGTAGGCGACTGAATCCAAAGATAATCAATAGTATATAATCAGTTTGTGATCTTTACATCATCATATTTTAGGGTTAGGAACTCTACTTTGTGTTTGCGCACCAAAGATAATTGCGGGTTGGCCAAAAATAAAGTGAATTTTATAACCCATTGTAATGGTTTTCCAGACACTGAAGGACTTGACATGTTTCTTCAATAGCAAACTTCGGTGTGTTTAATTGCTCCTTTTTGGTGATAGCTTGCTTTTCATTTTATTCTCCTCCTCCCATCAGATCAGTATGACCCTCATGATGACCGAGATGATGATGGAGAAGGGGAGTCAGTGGAGGAACACAAGAGTGTTATCATGCACCTGTTGTCCCAGGTCCGACTTGGAATGGACCTGACTAAGGTGAGAGGAGGAGATGTAAAGTGTGGTCTGTTTTCTGCTGCATGTTAGGAAATATAAGCTGTGTGCTGGATTTATATAGAAATGTTTTTTGTGTAAATCATAAATGTTAATACGTGGCACCTGAGTCTTGTTCAGTTCTGCTGTAGGTACTGGGTAATTGGACAGATTTCCTGAACTATTTTTGAATTAGGAGTTCAAAAGCACCCTTCAGTCAAACATGCAAATTAATAGAGAGTTGGGAATATGAAGTGCTGAATCTTTTGAGATTAATGAAAGTCCCTGTTAGGTGTATTATCTGCTGTAAATATATCTTAATTGTAAAGCACAGGACCAAGGAATTGAATCTTAGACCACGGGTTCTGGTTATTGGATACCGAAATAACTTTTGCTGGGAATTGACCCCCTGTGTACTCATATAACCCCACCCACTCGAGGCTCCAGTGTTTTACTAGTGTCCTTCCATTAAGATATGGCTGCCTATTGACATATCGCTCAGTAGTATTTTAAAGATTGCTTGCCCTCAGTTCACATCTTGAGAACAGTACCCAATCCCTGTAACAGCAGGATCAGCCTATAATATTTGCTTTGGGCACAGGATTCTGTCTTCAGCACTCACCTTGGTATGTAGTGCAACAGGTGAGTAAGCTGCAAGTTGCTATACAGGTCCAGGGTCTTGGTCCATTCTTATTGTACCCAAACCCTGAAGATCCCTTCAGGGGTATACTCACTGTGACAGGTGAAGCCTGGACCCTGAACGGGACCAGCAATGTGGAAAAGGTAGACAGTTTCCTTGTAACTTTTACATACCGGTCCTGGCTACAAAAATCTTGATGGATTATTTACTAGATAGGTAGTTAAATACTATATACTATATGCACTAGCCTTTCTCAACCTTTTTAACATGAAGGACCCCATGAAATTAACTCTTTGGTCTCAGGGAACCCCTGCTAATATTTGCTATATCTAAAGCACTATACATTAGTGTGATGGTCACTGGGGAGAAAGGTCCATATAGCTAAAAAGATGATTGGTGTCATTGAGAACTTATCTGAGAGGTGGAAACTGCTCATTGCTATAGGCACTCCAAACAAGTTTTGGAGGATCCCTAGGGTTCCGCAGGACCTTGGTTGAGAGAGCCTGCTGTAGATTATATCCTTTTATCCTGCAGGACACAACCGCAGTGTTTAAACTGTGCTCTCCAAAGGGCTTGTGTCTTTTCCTACACTTCTCTGTTTTCATTATGATTATTATTGTCTTGTTTACGTTGCCTGATAGTTAACATTACTATAATGTTTACCTATTTAAACATTGTCCGTCTCCTCTTCCATCCTACTACCTTACTCACTGGGGTCGGGCACTTCCCACCAAAGCTTTCACCAGTGTCCATTCACCTGAAAGTAGCAGCATATAAACCCATGGTCTAAGTTTAAGCTTTCACTCCTGTGTCCTATACTGAACATCAAGATATGGGATTTGGAGGTACCTTAAAGTTCCTATTGTTTCATTAGCTGCCCTGACACCCAAGAACCATAGCTAGGTTTCTGTAGTAAGAAATGATCGTTGCTAACTTTTGTCACATGATGGCCTGGTATGTTCCGGTACATACAATATGTACAAGTGTGGGGCACCTATCCTGGAAATCACTGTTAAGGCTTCATGTACACGGGACGTTGTTAAAAGTCCCTTTGAATGCTGGAATTTTTAGGATGTTTAAAACGTCTGTTAGGTCACGTTTGCACCCGCGTTTAACGGGCGTTTAGTGGGCGTTTGCGTTTAGAACCGTTCCTAGAGGTCAAAAAAATCATTCCCCTTTTAAAATGGAAAAACGCGAGCGCTAAACGCGGGTCATCGCGTTTGGTCGCGTTTTTGCGCTTGAAACGCCGGGAAACACACATTCGAACGCAAATAATTGCTTTCCAAAAAATGTCCCTGAACTCAACTGCCCGCAAATGACTGTAAACGACCCTGTGTACATGGACAGATAAAATAACATAGAGGTGGGTTCAGGGGCTTCTGGAAAAAAAACACCTAACTGCTCCCAAACGGCCATTTACAACGTCCCTTGTACATGGAGCCTTAAGGTGGGATTTATCTTCCCTTGAAAATGTTTCCAAACCGTTAACAGACTGCAATAAAAGTTCCAAATGGGTTCTGTCTCACCCATTTTATCTAAAACCTAGAAAAAGTTATGACCAGAGTTCATATTACATGTTTTACTTTTAGAATATAATCATCTGTAGCTTATGTTCAATTGATACAGTTTTAAATGTCATATTATATATTTCTGTTTCTGCAGGTTGTCCTCCCCACATTTATCCTTGAAAGACGATCTCTGCTAGAGATGTATGCTGATTTTTTTGCACACCCAGAACTGTTTGTAAGGTACACTTTCATTTTCTGCTGTTTTGCTTCTAGTACTAGGACATTGAGTTTTCATTCAATGTGACATGATCTGTCTGTCCTTTTAGCATTGGTGACCACAAAGACCCCAAAGACAGGATGGTCCAGGTGGTTAGGTGGTACCTGTCTGCATTCCACGCAGGCCGCAAAGGATCTGTAGCGAAGAAGCCTTATAACCCCATACTGGGAGAAGTGTTCCAGTGTCATTGGGCTGCACCAGAAAATGACGACTCTGTGAGTTCCAGAAACGCTTATACTATAGTGATTTGTGGGTTTAAAGTTTGTGAATGAGCACTGGTGCAAATTTATGGAGATATGCTCCTTCCTTATTTAATAGGAATATTTTTTCGGTGGGGCTGTATTTTTCCCACATATTTCTAAGCACGATGCTAACTGGTTATTTATTATTCGTTTTTCTCTTTAATAAAGATCAAGCCCATCAACAGAGTTTGTGCATTCTGAATATTTTTTTTTTGGTTTTTTTTCCATCCCACTGAGATCCAGACATATTTTCTCTTCCTTTCCGCTCACTTCTTTTCTCTCCCTTTCCTTGTCTCTCCTTCCTGCACACCTCTTCCCTCTCCTTTCCCTAATTTCTCCATCCTTCATACCCCTTCTCTCTCCATTCCCTCATCTCCCCATCCTACATACCACTTCCTTCTCCTTTTCCATGGAAGGAAAATGAAAAGCTGGCGCTCTGGTCTACTGTAGTGGAGTCGGTGTGATGGGTGTATAAATAGCTAAAATGATAAAAAATTATGCATAATAGTGCAAATAACCTTAAAATACCTTAAAAAACATGACATATAGCATGGGAGATATTCAAGTCCATCATGTGGGTTAACCAAGGAAGGTGGGTGTGCCAAAATGGCTGAATTGTCAGTCTGCAACAAAGGGCCAGCTCCACCGCACAGGGAAGTCGTTTCTGTGGAAAATGCAGAGAAACAAACAGGCGAAGCGCCTCTTAGTGCAGCAAGTTTTTATTATAACAGGCACACAAAATGTAGCAACTCACATGGGGTACATAGTCATAGGCTCAATCTGAAGTCAGTAGATGATCGTGAAGTCCAAAGTCCAGGGTCCAGGAGAAGGGATGACTGAAGCCGGTAGATGAAAAACGGAGGACAGAACAAGCCGGCTGCTGTCTTCCGGGACCGGCTGATCTCCGCGTGTCAGGCTGGAACGCAGCGTCTGCCGCGTGACGTCAACAGGATCAGAAGAATTACACGACGCGTTTCAGAGCGTGCGCCAAGCTCGCAATGAGCATGCGCGCTCCTTTATCAAGTGTTAATGCCATTCTCCTTTTCCATGTCTCTGCTTCTTGAATACCTTTTCCCTCTCCTTTTGTGTCTGCTTCCTGCACACGGCATCTCCCTCTCCTTTCCCTAGTCTCTCCATCCTTGATATCCTTCCCTTATCCCCTCTCCTTTCCCTTATCTCTACATCTTTCACACCCCTTCCCTCTACTTTCACTTGTCTCTACTTCCCGCACACCCTTTTCTTTTGCCTTGCTTTTCCATCCACCCTCCTTCTCTCTCCTTTTCTCATCTCTCCATTCTTCACACCCATTCCCTGTGGTTTTATTAATCTCTCCATCTTTCACACCACTTCCTTTTCCTTTCCCTTTTCTGTCCTTTCTGTACACCCTTTCCCTTACCTTTTCCTCACCTCTCTATTCTTCACACCATTTGCCTCTTCATTCTCTCATCTCTGCATCCTACAAGCCCCTTCCCTCTCCTTTCATATGTCTCTGATTCCAGCACACCACTTTTTACTCTGGTCCCTTATTCCTCAACCCTTGTCTCTCCTTCCTGCACACCCCTTCCCTCTCCTTTTCCCTGTACTCTACTTCCTTCAGAGTCCTTTGCTGTCATTTTCTCTCCTTTTTTACAGTAAGTATAGGGCATATTTTGTAACCTTCCTTCCCTGACACTTATGTCAGTGGGTGCACTCATAACTCAGCCTCCACTGTTTATTTTTAGTGCATTGAAAGGATGATGAGCGTCAGGGTGAGAGGAAGTGACAGAGGTTCTCATTGTTTTCCACTATCCAAGAAGCAGAAAAAATGGTCTTTACTGCTTTTTATGCCATCTTGGGAGGATTCCCATTTAATATTTTTCCCAGTGTCGCCCTGTTATGAGAACAAGAGGGCGGGGTAAATCTTCCCAGTGGACCCTATCCATAACCAACATTGGAAAAGCTAATTTAGCTGGAGCTAGAGAGATTAGTATTAGTATTGTAGTTTTCCTGGTCATTGAACAGGGTCCTGTTTTGTATCTGTTTGTGCTGTTTTTGCTGTTCTTGTTAATAGGATTGTGAATTGTTTTATCTTGTAGGAGCCAGTTTCTGAAGGGCCAGTTCCATGGGCTTCCAAAAACAATGTCACGTTTGTATCCGAGCAGGTCTCGCACCATCCACCAAGTAGGTTGCTACTCCTTCTTCTTCTTCCTTTACATTTAGGTTACCTGGTAGAAATTCTTAACCTTTTGCCGACCGCCCACCATAGTATTACTGCAGGAGGGCGGCTCTGCTGCGCAAAATCATGTAGTACTACGTAATTTTGTGCACGAGGTCTCAGCGGCGAGGCGGGGCTCGGGAGGAGCGGCGGCGCTTGCCGCCGGCCTCCCGCATTCGTCGGGTAAACTGACAGAAGACCCGCCTGCTTATGTAAACAAAGCAGGCGAGTCTTCTGTCAGGCAGGGAGAGATCAGAAGTTTCAGCTAAACCCCCAATCTCTCTGTGCCTGTCACAGAATCTCCCCCCCCCCCCCCCCCCCAAGTGAGCAAGCATATTTAGGCACACATTAACCCCTTTGATCACCCCCAGTGTTAACCCCTTCCCTGCCTGTGTCATTTATACAGTAACCGTGCATAATATTTAGCACTGATTATTTTATTAATGTCCCTGGTCCCCAAAAATGTCAGGGGTTCGATCTGTCCGCCGCGCAATGTCGCAGTCCTGCTAAAAAAAGCTGATCGCCGCCATTACGAATAAAAACAAAAAAAGAAATAAAAATTCCAAAAATCAATCCCGTAGTTTGTAAATGCTATAACTTTTGCGCAAACCAATTAAAATACGCTTTTTGGGATTTTTTTTTACCAATAATATGTAGCAGAATACAAATTGGCCTAAACTGATAAAAAAAATTAGATTTTTTACATTTTTTTTTTTATTGGGAATGTTTTATAGCAGAAAGTAAAAAAATATGGCGTTATTTTCAAAATAGTCGCTCTTTTTTTGTTTATAGCGCAAAATCTAAAAACCGCAGAGGTGATCAAATACCACCAAAAGAAAGCTGTATTTGTGGGGAAAAAAGGACCTCAATTGTATTTGAGTACAGAGTTGCACGACCACGCAATTTTTTGTTAAAGTAACGCAGTGCCGAATTGCAAAAAAATGGCCTGGTCATTAAAGGGGTAAAGCCCTCCGGCGCTGAAGTGGTTAATATATTTGCATGTTCTGTCCACAGTTGACTTGCTTTCTTTCTCTTTGCCACTGTTTTCTTTCGGACCAGAGCAGAGTTGGAGGCCTAGTTAAAACCCATAGACCTACCTGTATTAATAGTCCTCTGTCATTGTGGTCACTGGTTATATATGTATGGGAAAAGAGGGGGGTGATCAATTTTATTTTATTTATTTTTTAGAAAGTGTATGAATACCATAAATGTGATGAATGTTCCCTAAATGTGGTGTTGAAGCTGATTCAGATCAAGGGAAATTGAACATGGATGAATTTTAATCCTCTTACATTTTGCCTTTCCTGGTTCCTCCCTGTTACTGACGTTAAAATGGTACTAAACCCTGAAACTGCATTCACTATATCTGGCCTCCCACCGTACACAGAACATAGAAATGCAATTATTTTAATAAATAAAAAAGGATAAATACCTTTTCTCATCAGCAGTATATAGCAGCCTTGTGACTTGTATCTGTTCCTAATAAAGCTTGTAGGAGGAGTTTTAGTTCTCCCCTGATCCACTGTCTGGACAGTGCTGATTGGCACTGTGCTGATCACATGCACTCGCCAAGAAAAAAAAAAAAAAACCTCTCTAGCCATACTCACCAAACTGAGAATGTGCAGTCCGTCCCCTGGCTCTGTATATATCAGGCTCTTTTTTGGAGACAGTGATGAGTAGAGGAGGATCAGAGAGACCTGCATATACAGACTGATTTTACTGTTGCGGTTTTTACATTTTTATGACATACCTCATCTTAGACCCAGTGATGTCATCTCCATGCAATGCAGACAGATCGTGGCTCATGGAAGTGACTAGTAGGGTGTTGTACATAGTTTCCTGAAACATCACTGCCTTAGTACTCCTATCAAGAGTGCTCAGCCCTGACGCAAGCAGTGGGTTGGTTCTAGGGAGGAGTTGTGCAAGTATCAAAATACCTTGATGGTACATGTCAGTCTGAGGAAGTGGGAGTTCTTAGGCAAACTGCATTTGCATGCAGACCATCCCGCATGCGTTGCTGAGCCTCCATGATTGCAAGAACTGAAATTCAATGAATTAAAGACGTGGGCCAGGGACAGTAAGGCTGGGGGGAAAGAGCTTGATAATGCTGGGCATCCTCCAGCCAATAAATTAGATGAGATCTGTCTGACTTGCACCAACTTCTAATGTGAGAAGCTCAGAAATTTATTTAGGGCACACATCTACATCTTAAAGAATATGCTACGTCCCAAAGTTTGGACCAGTGTCCCAGTGCTCTTACAATTAAATTAAAAATATTTAATTTCCACTGCACCCCCTAAACCTCCCTAACACACATCCATTGTGGCTTGTCCAGGTCCTAGTAGTGTCCTTCTGAAACTCGTGGACAGCAGGACATGTATGCACACCACAGCTCCACAGTTTGTAGTGGAGAAAAGCAAATAGATCTGTAACAGTTCAGTTTTTAAAAGACTTCCTATATAGCCTTTTCATTTTCTGTCCAGTAACCTATAAACTTTATAACTTTCTTGCGCCAAAGTGGTTTGTCTTTAGAGCACTCCAGCTGTCCTGAGACCGCCATTATTAGTGACAACTCTTGAATGGAAGTCTATTGTGACAAGGTATTAAGGTATTGGTAAAACTTTTTCCAGTGTGAATGATTTAGAGCAGTTTTTGTACAGTGCTTTGGCTTTTGGGTATTATAAAAGCTATGTAAGCTCTGCTGTATAAATCATCTCTTTCTTTTGTAGTTTCAGCCTTTTATGCCGAATGTTACAACAAGAGGATACAGTTCAATGCTCACATCTGGACAAAGTCCAAGTTCTTAGGGATGTCTATAGGTGTCCACAATATTGGACAAGGTAAGGTCATGCAATATCCTACAGAAGCCGATCATTTCAGCTGTAACTGTCAGACTAATGAAAGCAGACATCTGTGTACTTCAAAAGCAAGCACTTTAGGGGAAAAACCCAGCAGTAGTAATCTGTTGGTTGCCAACATAAAAAAATAAAGGCTTGTGATTTGAGGCTTATTTTATATAAAATGGTAAATGGGCAGACAGCTTTAAAGGTAATTTCTCTTTCATTCATCGACGGACACAGCGCTCCATAAATCATAACTAGTGGGTTATATTGCCTCCTCCTGGAGTAGGACTAGACAGAACAAAGAACACCTGGCTATGCCCATGGGCTGTCCTCAGCTGGTATATAACCCCCCTCTTTGCTCTAGGTAATCCGTTTTAATCTGTCTAGTCAGGAGTAAGGACCTAGGCTCTCGGCTGGGATATCTGGTCTTAGCAATTTTCTCCTTCCTTACATCTTTTTTGATTTCTCTCGGGAGATCTACAATCAACTGCTGGGCTGGGCAACGGGCTGGATAATCTGGATCCAGTGGTCCCCCCAGCCCAGCCAGGGAGCGCGTGCAGATCGCAGCTACCTGCTAGGTCGGCCGCGACCTAGCTTTTACGGACAAAGGCTGGCCTGCGAGTTAAACGCCTCGCAGGGTCACATACGACCGGGCTTGGGTCTGAGTCATAGCGGTCCCTTTGCCCAACTCCTCTACTTTAGTGTCGAAGTTCTGTCTGGAGCGTTACCCACACCATGGAAGGGTAAGTACAGCCCCCCTCTCCCCTTGGTGGTTTTCTTTGGGGTGGACGCGGGTAACGTCCAGGGACAGTCGGACCTGCCTATAGGTTCCCTCCTCTAATCCTTAAATCCCTCACTCAGCTGGGCTTTCCACACTCCCATTCCCCCCCTGTCTGGACCTAGTGTCTGCTGTATTCTCTGCCCTAGGAATGCCACTAGAGACCCCTGGGGTCTCCCCCGCTATCCCCAATCTGTAAGGGTCCTGAGCTAGTGTGTGTCCCTCCCTGGTGGTCTGGAGGGGTCCCAGTGTAGGAGACCCTTAGGTGCATGCCAAGCTGTTTGCAGTGTGGGTATAGTGCAGGGGGGTCCCAATGCACAAGTCTCCCCTAAACGTGTGTCCTTACCTCCGGGGAGGGGGTGCCCTGGCATAGGGTGCATCATTGCAGAAGGTGCAGGAAAGAATCAGCTGATGGTGGCTGTTTTCTCTTAGTCTGGCTGGTCTCCGGTTGGCGGCCATGTTTGTGTAGCCGGATGATGTCACAGGGGCCATTTTCCCTTAGTCTGGGAGATACTGGAAACAACTGAAGCCTCGTGGGAATGCCAAAGCTCCTCCTTTTCCTCTTCCTCTTTAGTTTCCCTTTTCTGTGTCAGGACATATGAAAAGGGATCGCGTCCATGATAATGCTGGGTTCTAATTCTCAGCGCTCCTTCAGTCAGTAGGGTGAGTCTTTGGGGGTCCCTGTTTTCTCTCTCTCTCTCTCTCTCTCTCTCTCTCTCTCTCTCTGCTGATAGGTACCCTGAGCCTTAGAGGGGATCCTTTAGTGGTGCCAAAAAAACGTTTTTGTACTGCAAGGTCTTCTTTTCCTTTATGGAGCCTCAGGGTCACATTTCCCCCACTGACCCTCTCATGGAGTTGGCAGGTCCCTCGGAACCCCAGCTTCCTATGGTCGCACTGACGGCGGTCCTGCAGTCCTTAGTATTCTGGGTGGAAGTGGCGTGTGGGCCCGCCTGCTCAGGCAGTCTCATGTGATTCTGAGCCTGATGCCGCCGTGGACGTGGCCCATCCAGGGGGATTTATTATGGCACCCCCTGATCCATCCGATAGGATGATTCCTCCATGTTCGCAGGAGTGAATGAGAAAGCGCTGGTAGACGCACTTATCATTGCAGTGTGTGAGACTTTAAAAATGGAGGATGCGGCTGATGTAGCCACGGACGTGGCTGTGTCATTTGGTACGCACAAGTCGCATCGTACTCCAAAGGTGTTTCCTTTATGTGCCTTTTTTTGACAGGTTTTCCTGTAAAGAATGGGAACAACCAAAATTACCCTTTGTGGTTCCCAAACGTTTTGCTGTATGTTACCCTTTTGAGGAGTCACTTTTAAAAAAAATGGGCTAGTCCACCAGTGGTGGACCCTCCTGTTTCCAGGTTGAATAAAGCAACCATGATCTCAGTAGAGGAATCCCCGTCCTTTAATAACCTGGCTGACAAGAAAGCGGAGGCTGTGACACGCAGCATGTTTACTATGGCTGGTTCAGCATTGCGGCCAGTCTTTGCCTCAGCCCTGGTGTCTTAGACCCTAACTGAATGGGCCAAGCTTTTGTGCCAGGGCCTGGGGGGGGTTGAGCAGGTCCCTGCTGCTTATGTTGATTTAGTGGCCCAGTCGGTCCAATGGCTGCAGTTTATTTGTTGTGCAGCTTTGGATACAGCTCCTGTGCTGTACCAAACTTCTGTTTCAGTGATGGTGATTAGGCGCGTACTGTGGCTTAAGAATTGGTCCGCAGACCAAGCCTCTAAGAAAGCTCTCATTGATCTGCCCTTTCAAGGCAATAGTTTGGGGCTAGCCTGGATGACATCAATAAGGTTATCACGGGGGGGGGGGAAGTACCTTCCTGCCACGGTCAAGGAAAGGGAAGGAGCCTTGCCGCAGACAGGGGCCCTCCTTCTCAGCTCGGTCGGGTAAGTCTAGAGCTAGCTTCCCTGGACCAGACAAGATTCCTTCACCATGAAGGTCTGCCCTCACCCATTATTGGGGTGAGGGGACATCTTCACTGATTTCCGTCCCGTGGACTTCTTTGAGCGTCAAGGAGATCTGCAAAATGTTTATTTTGGGGTACCCAGAAAGGGGGACAAAACTTGTCCTTTTCAGGTTTTTTAGGTCCCGAGTCTCATAGTGTGGATTTAATTCCTGCAAAGGTTCAGGTGATGTTTGATCTACCTAAGGTCCCCCTATCCCTGTCCGGGGAATTTATTTACTTAGGTCTGATTCTAATTCTGACCAGGGAGGTCCTTCCTCTGGCCAAACTTAAGGAACCACAGGCTGCGATTCACCAGCTGCTGTCACACATAGTTCTCTCTCCCATTATGCATACAAGTTCTGAGTCTGGTGGTATCCACCTTCAAGACAGTTCTGTTTGCACAGTCTTACATGCAGCTCCTTTAGCAGGTTCGGCTCCACAGAAGGATACCGAAGTTCGTGACAAGGTCACACTGTCCTCTTATAGACGCCACAGGCGTCCAAGGGCCACGGTAAGGCCAGTATCGCCCTCGGCTACGGCTTCTTCCGCTGTTCCGGCGAGGAATCAAGAGCGAGGATCTTACAATCATCCTAGGGGCTGTAGACATCCCTTGAGGGCTTCCTCTCAGAGAAGACCAGTCGTCCCCAAGGGCTGATCTACCATCCTACTTTACAGTCACTGGTTTTAATGGCTTAGCTGTTTAAAGCCAGATACTGAGGGATAGAGGTTTGTCTGGATCAGTGATCCCTTCTATAGTGAAGGCAAGGAAGTCATCTTCCAGCAACATATACAATCGTATGTGGAAAGCATACATTTCTGGTTTTGAGTCGATTGGCGCTCATCCTTGCTCCTTATCTGTGGTTTGGATCTTAGCCTTTCTTTATCGGATCGTTTAGCAGAAGATGGCCTTGAGTAGCATCAAGGGCCAAGTGTCTGCGTTGGCAATTTTCTTTCAGTGACTCCTAGCCATGCAGTCTTTAGTTCATACATTCATTCAGGGGGTTCAACTTGTGGCTCCACCTGTACGGTCTCTTTTGCCGCCATGGGATTTAAGTTTAGTGCTTTCTGTTCTCTAGAAACCTCCATTTGAGAATATTCGGGAGATTCCCTTGCCTAGGTTGTCCAAGAACGTGACATTCTAGGTGGCTATTACATCGGGCCGCATGGTATCGGAGTTGGTGGCACTATCCTATTGTAGTACATATTGAGTGGTCTATAGGGATAAAGTGGTTCTTCGTCTCTGTCCATCGCTCCTGCCCAAAGTTGTCTCTGACTTCCATTTGAATGAGGACATTCTGTTGCCTTCCTTGTGTCCCAAGCCGGCTCATCCCAAGGTATTTGCTTTGCTACGAACAGACCAAGAAAAGGGTTGTCTGCTTCTTCGGCTACCATCTCCAGATGGATCAGACAGACGGTAATTCAGACCGATTCTATTAAATCAGGTTCCTCCTTTCCCTGTCATGGCGCATTCTACTCGGGCACTGAGTGCTTTTTGGGCCTTCCATCAAGCATCAATATCTCAAGTTTGCAAGGCGGCCACTTGGTCGTCGGTGCATACATTCACAAAGTTCTACAAAGTAGCTACTTTGGCATTTGCGGATGGTTCTTATGGCCGCAAAGTTTTGCAGGCTTCTGTTTAAGTGGGGCTCTTAAGGGGTGTTTTTCTTTACATTTTTATTTTTTCAAATGGGGCTCCTGTGACTCGGTTAAAGCTCCTGTGTCCTGGTTAGGGCTCTTATGTTTAGCCTTGGGTATTTTCCCCACCCCTCATTTTCCTTTTGGCACTGCTTTTGGATATCCCAGTAGTTAGGACACTGTATCAATCAATGAATGAAAGAGGAAATGTGTTTTTTGTACTTACTGTAAAATGCATTACTCTGAGTCCATTGACGGACACAACACCCACCCCTCTAAGGAGTTTTGATACTTCGAATACTGCTTGCTACTAAACTGATTACCTAGAGCAGAGAGGGGGGTTATATACCAGCAGAGGATGGCCCATGGGCATAGCCAGGTGTTTTTTTTTTTTTTCTGCCTAGTCCTACTTCTGAAGGAGTCAATATAACCCAGTAGTTATGATTTATGGAGCGCTGTGTCCGCCGATGAACTCAGAGAAATTGATTTTACGGTAAGTACAAAAATCCAATTTTTGGTGAGGTACTCACAATAGGAACACATCTAAAGGGATGAAGACCCAGCAGAATTCCCCATTAGTGCTCTGCAGCTACACAGCTGATTGATAATTATGAAACCACTACCATTACACCCACTCAGCACCACTCAGCACAGAGGAGCAAACCATGATTTCTTCAGAATAACAAAAGATGGGAATCTTCAACAAAGGTTGTTATAACCCTTGCATTGTACATAAACAGCTCACCCAGAGGGGAATTTTTTTTTTCTTAACAAAAGTGGAGTTGCGCTTTCAGTAAATGGTCCCAGCAAGCTCCAAACCCTGAATTTATAAACAGACACACAGGGTCTCTGAGGGTTTATGTGAGCATTTTATTAAAAAAAAAAAGTTGGTTTACAGCAATAGGTTGGTTCTTCTTTTTTCCTTTTTAAAGCTAGAAATATTCTTCATCTGTAATTTTTGGTTGCACAAGTCTATGCCTATTCTACATACAATTACGGAGGGACTTAATGTCAGATGTCTTTGTCTAAATGGTCAGTCGCTTTTAATTATTTACTTTCTTATGAAGTTGGTCTAATTGTTTTTTTTGTTTTTTCATTTTATGTGGAACAATTATATGGTGGTGTTATCAATTGGCTTTGAGTGCAAGTATTTTTCTTTTGCATTTAATTAGAGGTTGTAAACCTTGGGGGGGGGGGGGGGGGACAAAAAAAAAAACAACTGTAAGACAAAGGCATCGGATAATAGCTCATTATGAAATGCTTACCTTAGAATGAAGCTGTCAGCTGACATCTTCCCTGGTGCTTCTTCCGGGTTCGCAGGCTTCGGCCCTGAGAATTGCCGGAGCCGCGATGATGCGCGGGAGCCGCCTGTTTGCGGCATGGGCTCTGAAGATTCGGCACAGTAAATCAGACCTTCAGAGCGCATGCAGAGGAATATCTCCTAAACTGTGCAAATATAGGAGATATTCACAGTACCTACAGGTCCGCCTTTTTATAGGCTTACCTGTAGGTACAAGAAAAAAGAGAGTTTACTTCCTCTTTAAGAAAAGCAGGATAGTCTGTCCTATAACCTGGGTGAACTAATCCTCTAAGAATCTAATAATACAAAAATATTGTATACTTATAGTGCATCATTTTTTTTTTTTTCTTTTATGTGTCCTGAATTCAGAGAGCCAGTCATAACACACTTCTTTCTGTTTGTCATTACAGGTTGTGTGTCCTGCTTAGATTATGATGAACACTACATTATAACCTTCCCCAATGGATATGGAAGGTGAGCTAAACAAAATTAGAATACCACATATGCAAATGCCTTTGGGGAACTATTTTTTTCCCCACAACTTTTAATACTTAAATAGGTCATCCACTGACCACTTTGCCATTACATGTACTAAGTATGCTTTAAAGCCAAGTTATGTTAATGTGTTCAGCCCTGTATGGCCATTCTACATATTTCTAATTGATAGGCATTGTCCCTTCTATCTTTAGCTGCCCCTAGAGTATAAATCCCAGCATCCACTGCACACTAATAAGACCACACATGTATACTAACAATGTATGGCCTTCAGTTATTAGGACAACGTCAGCCTTGTCTTCTTTCATTAGCTATTGAAATCAGAGTAACCTAAAAATTAAAATATTCGTAACTGGTGATTCCTTTGGTTTTTTTTTTTTTTTAAAGTTGCAAGCATTTTTTGTAAATGCTGTAGTTATAGATCTGGATCACTACATTTTAAAGACGATAAACTGCTATTGCAAATTTAGTGTGAATGATTGGCTTCTAATGCTGACACTCCCTCCCCTTTCTAATTGCATATCATTTTTTTTTTTTCTCTTTCGTTTATTGATGAACACAGCTCCTGGTATTCATAACCATGGGGGTTATACTCCCCTCTACTGAAGTAGGACACTAGGCAGAAAAAAATTCTTGCTTCACCCATTGGCAGTCCCAGGGGTATACTCCCTCTCTCTGCTATAGCCACCCAGTTTTTTTCTGCCTAATCAGGAGTAAGGACCCAATTCCTTGCTCGGATCTTTGGTCCTGGCAAAATTTTTTAGATAGGAAATTTTTTCCTGTGAGATCTACAGTCAATTGCCGGACTGGGCAACGGGCTAGATAACTAGATCCAGTGGTCACCCCAGTCTGTCCAGCAAGCACGCACAGAGCTCCGCGGTAGGTCGGCCGCGACATAGCCACTGGACAGGGGCTGTCCTGCGAGTTAAACGCACTGCGAGGTCACATATGACCGGGTCTCGGCCTGAGTCTCAACGTTCCTCCTGGCCAACAGCCCCCCCCCCGGCCCATTTCGATGGGAAGGGGCTCTGTCTGGAGTGGTGCCGCCTGGTTCCTGGTATGGTGAGTAGCTGTCCCACCTCTTCCCCCTGGAGGGTTTTGACGTGTTTTGGACGTGGGCCCCTGCTTTGGACAGTCGTACCCTCCAGGTTCCCCTCCTTCCCGAAGGCACCCCTTCCCTCTTGCCCAGTCCCTCATTCTGCCCCCCCTCCACATACATCGGGGCTGTTTAGGTGGTCTGACTACTTTAGAGCGGTTGGGGGTAGGGCATTGACTGGCGATGGGGGCTGAGGGGGTGCGCCGCCAGTGACTGGAAAATTGCCTGTAGGGGGAGGGGGAGGGGTTTGTACCTGGTGGGTGCTCCTGCCAGGGCCCCCAAGCCTGCCTGGATCTGTCCTTGAGTCCTGGGTCCCTGTATGCCTTGTAGTGCTGCCAATTTGTTGTAGCCTGTGTGTTCTATACACGGCGGCTATGTTTGTGCAGTCCGGGGGCCATTATACTGTGGTTTGCCATTAACGGCGGCCATGACAGTGGAACCCCGTGGGCGGTGATTTCGGCAGTGGGAACCCACTCCTCATCCCCTGGTGCTGAATCCTGGATCATTTTATTTCCTGATCGCCGCACGAATAGTGCAGATTCCCCTGGTGGCTGCAGGTGCCTGTTTCTGTGGGTTGGTTGTCTGTGTCTGGCGACCGGGTGGTGCTGCAAGCATGGTGAGGTTTGTCCCCTAGCAGTGTTTTACACCTTTTTTTGTCGGGACTCATGTAGTCTTTGGAGCACGTTTCCCCACCTGATCCCCTCTCTGAAGCTGCGGGGCCCTCCGGGTCCCAACCATCCATCCATGCACGGACGGCGGTCCTGGAGTCCCTCTTGTCCCGGGTGGAGATGGCTTGCGGGTGGGGTGCTAGCAAATGACGCCCCTCGCCTTCCCCTGCCTCATCTGATCCTGAATCTGATTCGGCCGCTGCGGACGTGTCACCCTGCTGGGTCTGCAACCAGGCGCCTTGAATCCTCTGATCGTGAGGATAATTCTGTCACGTCTGCGACCGCGCATGAAAAGGCGCTGGTGGATGCACTGATTGTATCTGTGCGGGAGACCCTGAAGATGGACGCAGCTGAAGCGTTCAAAAATATCTGACAAAACTTTGTGATTGAAGGATTGTTTCTAATAGCATTGGCTCCTTTTGCTGGCTGGTCTGGCACCTGCTGTGGCTGTTATTGCATCTTGTCACAAATGTATCATGCATAATAACTTTGCTTATATTGGGTCAGTTACGGTTTTTTGTTATGTATGTCTTATGAACTGCTTAAATAAATTGATGTCTGTGTCCTCAGGTCCATCCTGACTGTGCCTTGGGTGGAGCTCGGTGGAGAGTGCAACATCAACTGTTCCAAAACTGGCTACAGCGCCATCATCACTTTCCACACCAAACCTTTCTATGGTGGGAAGAAGCACAGAGTCACAGCGGAAATCTAGTGGGTTTTTAAAGGCTTCTTTGGATAAATGACATTGGTTTATAAGAAATAAAGCAAATATTTCCTTTTTTTTTTTTTTTTTTACTATTCTCAATTACTTCTTTGTTTTTCCCTCTAGTCCTCCCAATGACAAGAAATCTATCTGCTCAGTGGAAGGAGAGTGGAATGGTGTTATGTATACAAAAAATGCAAATGGGGTACGATGTTCTTCATAATGGCGTTCTGCCATATTTAGTCATTTTGGTTTCTTGACACCTGTAATTTAACTCAATGCCGAGAGGCCGCATATATGCGTACCTTAAGATAAACCGTGCTGTGCCGAGAGCTTGTGCGCTCTTGGGACAGTTACCAGCTGCTAACGGAAAGCTTCAAATCTCTACTTGCAATTTGGAGCTTTCCGGTCCTGTGACGGCCGCATGATCAGAAACCCCACCTCTCAGCATCTGAAATGCTTTAAAGGAGGTGGGGTGGGGGTATACAGTTTATTTAAATCCCAACCCCCACTTTCTATAAAATATTTTTTCATAAACCAACACTTTTAAAACCATGGGCCCTCATTCCAGTCATTTAGGACCAAGAGTCCTGAATGCTACAGATATAGAGCCAGTTTTTGCAGCATATTCTGCTTTGTGCCCAAGATGGCTTTATGATGCACCCCAAAAGAGGTGGGACTGGAAGTGGGTTGGAGAACCCAGTGCTGGACCTTGGAAGCCAGTAAGGGACAGTAGCAGAGAAAGGCCGAGTAATGCAGCTAAAGCTTTTTTTATTTTTTTTATTTCAACTTCAACAAGGCATTGAAAGGTTCATACTTTCTCTTTAGCTGGAGTTGGGTCTAACCCTTTGTCTGTCAATGATGTCCTTGTCATACCTCATGGCAATCAGAGGTTTTAGAGGAGAACTACGGTCTCCTATTAAAAATAAATGAAACACTTATTTATAAGCGTGGCTGCACCTTGTTTTCGCTTGGTCCTCTACATAGTCCCACAGATATCTTTTGAGCATGCCATTGAAGTCTGGCTGCACCTTGTTTTCTCTTTGTCCTCTGCAAAGTCCCACAGATATCTTTTGAGCATGCCAATGAAGTCTATCTAATACATCCTGTGATGCTGGGCAACACCCCTCAAATCCATTTTATTTAGGTTTGTGTCCCTGTTAAGATTTCTTCTCTCCACCCAGAGAAAGAAAACAATGAGTAAATCTTCATAAATGGCCACAGATAGCAGTCATTCCCTAATTTTTTTTTTTTTTTTTTTTTTAATGTGCAGTTTCTGGTCACCCACGTGGACCCTTAACTGTAGTCTTCATGTTTTTCATAATTACATTATTCTTATACTGACTTTTGCTATCTTTTACAGGAGAATGTAGTTTTTATAGATACCAAGAATATGCCTATAGTAAAGAAGAAGGTCCGCAAGCTGGAAGACCAATTTGAATATGAATCTAGAAGGTAAATAAATGCTGCACTATTTCCTACTGGGGTGTTTAGTGGCCATATTTTCAGAGATATTGTCAGCAATTTGTCTGCACTACGCAAGAAAAAAAAAAAAAATCTTGCTTGCTACATTTTCCTCTGATTAGCTGAGGTAGAGAGGCCATTAAATGATGTCACAATATCTACCTCAGCCAATCAGAGCCTTGTTCATTGATGAGAAATACACAGCCTTCTGTGCATGGCTGAAGAGGGCTTAGTGCTACAGTTTATACAGCACTGACAGCAGCTGCACATATTAGTAAAGGTAATTTGGGCCGGCTTGCCACCCAAAAAATTTTTGGGAAAAGACTGCACTCTGGCAGTCTAAGGTAATCTTACACCGTCAAGACTGAGGATCAGGGAAGTAAAAATGCTTTTCCCCATCCCCAAGACAGAAGTGAGCAGTTAACCCTTGCATTGTGGGCACAGCCCTACTGCAAAGACTGACTTTAGGCCCCTTTCACACATACGGACCGGACCGTTCATTTGATCAGTTCAGTCACTTTTTTTTTTTCTAGTCAACATTAGTTTCACATCCATTTTCTTTTCCATTCATCATCCAGTTTTCATCCGCTGTCCATCCGTTTTCGTCCGATCCGTTTTTTTCACAGATGAAAAAATGGGATTTTTGACTTACCGTAAAATCCGTTTCTCTGATTTTCATTAACAGACAGCTCCTTATCTTATTGACAGTTGGGGTATGCTGCCCCCTACAGGAGTAGGACACTAGGCAGGAAAAAAAACTTGACTATGCCTATGGGGCAGTCCCAGGGAGTATACTCCCAATCTCATCTATAGGCATTCAGTTTTGTTACAAGCAGTGTCATAAGAAAAGAAAATCCACAGCGGGGTGCTGTATCCGTCAATGACTATCAGAGAAATGGATTTTATGGTAATTCAAAAATCCGTTTTTTCTCTTTCGTTCATTGATGGTCACGGCTCCTTATCTTCTTGACAGTTGGGATGTCCCAAAGCAGTGTCAAACATGAGGGGTGGGCGCGCAGAAGTAATAGCTACTAAAAAGTACACCTTCTGGGACAACGTAAGCAGGGGAACCTCCTGAAGACTTTCAAAGGGAGGCTTCTAAAGAACAGAGAGCACCAGTTTGAGGTTTCATGGCGGCAATGGAGACCGCACTGGAGGAGCCAAGTGTCAAACTCCCTGGATATTGCTCACCAAGGAATGTGTGGCCAATGAACGTTGACCGAAAACCGCCAAGGCTGAAACCTGGCCCTTGATGGTACTCAAGGCCAGGTGCTGCTCAACCCCCTGTTGGAGGGAAGCCAAGATCCGAGTCACCGAAAACCGGGCGAGGGAGAATCTCAAGAGACTCACACCATGCAATGTACGTCTTCCAAGTACGATGGTAGATCTTCCTAGAAGTAGAGTTTCTATCTTTTAACAGCGTAGGAAACACTGATTCAGTCAAACCTCTATCCTTCAGCACCTGGCTTGCAACAGACAAGCCTTTAAAGACAGCGACTGTAAAGCAGGATGGAAGTTTGGCCCTTAGGACAGCAGATCTTCCCTGAGAGGAAGTCTCCAAAGAGCATCGGCTACCAGCTGTACCAGATCGGCATACTAAGACTGGGGAGGCCAGTCTGGAGCCAATAGAATGACCGGAATCCCTTCAGCCTCAATAATTGGTGGCAGTTTGAGAGGGGGGAAGGTGTAAAGCAGATGATATGAAGTGCAAGGAGCCACTAATGCGTCTGTCAGCCAGAGGATCCCGAGACCTTGCCACAAACCTCTGTACCTTCCATGGAAAGTGTACAGCAGAGAGGGTTGGAACGATTATTCTTCCCACCTTAGAATGGCGGCTACTTCCCGAGCCGCTAGGACACTTCTGAGCCCCATTGGTGATTGACATAGGTCACGACCGTGGCATTGTCCGATTATGAATTTGTACCAGACACCCCTGAAGACGAATTGTCCAATGATCCAGACAAAGTCTGATCGCTCAAAGTTCCAGTACAATGATCGGCAGTCTGGACAATCTGTGCCGAGGACGCCTCCCCACCCGGACAGACTGGTATCCGTGATGACAACCGTCCAGTACAGGGAGGAAAAGCATTTTCCCTGTCGAAGTGCCGAAGAATGAAGCCACCACTAGAGACTGTGGATTCTTCTCCCATTGCATCAGAATCTATTCTTGCAGAGATCTCATGTGGAACTGTGCAAAAAGAACCGCCTTGAAGGTAAACACCAGGCCCAGCATTCGCATGCAAGCCTGGAGGGATGACGGTCTGCTGGACAACAGAAGCTGATGGAGTTTTTCCAGAGGAAGAAACACTCTGGCTTAGGCCGAGTCCAGGGACAGACCCTGATAGTCCAGTTTTGTGGACGGAACCAGAGCAGACTTCTGAAGGTTCAGAATCCAACCAAACTCCCTCAGAGTACGCAGGATAATCTCCAAGTTGTCCATCAGAGCAGTCTGAGACTCCGCTCGCAGAAGATGGTCCACTTTTTGCGAAGACCCGAGGAGCGGAGGTGAGACCGAAGGGTAACCCCACAAACTGATGATGCTCCTCGCCCGCGGAAAAGCGGAGGAAGGGCTCGTGACCAGCACATATTGGAATGTGAAGGTAGGCATCCTTAAAGTCAATAACCTTGCAAAAAAAAAAGGGGTTTGCTCTCCCAGCCCCTCCATAGAGGTCCGCACAATAGGAAATAGCCCCCCTTAAAAGGGGGCCGTCCGCCATTACGTGGACACGCAGGCAGGGTACCCTGATGGTGGTCCAGTGGCGCTAAAAACGGGCATAATGGCGGCATGGCTGACATCAAATATAACATAAACCGCCACCCCTTCCAAGGGAGGCGCCAAGCTGGCCGCGGCCTCAATTTGTGTGGAGTCAAGTGCACTGATCCCAGCCAGGCTCACTGAGTCTGCCCCCCCCCCCCAATCCCCAACGGAGGCGCCCCACTCGGCCACATGACCTAGTAGGCCGCAAGACGTGGCCTGAATTTTTTATGGACGCCTAGGTGCGAGTCCCAGCAGAGCCGACCACCCAGGGACACCGGAGGGGAGGGCAGATGCCCAAACGGAGGGTAGTGGCTTCAGCCACCCTCACTGGGGCTGCCCCATATAGCTCCCGACCAGTAGGCTGCAAAGCTGCAGCCTAAATTTTGGGCCGGATCCAGCCACGTGAGGTGGATCCGCGGCTGCCAAACCATCCGCTCCCCCAGCTCAACAACTGCAGCAGGGAGCCCAGAGGACATCCCTGCCCTAGTCACCAACCCCCAGGGTAGAGGGGAACCCCGCTCAACCGCCCGTTGCGCTCCAGGAAAAACCCAGTCAGCAGCAACTCCCAACAAGCCCCCCCTTAAGAGCATGTGGCAAAAGCCAGCTTCTAACCTCGCCCAGGGAGCCCCCACAGTGACCACCGAGATTTTAGAGGGGCTGGGGGGAGGGAGGGGAACTCTGGGGTCCCATGTCAGCCCCAAAACCCTCCAGGGATATAGGGAGGACAGCTACTTACTATATCAGAGTGGGCACTGCTCCTGAAAGACCACAGCTCCATCGGAATGTGGGTGGCTGTCGGCCAGGAGGAACCCCTACGACTCAGGCCAAGACCCGGTCCTATGCAACCTTGTGAGACGTTTAACTCGCAGGCCAGCCCTTGTCCAGTGGGGCTATGTCACGGGCTTAGTAAGCGTGGAGCTGAGGCCTGCGTGCGCTCGTTGGCCAGACTGGGGGGGGGATCCTCTGGATCTAGATCATCCAGTCCGTCCGTCACCCAGTCCGGCAGTTGATGTTAGATTCTCACAGGAACAAAATAACAAAGATAGGAAAAAATCCAATTAAAAAAATAAAAATTGTCAGGACCAGAGATCCCAGCAAGGAACTAGGTCCTTACTCCTGACTAGGCAGAAAAAATCTGAATGCCTATAGCGGAGAGTGGGAGTAAACCCCTGGGACTGCCCCATAGGCGTAGTCAAGATTTTTTCCTGCCTAGTGTCCTACTCCTGTAGGGGGCAGCATAACAAAGCTGTCAAGATAAGGAGCTGTGTCCGTCAATGAACGAAAGAGAAATGGGGCTTTTATCCATTAAAAAAAACGAATGTTGATGGAAGCAGATGTAAATAATCATCCATTTACATCAGTTTTTCTATAGGAATGCATTGATGTCTGTTTTTCATCCGTCAATGGATGTAAGGCTTTTTAACCAGTACCTTGAAAAAATTGGATTTATGTACTCACTGTAAAATGATTTTCTCAGAGCTCATTGAGGGACAGAACATTTTAACCTTAAAATCATACTGCTCCCTACAGCAGGCTCTGGACAAGAAAAAAAAAATGTACATCAGCCCAGGATAACACCCGCCAACTATCAGTTTTGTAGCAAAGCAGTACCAAGAGCATGATAATAAAACAAAGAGGGGTGCCGTCAACGCACTCCAAGGCCCTGAGCAAATAGTTTGCAAATAACCGGGTAATTTGGGTCATAAAATTCTTGCTTAAAGAGGTTGTAAACTCGTTTGATTTTTTTTTTTTTTTTTTACACCCTGCAAAAGAAAGACATAATGAGCTAGTATGCATCGCATATTAGCTCATTATGCAATACTTACCTCAGAACGAGCCCCCGCCGTGCCGCTCACTCACCTCTATGACGGGCGACATGTCTAGTCGCCCGTCTTCCGGGATCGCGGCATCCGGCCATCTGATTGGCCGGAGCCGCGGTGACGTCACTCCCGCGCACGCGCGCGGGAGCCGACAGTCACGGCACGGGGCTCTGAAGGAACGGCACGATCGGCCGTTCCTTCAGAGCGCATGCGCCAGTGACGTCACTGGCGACATGTAAGGTAAATATCTCCTAAACGGTGCATGTTTAGGAGATATTTACAGTACCTATAGGTAAGCCTTATCATAGGCTTGCCTATAGGTACAAGTTGTAGAGGAGGGTTTACTTCCTCTTTAACTAGTAAAAATCTCAGCCTAGAGAGGAGAGGGGCGCCAGCCACACCCACTGGATCAAAGGAGGACACTGAGGATGGATCAGAAAAAAAAGCATGATTCCAGGCTGCGGACATTGGCACCATCAGAAGGCACACTGAAAGCAGTCCCAGAACTGTTACTTTAATGTAAGCTGGGGACACTTCGTACAACAGACTATCCTCTATCTAGAATCAGACCCTGTGCTTTGCCTGACCAGCCTACTCACCTAGCGAGTCTTCAGAGACAGGGTGAACACTGAGGCAATGGACCATGAATGCTCTTTGCAGCTAACTTTTACCAGAACAGAGTTTGCATAGCTCCCAGATGAGGAACCCAGTGCCCAAATGTCCCTTCCAGGCAACCCCCACAACTTCCAGTCCATCAATGTCCAGATATGGTACTCCAAAGGTCAGGCTGAGAACAACCATACCTCAAAACTGTAATTGAAAAGCTGAAGCTCCAGCAGCAATGCAGAGAATTGAAGATAAATAGGTTAGTCCTAAAAAACAATCCCAGGATAAACCTAACTAAGCTCAAAAATGCTTCTCTCCCTTCCTACCTAACCCTCTGTAAGAAAGATCTATATTCTTGCCTATTTT
The DNA here is from genome assembly GCF_965119305.1 of Pelophylax lessonae. Lineage (NCBI taxonomy): Eukaryota > Metazoa > Chordata > Amphibia > Anura > Ranidae > Pelophylax > Pelophylax lessonae. The sequence continues at coordinate 241,010,831 of NC_138775.1, read as the reverse complement.
CAGGCTGCTCTGGTCCAATCCCGATTTCACCTGTCAGCCAGCACTGGCTGCAGGGAAAAGAGGAGAGTGGTCAACAATGGCTGGACTGCCTGGGAGCGGTGACATCACCCATAGGCTTAGTATGGAGCTCCCTCCTCTCCCCTGCAGTTGCTGCTGGCTGACAGAGGGGAGCTAGATCACATGACTTAACCGGAGCAGCCGGAAAATAGGTAAGTATACAGATCTTTCTTACAGAGGTTCGTCTGCATAGGTGTTAGGAGGGGGGAGGGACATTTTTAAGGTTTTAGCTGGAATTCTACTTTAACAAAGCAGAGCTGTAGAAAAAGGCATTCAGCCTCCTCATACACTCTTATAACCACTTGCCGACCGCCGCACGACTATCTACGGCGGCGGTCAGCCCCTCACAGGCAAAGTGACGTAGGTCTACGTCGCTCGCCTGTGAGGGTTTAGGGAGCGAGCGCGCGCCGCCGGAGGCGCGCTCCCGCTCCCGCGTGGTCACGGACCCCCCCCGCGCGTGTGACCGGCGGACCCGATCGCCGCCGGCCACTCTGCGATCGGCGGGGGAGAGGGAGAAAGTCAGGCAGCTTGTGTAAACAAGCTGCCTGTCATTCTCCTCTCTGTATGAGAGATGATCACATGGATCTACTATGTAGATCCATTGATCACTCTGCATACAGTTGAAGCCACAGCCAATCACAGTTAGAATCACGCCCCTAGGGACACACACAGCCCCTCCCTCTCAAATAAAGTTAACCCCTTCACTACCAGTGTATTTTTACAGTAACAGTGCATATATATAGCACTGATTACTGTAGAAATGTCACTGGTAACCCCAAAAGTGTCAAAAATGTCAGTCAAGGGTCCGATCTGTCCGCCGCAATGTCGCAGTACCGCAAAAAAAATCGCAGATCGCCGCCATTACGCGTTAAAAAAAAAAAACAACAAAAATGACAAAAATCTTTCCCTTTGTTAGTAAACGCAATAACTTTTGCGCAAACCAATCAAAATACGCTTTTTGCGATTTTTTTTTTACCAAACATAGGTAGCATAAAACAAATTGGCCGAAAATATTAAAAAATTTTGATTTTTACATTTTTTTTGGGGGGAATTTCATATAAAAAAAAGGGAAAAATATTGCTATTTTTGCAAAATGTACGCTCTTTTTTTGTTTATAGCGCGTGATCAAAAAATCGCACAGGTGATCAAATACCGCCAAAAGAAAGCTCTGTTTGTGGGAAAAAAAGGACGCCAAATTCGTTTAGGTACAGCGTCGCACGACCGCGCAATTGTCCGTTAAAGTCACGCAGTGCCGAATCGCAAAATACCCTCTGGTCGTTTAGCAGCCAAATCCTCCGGGGCTTAAGTGGTTAAACTGAGCAATTCTGGTAGCGGAGGGGTTATCCTGAGCTGAACCTTTTTTGTCTGGAATTCATCCTGAAAAATAACAGTGCACTGCAATGTGAGATTAAAGGCACTGTTGCCTCTGACTGCTAGTCTCATGGGATATGAAATTAAGATTTGGTGATACTACTACTGTGCTGTTCACTGTTTTTGTTGGGAGGCACTGACATGAGAATGCACAACCCTGCCTCTACCAAGATGGTTTCCTCTACACAGACAGTGCAAAACAAGGCTTCATTAGTCAGTAAAGGGGAAAGATCAGCTGCAGGGAGACCACAGGCAAAACTGGCACCGAAAATGAAATTCTCAAGGTTTTTCACCTAGAGGGTTGTTGAAATTACTTTGGGTTATGTTATTTTTCAGCTTAAATGCTAAGAGTTTAAAGTGGTTGTAACCCCTTACATATACCCAGTGAAGTGACTGGCCTCAGGTGACACAAATGACACAAATCTTCCTACATAAGTTATACCTGTCTATTTGCAGTCTTCTCTTCTCTACAACCATGCAAAGTCCAGAATTTATTCAGCTTGTCCGAGATTCAGAAAGTATGGGTGGGACAGGGAACTGAGGAGACTGCAGAGCTTAGTGGTGAGAGCTCTGAGAGCTGATTAGGGACCCCCATGTGCTGCAGATCCCTCCCTGTCACCTTTTTTTTTTTACCTCTTGGCATCAGGAAAATGTGTCAGAAGTGACTAATGCTGATAGCAGGGGAACAAAGCAGTGAACAGAAATGACACTTAGTGCTCTGGATTGAGACGAGTCTACACTATAGAGGGATTTGCTTTGTTAATAAATGTCAGAGGTTTATAACCACTTTAAATCGGTATTAAACCCAAAAGTAAACATTTAGGCTCGGTTCACACTAGCCTGATTACAAAGTCACGTTGGGGTCCAACTTTGATGTGACTTTTTTTTTAAATTTGTCGTATTAAGTCTAATCAAAGTAGTGCAGGAATCTTTTCTAAAAACAGACAGACTTGTGTAGTATCAGTTAAGATAACTCCCCTAGGTAAACATTGAATTTCACGTTATCCAACTTGGGGTCTCACAAGTCGGAGCCTATGTGGCATCAGTGTGAACCGAGCCTTATTCTATTGCAATTTACCAATTTTTTGATGTAATGGCTGCATTCATTTTCCTTTTTAGGCTTTTTCTTTTTTTTTTTTTTTTTTTCATAGGGTGCTTCAGCCAGGGAGTCTGTTTTTTTTTACAGAACAAGCAGTCCTACAGATGTAGTAGATAAAGAGTTGAGACAAGTCATTTATTAATGACAGGGGTGCTGACAATGGTCAGTTTTTTTATTTATGTAAAACCTTTATTTACAATATTCAGTGTGAGCTGAACTTTGGCTTCAATTTGTTTAGTGTATCCAAATCTGCTAGTACAGCTGACACTCCCCTCCCTCAAGACTGACCATGCTGCTGTGCCCCCCTCATCCAGAGTGGGGACACTAATACAGGAGGCGTGTTACTGGCCAGATCACCAAGTAAAAACAGGGGAAAAAAAGTAAATGAATGCAGCCACCATATCTAACAATTAGTAAGCTGCAATATATTACATTTTCGGTTTATTTCCCCCTTAACAGTGTGTGACTTGCTGTAAGATTCATATTTAGTACTGAGCAATGACGTTTAATTAATCTGATCAAAAGATTACAATAGATTGTGAATGACGTTTACTCTTGTATTTCTCCCATCTACACTTTTTATAAGGTTATGGAAAGACGTCACATACAACTTGAAGATCAGGGATATCGATTCTGCCACTGAAGCAAAGCACCGTCTGGAAGAGAGGCAACGAGCAGAAGCTAGAGAACGCAAAGAAAAGGAAATGCAGTGGGAAACCAGGGTTTGTTCCACTTGTTTTTTTTCACTCCTAGCAACTAGTTAGATTCCAACCAATCTGTATAATTGGTTATAATGGGCAATACTGAGGCTGGATAACCTCAAGGAGTCCAGTAGCCAAACTCTTGTTAGAGAATCTGTCATTTGCCCTGAATGGGAACAATTAAAGATTCTTACTATCCCACCCTGAACTCTTATAAGAACCTTTGCTCCGCTCCCCAGAATACTGCATCAAGAACACCGAATGCTTCTAGGTAAGCTACTTGGACCTCCTGGCCTAAACACACACACACCCGGTTTCTCACCCTAAAACTGGTTCCAAACTCATTCCTCAAGCACCCCCAATAAGTCAGGTTTTCAACTTGTACAGATGCTTTAAAGCAGTGGTCCTCAACCCTGGCCTACAGGGCCCACTAACAGGCCAGGTTTGCAAGATAACTGAAATACATCGCAGGTGATATCATTTGCTGCTCAGTGATTGCAGTACACTAGTCTGCATCTCCCCAAGGTAATACTTAAAATCTGGCCTGTTAGTGGGCCCTGAGGACCGGAGATGAGAACCACTGCTTTAAAGGATACGTTAACCTTTTAAAAAAAAAAAAATAAATAAACTAACCCTTTTGCAGGCATAAATTTTAGCATTTATTTTTTGTTTTACTTGGCGCCTGTTAGCAACAGAGTACTGGTGCCATGCAGGACTCCTACAGCTTCTTTTTGTATTTGTTTGCTCGTACCTGGTATGGGCAGGCAGAAACAGACCATGAACTACCAGAGCACTCAACCGCACCATGGTAGGTCATTAAACTACAATCCTACAGTAACAAAGGCTGCTGGGACCTGTAGTTTCCCATTCACAGAGGACTGTGAATGAGTGACTGCCGGGCAGGTGGAGCCCTCGCAGGGCTACGTTATTTTCAAACCATGACAGCGGGCACCCAGAGAAGATACGGGTGGAACATGTAACTTGTAAACCTCCTTTAAAGCTGGAATAAATCATTACAGCTTTTGTAACCTCACTGACCGGTATAATGATGTATGTCCCACACTGTGCAAGCATTTGGATGTTTGAGAACCTTCACTGCAGGGATGCTGTGTCCTCTTCTGTCTCAGAACTTCTGGCATTGCACTGGCTAACACCTTAATGTAGAATAGTGTAGCACAGATAGTCTGACAGGGACACACAGCATCCTTACTCTTGCTCCATTGGGAAAATTATTTTGTTGATTGCACTGCTTGCAACACGATCCATGAATGAGGGAGAGAATCCTGGGACTGACCTGGCTTGGCTTTATTCAGTGTTATAAGCTGCTGATTGGAATGGACTTCGCTTTGTTTGAAAGGAGCCTGTTACAAAAATGCAGCTGCAGGGAAACTGCATAGTGCAGTATGGTTCCCAGTACAGGAAACCATGCCCCCAAGCATCTCCTAAGTAGCAGTGCATTTTTTGTGCAGAAAGGCATGTGAGCACACTGCCTACCGCACCCGCTCAGATGCTGATTTCACAAAGGCAAGTTCACAACAGCTTGCTCCAGGGTTTGCATCCTTTTCTTCACCGCTGGCTGTGTCTGCATAGTGAGCCCTCATAGACATGTATAGTTCCAACTGTCAAGCGTCTCCTGTCTAAGTAAGTAGCTGCAGTCAGGATGGGTTTTAGTGTTTTGGGGTTTGCACAAAATTAATTTTAAAGGATAAGTTAACCTTTGGGAAGTATAGGTAGCTCCCTCCATCTGCTGCCTTTAGCGAGGGATCTGCTCCCTGAACTCAGTCAGTTTTTTAAAAAAAATTAAAATGCACCCGTACGAGGGGGGGGGGGGGTGGCTCCACCTTGCTGTGTTTTTCATTCATTCACAGAGTTCTGTGAATGAGGGAACTACAACTACTGATAGCCTGTTGCAGATGCTTGTAGTTTCATGAACTACCAGGGCACTGATGAGCGTTCTAGATAGCTCATTAATCGTTCCTGTATGAGGTATGGGCAGACAGCTACACTGGTAGTCTGCAGGAGCCTGACACTGCACCCATGATCTGCTAATCACAGGTGCAATGCTTTGCAGGATGCTGGTAATAAAGGAAATGCATGCACTTTTTTTTTTTTTACCTGCAAAAAGATGTGCATTTTTTTTTTTTTTTTTTTTTAGGTGAATTTATCCTTTAATAAATATAGAGTAAGCACACCATGTAACTAAAATGCTTTAGCAAGAAGTTTGTATGTCGTATAACAAGCATAATATAGCAAAGATTTTCACTCCACTGTTGAATTACAGCAGAAAACACATGCATGCACATAGGTAGCGTGAGCTACACTTAAACATATAAGATGATGATCAGAAATACATACAGAAGTTCAGTACCCAGAATAGAAAAATGCAAAGGAAAGCTGAGCCAGACCCTGATAAAAAAAACATTTTGGGGTTGTAAAGAAAGGGGGTTTCTTAAGAACCTCCTACCACAATAGGATGGGAATTGTTGCCCTTGTAGTGGTAGGAGGTTCCGGCATACATGCAAGAGTGGATGATCAGAAATTCATGTGTTTTCTGCTGTGATTCAACAGTGGAGTGAAATCTGTGCTGTATAATGCTTGTTATATGACATACTAGGATATCTGTACCTGTTGTATAATTGTATATGCCCAATACAAAACCTTTTGTTTAAAGCATTTTGGTTATGTTCCCTATCTATATCTATCTATCCACACACATACAAGGTTATTGTACTAACAGAGTGATACACGGTGGAGAAGTTTAAAGTGGAGTTCCACACAAAAGTGAAACATCAGCTTTAAGGCCTCCTCCGGTTTGGTACAGAAGTGGGGAGCAGGTACCTGCTCCTCCCCAAAAGCTCCAATTCACAGTCGCCTTAGGCGATAGGAAGCGGAGCTTCTTCCCGGAGTATGGGAATCCAGCTGGGGGTGAGTACACCGCTGGATCGTGGGACAGGTGAGTGGCTGTTTGCTACACCTTTTTAATCAACCAAAAAATGAGTGGAACTCTATTTTAAGCACCCTAAATAATATATTGTTGGTTGCATTGTAGTGAATGTGTGTGCAGACCTTTATTGCTAATTTTGTTTACACAAATTTAACCCAACCTTTCCATCTACTTTGCTTGATTGGAGGCATATGATCGGACTTGTACCACATTCTAATGGCAATAAAACAATGTGTTTTAATTTCAATACAGTAGAAGAATAGAACCTCCAGTCAGGCTGCTTTTGCTGTCAGTGGTCAGATTTCCCCCCACTTTGTGTCAGGCTGTTAAAGTGCCAGGACACAAGGCAAAGGCAGTAAAAAATTGAGGTGATAAGTTGCAAGAATTCAAAAACAAAAAGTCAACTGGCAGGAATCCCATAATAAATAATGTGTTGTGTGAAGCCTTACAATTATACTGTATAGAGAAGCTCCAGACATGTTTATTTGATAAAACAAATGCTTTCTCTACTTACTTGTCTCTGCATTCTCTTAGCTATTCCATGAGGACGGGGAGTGCTGGGTGTATGATGAACCACTACTTAAACGGTTGCCCATCAAACTCTGAGTGGCCTACAGAACAATCGTAGCAGAACCCTATCAAGAACCATGCGAAGCCCAGAAAAACAAGAAGTTATTGTGACATTTCCGGAGGATCCAACTCTCTCTTTGGTGCTGAGAGTGCCCTTACACTGCAGCGGTTCCTTACTCAGGGATACTGGACTTCTATGGTATGACAATTCAAACAGGACAATGTCTCTGTTTCACAATTAACGCTTTAAAAGGTCCTGTACTTCCCCCAACAAGTAGCTGGTACTTGATCTCTCCACAGGGAGCCATTTTGTCTTGGTTAGCCCATCCGTTGAGATTGGTTTCACCTTGTGAATTACTCCCTAATGAACTAATTGGTTAAGCCAGGCCCAAAAAATGATTGCTTTACAGGTACCAGCTACATTTAGAGGACAACTCCACCCAACATAGCTGTCTCCTGGAATGAGGCTGGACGTTTACTGCTGCCTGGGGCCCCAGTTTGGCTGTGAAACGCAATATTCAGCTGGAACTCTCTGCATTCCTGGGGGGAGACCACTAGATGGCAGTGGATTCAGAAATGCTGCATCCCTTGCCCTCTGGCAGATTCTTAAATGGTTTATGTGGGGGAATTTTTATTATATTTTTTAGCATCACAGCCATGCTGGGGAGGGGGATCTCTCTCTGTCTAAAAGCCTGAACATCGCTGTCCCATTCCATCAGAAACCACAATATCGATTTTGGCTGGAGCTGTACTTTAATTCTAAAGAATTAGCCTGGGAAAGTCCAAAATAAAAATTCTACATCAGGCCTTATTACCCAGTGCCACATTCATCTTCCTCTGACGATCGCAGGACATGATTGCTATTCTATATCAAAATGTCTTTTCAGTTCCTCCTGTGTATATAGTACAAATCTGGGAATTTAATACCCACCAGAACACTTCTGAAAATTAGACTACAACTTTACTTTTTGGCACTATCCATACCTACCTATCTGAAATACTCAATGTGTAAACTGCCCTCAATCTTCATATATTTTGTTTTTTTTTTTCCTCCCCCCGTTCCTCTGAAACTGGTCTTGCCTTTGTATTTATTTATTTCCTAAAAAATCGTTAGAGCAAATTATTTTATTAGATATATGCATTTATGATTTGCAATTAAAAATCTAATCTTCAGAAAAAAAAAAACTGTGTCTTCTTGTGTACCAAGGTAAGAAGCCTAAGCGCTAGCCATAGAACAGGATGTAGTAGATGGAGAGTAGATAGAGTGTGATATAATATGACTAGCAGCCAATTTTCTGCAGTGTCACCACATCCATAGGGAAATATGAATGGAATAAATCAACGCTAATCTATCACAAATGTGAATCTCCGGTGATAACAATTATATCGCCAATATTAGGGGATAAAGTGCAAATAGAGCACTATATATGGATATAATGGTGCTAAATAAATAAAATAAGATCCACAATAGATAATAAAATCCCCAAACAAAAAGATTTATCCACAAATGAAGAATAACATAAACAAATGATGAAAAAGTGGGGATAGCAGCTAAAAAGGGTGAGTGTGAATCTTAAAGTGCACTGTGCTGAAATGATCAAATAAATTCATCAAACAAAGAAATATATCATCACACAAAATGCTGAGAGGTGGATGTAGCAGCTAAAGGGTGAATGTGAATCTTAAAGTGCATGTGCTATGATTAGAATAAATTTACCAAAAATATATATACTATTAGGACATATTTGGAGGATCCCCTTGGGGTGGGACTTTGAAGGCCACTCAAAAATGTGCGATTGAAAAAGTATTGAATATATATAAATTTTATTACACAGAATAGAAAATAAACATACAATAATATACAGTAGAAACTGATAAAATTGGCAAAACTGGTGTTTATAAAAAGGTGTACATAACACTCAACCAACTATTCCGTGCAAGATCCGACGTTTCAAGGTAAGAACCTCTTCTTCAGGGATTTTTGTGGAAATAGTTTTTCTGTAAGTATTGGAAAAATATATATCAAAGCAAACAATTGTCGATGCAATAGAATACAATAGCAGGGGGGGCGTGGCTTGGACATGGCGGTGTGAAGACACTCTCTCCTGGTGCTCCCGCTCTCCAGCCTCCCTTCTCGGCCTTTATCTGCTCCATTTAGCTGCTATGAGTGTCCATAAAAAGAGGAAGACGAAGTCGGCGTCTACATCGACCTCCAGGACTGCTTCGGCTGCCCCTATTCGTGCCTTCTTTTCTAATCCCGCCAGTCCGCCGCCGCGGGCCTTGCAGCTGACGCCGCGTGGTGGCCTGAGATTGCCGACCGCCTCCTCTCCGGGCTTGCACTCCTCATCTCTGCCCACCCCAGCCGCTATGGCCGCGGAGAGTCCCGTGTCTGCCTCCCTGCCCTCACCGGCCGTGCCGATCGGAGACACCGCTGAACTTTGGGCTCTCCTTAGGGCCTTGCCTACCAGGGCGGATATGGAGTCCATTGTGGCCCAGGTGGCCGAACAACATAAACGGGACTTCCAAACATTGGGCGGTGAAGTTGCCCAGCTGGATGGACGAATAACGGCGGGTGAGTCGGCGGTCGGTGAACTACAATCACGGGTGGCCGCCCTGGAGCAAACCCAGATGTCCCACGGTGCAGCCCTCGCCACTCACCAGCTCCGGATGGAGGATATTGAGAATCGGAGCCGCCGAAACAACTTGCGGCTCCGGGGGATCCCAGAGGCGACCGGACCGGAGGATCTCGAAGAGACGGTGAGGGCTATCCTCTCACGTATCCTGCCGCCTGAGCCTCCAGTGATCCTCGAGTTCGATAGGGTCCACCGCGCCTTGGGTGCTCGACCGACGGACCCCGCCAGGCCCCGGGATGTGATCTGCCGTCTTCACAGATTCACAGTGAAGGAGAAGGTTCTTCGGGCAGCTTGGTCCAAAGGCCCTGTGGAGTTTGATGGCGCCACTGTACTGATCTTCCCGGACGTGGCCCCTGGGACATTGCAGCGCAGGGCGATGCTGAAGCCCTTGCTGGAACGGCTCCGCTCCCCGGACACCACATATCGTTGGGGATTCCCTCTACAGCTCACGGTCCGCAGGAATGGTTCCTCTTTCACCCTGAGAAAACACGCCGATCTACCGGCCCTGTTCGACTTTCTAGCGTTGGCTCCGATTGACATCCCAGACTGGCTGGCTTGGCTCCCGGATCGTGATCCCCGCCAGGGTCCTAGGGGACGCGGTCCTTCCCAACCTCGGCGACAACGCCATCCAGTGCAGAGGTCACAACAGATCTTCCAGGGACCGGGGGTCGCGGCCCCTGAGACCTGATTCCCCAACCAGTCCGCTCTGTGAGTATGGTCCCGCTCTTGCTTTGGTCCTTCCCTCCCCTTCCCGGCTGTTTCCCGCTGGCCTGCTGTGAGATCCTGAACTCCTCTGGATCCCCCCGTGACACCGCTTTCCACCCCTGATGACTGCCCGCTGACTCTCCCCCCTTCTCGCCCCCCCCCCCTCGTCCCACCGGCCTTGGTACCCCTGCATGCCGCCCTGCTTGACTCTCCTTGCAATATCCACTCGTGCCGCTCCTGCATGCGTGCCCTCCTTGCCTGCTTGTGCTGCCTTGTGCCCCCCCTCCGTGCTGTAGACTAACGGACCAGGCTGCGCTCCTGTGGATCCTGATGACATCTCCCTGCTTCCCCTGTGTCATGCCGTATTGTGATGCTCTATGCTGATATGGATCCGGACTTTAGCTGACTCTCGGGGGGAGGGGGGGTATTGGAGATGTGCGGGGGGGGGGGGTGCGGGGGTATATGTTAAGATCTCCCCCTGGTCGGTGGTTGGAGGTGGTGGGGGACATGTGCCGGCCCTGGGACGGGGTGCCGTGGTGATCTATGTCTATGGTGTTGGTGGGGGTGGTGAGCTGAGTGGACACGGGGGCTTGCTTTACAGGCTCTTTTCGCTGCTCTGGGACTATTGTCCACGATTGCGCCTCTAGCGGCAGCGGCCCGTTGTCGTCCACGCTTCGCACCATATCCCACTATATTGTTACTCAGAGGCTCAGTGTTTGCGGGGTGGTGTTGCTTCTGGCGGGTAACTTTGTCCTCTATTCCTTCCCTTCCTCCTCTCTTCCCCTCCCCTCTTTCCCATTCCCTCCCTAGTCCTCTTCTCCTCCCCTTACTTCCCCTCCCTCTCCCTTCCCATTCCTCACCTTTCCCACTCCTCGCCCTTCCCTCCTCCCCTTAGCCTATCCCCTTCTTTAGCCTTTTGGGACCTCCTCCGAAGTGGACTCTGCATGTCTGGGCTTAAGCTCATCTGGGGGAGTCTGTGGGGTGGGGCGCCCGCGGCCCGCTTGGGCCATTGCGGGCGTACCGCTCTGGGACTCTCTGCATATGGGACTTTTCTGTGTGCTGTGGGCTGGGCCTATTGTTTTAATACTCTCTCATCCCCTGGGTTATGTTGCTCTTATTGCTTCTCTAATGTTTAGATGTGTTGCTGGACGTTTTTTTTTTTTTTTTCTTGTTTTATGATTCTGTCTCCTCAGGCCGAGAGGGATTTGGCGGGGAGTGGTCACCATCTTCGTCCTGTGGTGTCCTTCCCCGTACCCCCCATAGGGTTTGCTCTCCTTCGAGTTCCCTCCGCTCCATCCTGACTCTGGGTGGGGGGACAGGAACTCTAGGAGGCTAGAGACTTGTTCTCCATAGTGCCTCCGGCACGGTAGTTTTCCTCCCTTTTTCTCTCTGTTTGTACGTCCTTTGTGCTATCCCCCTCTTCCCCTCTACCCACTCTTTTTCCGCTCCTGCTCTTCTCAGCCCCCCCCCACCCCCCCTTTTTTTTTTTTTTTTTTTTTTTGTGTGCGTGTTGGTGCTTCTTGGGGGGAGATGGCCGCCCCCCGAGTGGACCCCATTCGACTGGTCACACTGAATGTTAAGGGGCTCAATACCCCCGAAAAACGATCCATCGTACTGAATGATCTCCACCGCCTTCGGGCCCATGTCGGTTTTCTGCAGGAGACCCATTTTAGGTCTTCCAAGATTCCTAGATTGGGCGATCGCCGGTTCCCTACGGTGTACCATAGCTGCTCCTCCGATTCTAGGTCCAAGGGCGTTAGTGTACTGATTGGGAGTAGGACTCCGTGGACGCTCTCGGACACATGGAGCGATGAGACGGGTCGCGCCTTATTTGTTAAGGGTCGTCTGGGCTCCATACAAGTTACCATGGTGAATTTATATCTGCCTAATTCTGGACAGGTAGCGTTTCTCGAAATGATATCGTCTAAATTACATGATTTTATGGAGGGTCAGGTACTTCTGGGCGGAGACTTTAATTTGCCTCTTGACCCGCTTCTGGATGCCTCCAGAGGTGCCTCACACGTGTCGTATGCTGCTCTCAAACGCGTTAAGAAGACCTTTAGCGCCTTTCGTCTGGTGGATGCTTGGCGTGCTCTTCATCCACATGCTAGGGACTATACTTTCTACTCCGCTCCCCACGACTCCTACTCGCGCATAGACTATTTCATGCTCCCTCAGGTCTTGCTGAGTAGAATGGTGTCGGCTTCCATAGGCAATATCACGGTCTCGGACCATGCTCCGGTGGTCCTCGAGCTGGACTTGCGAACCCCTGAAACGCGCCAATGGCAGTGGCGGCTGAACGAGAGTCTCCTGCAGGACCCCTCCATCCTGGAGGAACTGCGAGTGGAACTGAGACAGTTTTTCACTTCCAACGCCCTCCCAGATACTCCCCCTCTCATGGTTTGGGAGGCACATAAAAGTTATATTCGAGGGGTCTTGGTCAAAATTGGCTCACGCCGTAAAAAAGAAAGGTCCCAACAGATGCAGGATCTTCTCCAACGCATCGACAAACTGGAATCGACGCATAAGAGGTCCATGGCCCAGGCCGCTCTCCAGGAATTGACGGTCCTCCGGGAACAGCTCCGCTCTTTGACCCTTTTCAAAGCTAAGGTCTCGCTAACTAAATGTAGGCGCATCTTCTATGAGCACGGGGACAAATGCGGTAAGATCCTGGCGCATGCCCTGCGTCAGCAGAGAGCGCAGATGTTCATCCCTGCCATTCTTTCCCCATCCCAGCAGAAAGTACAGGACACGGATCGTATTGCAGAGGTGTTCCGCCGATACTATGCCTCCTTATACAACTTGCACGCGGAGCCCTCTTCCTCCAATCGGGAGGCCTCGCGGACACGTATTAGGGAATATATCCGTGCCTCGGGACTTCCCAATCTACCCACGGAAGCCCTGGACCGGCTGGATGAGCCACTTCGACCTACTGAACTGTCGGAGGCTCTGGCGGGGTCCCATGGGGGCAGGGCCCCGGGCCCTGATGGTTACTCGCTATCTTATTACAAATGCTTTGAGGACATTCTTTCTCCTCACTTCTTAGCTGCCTATAACTCGGCAGGCATGGGAGCGGACTTTCCCCTGGATTCCCTCCGGGCCACCATCACGGTGATAGCGAAGGAGGGCAAGGACCCTCTTCTCTGCCAGAACTATCGTCCCATCTCCCTCCTTAATGTGGATCTGAAGCTTTTTACCAAAATTCTAGCTTCGCGGCTGGCCCCGCTGCTTCCGCGGTTGGTCCATGATGATCAGGTGGGCTTCATACCCTCTCGCGAAGCCCGGGATAACACCACAAAGGCGATTAACCTGCTCCATCTGGCGTGTTCCCGAGGGACCCCCACGCTGATTCTCTCGACGGACGCCGAAAAGGCGTTCGACCGGGTGAGCTGGCACTTCCTTCTGGAGACCCTGGAGCATATAGGCTTGGGTCGTCGCATGCTGACGTGGATCCAAGCGATCTACTCCCGTCCGTCGGCCCGTGTCAAGGTGAATGGATTTCTTTCTGACTCATTGGAGATTACTAACGGCACGCGCCAGGGATGCCCCCTCTCGCCCCTAATTTTTGTACTGACCCTTGAGCCCTTTTTGCGATCGATTCGGGCCAATCCCGATATCTCTGGTCTGTCTGTCTCCTCGTCACTTTCACTAAAGGTGGCAGCTTACGCAGATGACCTCCTCTTTTTCCTCTCCAAGCCGCTGATCTCCCTACCAAACCTTATGCGTGAGTTTCGGACATATGAAGCCCTGTCCTCCTACAAAATTAACTTCCAAAAGTCTGAGGCCCTCCCAGTCGCGATGTCGTCTTCTCTGTCACATCTCCTCAAGACTGACTTTCCCTTCAAATGGAGCTCCTCGCATATCCAATACCTGGGCATCGCCCTCCCCAACTGCCCCAAGCGCCTCTTCGACTGTAACTTCCCTCCCCTTCTCACCCGTATCCGGAGGGACTTGGAGGATTGGCAGAAGGGCCTGTTCTCCTGGTTTGGGAGGTGCAACATTCTAAAAATGAATGTCATGCCCCGCTTGCTTTACGTGCTCCAGGCCCTCCCGATCGCTGTTCCGTTATCCTTCCTCCGCACGATTAATGGTGTCTTCCGTAGGTTCCTCTGGATTCGGGGCCCCCCTCGCCTGGCGTTGAGGCTCCTTCGCATGCCCAAGCTCAGTGGCGGCATGGCCTTTCCAGATGCGGCCATGTACTCTTCGGCATGCCACTTAGCTAGAGTCCTAGACTGGCATCTACATGGCCCTCTGAAACAATGGGTGCGGATCGAACGGGTGGTCGCAGGTTCGCCCCTGGAGTCTCTTTTCTGGGGGACATTTCCCCTCGCGAAGGAGGTCATGGATCACCCGACTGTAGGGGCTACGTTACAGCTGGGACGCCGGCTGTGCAGAGATGGTCGACTCTTGACCTTGCCTTCCCCTTTGTTCCCGGTTTTAGGGAACCCAGAATTTGCGCCCGGCCTGCAGGACCCAGCCTTCCGCGCATTGAGAACCCAGGGTCTCCACCAGGCCAGGCACTTCCTCGCCGGTGGTCGCTGGTTATCTCGACAGTCCCTCCTCTCTCACAGTTCCTTCGCAGTTCTGTCGTTTTGGCAGAAGATTCAGCTCGCCCACTTTCTCGAATCGCTGCCGCCGGCGACCTCCTATACTCGACGCCTCACGCCCTTTGAGGAATTGTGCACTACCACCCCCCCAGTACGTCACGCGATCTCTCTGCTGTACCGCCTCCTGACGTTGCCTGAACCTTCTTTCAGGCCCTCGTTTATCTCTCTATGGGAACGCGACCTGGGTGTTTCCTTTTCGGATCATCAGGTTGAACGTCTGTTTTTCTTTGCATACAAAACCTCCACGTGCTCTAAATACCAGGAGGTGGGATATAAACTTCTGACCAGGTGGTACTACACCCCGGTTAAGCTCCGCAAGATGTTTCCTGACTGCCCGGATCTGTGCTGGCGTTGTGGAAAAGAGGTAGGCTCTCTCCTCCACATTTTCTGGTCCTGTAGTGGACTACAACCCTTCTGGCAAGAGGTCCTCCGCATCGCTCAAAAATTTACGGATCATACCCTAACTCTGGATCCGGCTCTCTTCCTCTTACACCATCACGGCCACTCGAGAACATCCTATCGGAAATCGATCCTGCCAATCCTACTTACGGCCGCCAAGAGCTGCATTCCCCTGCTTTGGAAGCAGTCCCAACCTCCTACGGTTGCGATGTGGCTACGTAAAGTAGCGTTCATTAATGAAATGGAAGACTTGACAGCGGCCGAACGTGGTACCAGAGATCAGTTTCTTAAACGCTGGTTTTACTGGCATGAATTCAGTGCCTCTGAGGCATATAGGGATCTTGTTGCCTGAATGACCTGCTTGCTGTGGGCGGACCTCTCCCCTCCGGTGCGCCATTTCCCTCCTCTCTCACCTCTCCCCCCCCCCCTCCTTTTTTTTTTTTCTTTTTTTTTTTTTTTTTTACCTTCTCCCCCTCTTCCTCTATCTTTCTTTCTTATGTGTTTCTTCCTGATTCTATTCCTTCCTGCTATCCATGCCTTCTCCTAAAATCTTTCTCATTCCCTCACGGCATACGTGACATGATTTTTCTCTGGGTTCTGCTGGAGTGACGGGTTTCGGGGGATGCTCTCCTCGCTCCTGTATACCGGCCATTTGACAGATGCCGGTGGGAGTGGGGCTCCTCCCTTGGGACCGGTTACCTTGCGGATACTTATAATAACTGTGTATCGTCTTATACTGCTTACTGTTACATCCCCATGACTCCTGTTTTTCTGTTTTAAGGCTTTTTCGATGCTCGGATGTATCTTGATTTACTGTTCTCATTGCTTATGTATGCCTTTCTTATTCTTATCCTTAATAAACGTTGAATTTGAAAAAAAGAATACAATAGCAGAATATGGATATGAACAGGTTTTAGAGTGTAAGCATACACTCATTGTAACAAAATATTGTAAATATATATATACACTTACATGGTTGAAGAACGCATGGACACCAAAATTGTTTTGCCATAGAATAAAAGCATGGAATATTAACGACACCCACAGAGACTATCGTCAGCCTTGTCTATAAAAAGAAGGTTTGATGCTTGGAGCAGGCCAAAAAATGTCACTAAGCATGTGATAGTGGAAAATGTGCAGACTGGGGGACAGTGTTCCAGCTGGAGTCCAAAGTAGCCCGACCAGAGGGGCGGAGACCAATCAATAGAATGCTGTAAATAGCAAGGAAATGCATCCAATAAGTAAAGAAAACAAACAAGTTGTTTTGTAGGTATAGTGTACAGGTATTGCAGTGATGCAACAGAACAATATATATATATATATATATATATATATATATATATATAAAAAAAACACTACATATATATAAACGAAAAAGTAAAAAAAAAAAATATATATATATATATATAAGAGCCTAAAATAAAATAAGAAAAAAAATAAAAAAATTGAATGATCCAGAATGAGTATAAACCCAAGCGGGTCAAAGAGGTGTCCTGCAATGATTTTTTCTGAATAGAGAGGCTATATATGTGTAAGGATGGCTTATTTCAAAGAAGACCATAACCTGGTGAATGTGCATCAATATATATGTGTATGCACATATCTATCTAGGGTCAGGCATGATTGACACTGCTATAAAAATAGGGGCAGTGAAAAAGATATATTGAAGCCTCTACTATGCAGATATATGGTAAACAAAAAATAAATGAAAAATAGAGGTTATATCCAAGGCATGGACCAAGTGTGCATACCTGCATACAAACAGTTTTTTGGAGTATAGAAAGATTCCTTGGGAATTGACCCCACTAAAGTAATGAAAAACTGACCTTAAGACAGAAAGCTCCACAACAACCTTCCTCCCAGCAGTGGATGTACACAGTACTCCAGGCTGGGAGTGGTGCCTATGTAGGAGCGCTGTCAGGTGAGGGCAATCACATTGATTGCATCTCAGCCCCCTGACAGCTGTGGGCTCCCCAAGCGGCGCTCGCCAGACCCGCCCACAACACCGCCCCGACGCACACAGGAAGTGCGTCACCGGAGGCGTAGCCGGCGGGCGTCTCTCACCGGCACGGGATATGACGCCGCTGCTGCGTGAGGACACGTGCAGCGGCGTGTCCCGGAAGTGGGGAAGACATCCGGAGATGTCAGCAGAGAAGGTCCCCACCGCCGGGAATCGCTGGTCCCAGAAGGGGGCCCGGACCCCGTGCCGGGTTGGAGAAAAGGCCCCCCAGAGTGCACAGATCCACGCACGCATGAAAAAATGAAGAAAAAGAAGAGACCCAATCTGAAAATATATACATTGCATGTAAATAAAATGCATACATACACGGATTAACCATTTTTGGGATCAGAGATATTTTAATGTTATATCAGTAATGCCACCAATCATTTAATTATTGGGATATTATATATTATAGTGGTGCCAAAGACACTCACTTACAAGTAACTATGCATAAAGGCAGCTATTCTAGCAATCACAGGAAATGTATATGAAATATTCCTGTGCGCGTCGGGGCGGTGTTGTGGGCAGGTCTGGCGAGCGCCGCTCGGGGAGCCCACAGCTGTCAGGGGGCTGAGATGCAATCAATGTGATTGCCCTCACCTGACAGCGCTCCTACATAGGCACCACTCCCAGCCTGGAGTACTGTGTACATCCACTGCTGGGAGGAAGGTTGTTGTGGAGCTTTCTGTCTTAAGGTCAGTTTTTCATTACTTTAGTGGGGTCAATTCCCAAGGAATCTTTCTATACTCCAAAAAACTGTTTGTATGCAGGTATGCACACTTGGTCCATGCCTTGGATATAACCTCTATTTTTCATTTATTTTTTGTTTACCATATATCCATATATCTGCATAGTAGAGGCTTCAATATATCTTTTTCACTGCCCCTATTTTTATAGCAGTGTCAATCATGCCTGACCCTAGATAGCTATGTGCATACACATATATATTGATGCACATTCACCAGGTTATGGTCTTCTTTGAAATAAGCCATCCTTACACATATATAGCCTCTCTATTCAGAAAAAAAATCATTGCAGGACACCTCTTTGACCCGCTTGGGTTTATACTCATTCTGGATCATTTCAATTTTTTTTCTTATTTTATTTTAGGCTCTTATATATATATATATATATATATATATATATATATATATATATATATATATATATATATATATATATATATATATATATATATATATTTTACTTTTTCATTTATATATATATGTAGTGTTTTTTTATATATATATATATATATATATATATATATATTTATTGTTCTGTTGCATCACTGCAATACCTGTACACTATACCTACAAAACAACTTGTTTGTTTTCTTTACTTATTGGATGCATTTCCTTGCTATTTACAGCATTCTATTGATTGGTCTCCGCCCCTCTGGTCGGGCTACTTTGGACTCCAGCTGGAACACTGTCCCCCAGTCTGCACATTTTCCACTATCACATGCTTAGTGACATTTTTTGGCCTGCTCCAAGCATCAAACCTTCTTTTTATAGACAAGGCTGACGATAGTCTCTGTGGGTGTCGTTAATATTCCATGCTTTTATTCTATGGCAAAACAATTTTGGTGTCCATGCGTTCTTCAACCATGTAAGTGTATATATATATTTACAATATTTTGTTACAATGAGTGTATGCTTACACTCTAAAACCTGTTCATATCCATATTCTGCTATTGTATTCTATTGCATCGACAATTGTTTGCTTTGATATATATTTTTCCAATACTTACAGAAAAACTATTTCCACAAAAATCCCTGAAGAAGAGGTTCTTACCTTGAAACGTCGGATCTTGCACGGAATAGTTGGTTGAGTGTTATGTACACCTTTTTATAAACACCAGTTTTGCCAATTTTATCAGTTTCTACTGTATATTATTGTATGTTTATTTTCTATTCTGTGTAATAAAATTTATATATATTCAATACTTTTTCAATCGCACATTTTTGAGTGGCCTTCAAAGTCCCACCCCAAGGGGATCCTCCAAATATGCTTCTCATATCTGGATGTGGCACTCATATCTAGGAACACAGCGGGAGCACACCCATATACTATTATGTCCTTGTGCATATAAATCAATGCGTAAAAGTTCATGTGCTCTCAAAGTGAAATAAAGTAGAGATAAGTGATGGTTTCTTCACAAGTTGCCAGTAGTGGAAGGAAGTATATCACCAGGGCGTGAGCATTTATCCACAAATAAGTGTAATGGCCGCTCACCTCCAAAACACTCAAAAAGAGCGTTTGTAATATTCCAGTAAGCTCTGCTGCAGGTACTTCCTCCACATCAGGGGTCTGGATAACTTTATCAAGGGCATACATACAATGCCCTTGATTAAGTCACGTTGGTCTGTGACGCAACGCATCGGGAGAAGCCGGTTGACGTCACTTCCGGTCCACGGCTGAGACCAGAAGTAGTCGGAAAACACAGCAGTGTGCGGCTGCTACCTTGTATGCTGTTTACTGTCTACTGAAATGTGGGTTATACTATGTTTTTTAATAAAATGTATGGTAAATACTACACTATGAAGTCCCCTTCTTCTATCCATGGTTTGAGCTCAAGCCCCACCAGGATCTGCCCCCCTCATAAAGTACCACCATCCACCGGAGGACCGATGCCTTCCAAAGAGATGAGGAGAAAACTAATAGTGACCCCTTTATCCAGACCCCTGATGTGGAGGAAGTACCTGCAGCAGAGCTTACTGTGATATTACAAACGATCTTTTTGAGTGTTTTGGAGGTGAGCGGCCATTACACTTATTTGTGGATAAATGCTCACGCCCTGGTGATATACTTCCTTCCACTATTGAAGGATTAAAAGAGGTGCATGGAAGCCAGCCAGCCCCCAGTCTGATGTACTCACCCTTCAGTCTGCCACCAACCAAGTAGACCTGTCTCATGATATAAAGAACAGGGGTTTAGTTGACACGCATTTGCAAACGCATGTGTAAGCTGCAGGGCCACTACACGGCACCCTGTTTTACCTGCAGTCCTAACACTTTCTAATTTGAGTGTCTCCACAATGGAAGCACATGGCTGCTAATGGATGGATGGGGAACAGGTGGGAGGGAGACTACACCCATGGGCAGTATACTCCCTCTCTCTGCTGTAGGCTGTATAGAAATTTTTTTCTCCTGATTGCCTTTTTTGTCCTTACCAAGGGACCTCGTAAAAGGATTGGCTGCCTTATCCATCTGGATATGGTCGCAGTAGACGCAGCCAATCCTTTACGAGGTCCCTCAGTAAAGACAAAAAGAGCATCTGATTTTCGCAAAGATTCAGTTGCCGCCAGGTAAAACCCTGATCGCCCTGCCCACATCCAAAGAATGCAAGGCAATTTGCTTGGGACAAAGTGAAGGCAGCAAATGAAAATCCGAAACCACCTTTAGGAAGAAAAGACTTCTTTTTCGAGTGGATCTTTGTGGACCACCAAATAAGGTGAGCGGCAGGATAACACCACCAATTCAGACACTCTGCAGGCAGAGACGATAGCCACCAAAAAGGCAACTTTGTGAGACAGCGTAAGCAAGGTAATCTCTTGAAGATTCTCAAAAGGGAGGTTTCTGGAGGACTGAAAGCACCAAATTGAGGTCCCAAGGCAGCAACAGGGACCACACACTGGAGGAACCAAATGTCAGACACCTAAAGA
This sequence comes from Pelophylax lessonae, assembly GCF_965119305.1. Taxonomy (NCBI): domain Eukaryota; kingdom Metazoa; phylum Chordata; class Amphibia; order Anura; family Ranidae; genus Pelophylax; species Pelophylax lessonae. The sequence continues at coordinate 240,990,076 of NC_138775.1, read as the reverse complement.
AAGGTACCCACAAAGGCGTGAGTGGCCAAGGGTCGCTGGAAGAAGACTGCCAAAGCCGACACCTGGCCCTTGATAGTAGTACTCAAGGCCAATTTCTGTTCAACCCCCCCCATTGAAGGAAGGTCAAGATCCGGGCCACCGAGAAGGAGCTAGGATGAACCCCCAAGAGACTCCACATCACCCAATGTACGTCTTCCACGTACTATAGATCTTCCTAGAAGTGGATTCCCTAGCTTTTAACAGCGTTGGAATCACCTTCTGCCTCGAAGTCTTGGCAGAAACTTGAGGGGAGGGGGAGGCATAAATCTGATGATACTGACCCCCATGAGGCCACCAGCGCAGCTGTGCCATCCGCCAGAGGATCCCATGACCGAGCCACAAACCTCTGCATCGAGTCGAGACACAACTTATAGAACACCTTGGTGACTGACTGCCACGGCTGTGGCATTTTCTGATTAAATGCGCACTGGACATCCCTTAAGACGATCGGTCCAATGGTCCAGACTACTGATCAATGTCTTGGAACTCAGAGCGATCAGTGTCCAGATCCCCTGAGCAGAATTTTTGCAGAGGACGCCTCCCCAACCGGACAGGATTGCATCAGTGGTGACCACTGTCAAGTACAAGGGAAGGAATTTCCCAGCTGGAGAACGAAGCCACAATATAAGGGACTCCTTCATTCCCTGACACAGCTGGATCTGCTTGTCCAGAGACTATGGAGTCTTATCCCATTTGGCCAGAATCTCCCTTTGCAGGGACCTAGTAAGGAACTATGTAAATGGAACCGCCTCGAAGGTAGGCACCATCAGGCCCAGCACCCGCGGTCCGGGGACAGGCACAGGTTGGAAGGAAAGAACCTTGCCGGGGGAAGAGAGCGAAACTCAATTTTGTAGCCGGATCAAATTACTTGGTGGACCCACTTGTCTTCTACACAGGAAAGTCCACAAGCCTGGAAATTAGCAAAGACATAATTACGTGGAAGGCGCACCTTCATGCTGAAGGAGCCTTGTCCACGGGCCTGGAGAAGTCTGCTCTCTGCTTGCCAGACCAGGTTTCTTTGGATCCTCCAGAGAAGGCCCTGAAAGGCTTCAAGCCCTTGCCAGTCAACCCTGAGGGACTAAAAAAAAACGTATGAGCTGAGAAGGAGAGCCCACATCTACGACAAGGTTCCTTGACCCTAGTAGCCTGTGGAAGAAAAGTGCTCCCATTGGCCCACAATATGTACACTCTGGCTGGTTCGGCACTGAGGCCAGTATTAACCATTGCCCTGGTGTCACAAACTCTGACGGAGTGGGCTAAGCTTTTACGCCGTGACCTGGAAGAACAGCTCCCCCCCCTGCCTTTGCTGAACTGGTATGCCAGCTGGTCCAGGGGCTACAGTTTATCTGTGATGCCTCTAGTGGCTCGGCAGTGGTCCTTCAATGTGTCGTTTGGCTTAAATGCTGGTCTGTGGACCAGATTTAGATTTCTAAAAAGGCCTTGACTGATTTTCCTTTTCAAAGGGTTTGCCTGTTTGGGGCTACCCTGGATGACCTCAAGGTTTCAGGGGGGAAAGAGTACTTTTCTTCCGCAGGCTACTGAGGGCAAGGAACCTCATAGAAGTGGGCCCTCCTCGGGTCGACTGGCAAGGGCTTGAAGCCTTTCAGGGCCTTCTCTGGAGGATCCAAAGGAACCTGGTCTGGCAAGCCAAGAGCGGGCTTTTCCAGGCCCAAGGACAAGGCTTTGTAATGGGGGGGGACGTCTTTGCTGGTTTCCGGACCCATGGACTTTCCTAGGTAGAAGACAAGTGGGTCCACAAAGTCATTCGATCCAGCTACAAGATAGAGTTTCGCTCTTGTCCCCCGGCAAGGTTCTTTCCTTCAAACTTGTGCCTGTCCCCGGACCGCGGGTGCTGGGCCTGATGGTGTCTACCTTTTGAGGCGGCTCCAGTTACACAGTTCCTTACAACGTCCCTGCAAAAAGAGATTCTGGCCAAATGGGACAAGACTCCACAGTCTCTGGACAAATCCGGTCCGGCTGAGTCGGGGAATGAAGGAGTCCCTTATATTGTGGCTTCGTTCTCCAGTGCTTCAGCTGGGAAATTCCTTCCCTTGTACTTGACAGGGGTCACCATGTAAGCTAGCCTGTCCGGCTGGGGAGGCATCCTCTGCAAAAATTCTGCTCGGGATCTGGCCACTGGAAGAGTCCAGACTACTGATCAATGTCTTGGAACTCAGAGTGATCAGATGGTGCCTGGACCATTGGACCGATCGTCTTCAGGGGATGTCCAGTGCGCATTCAATCAGAAAATGCCATGGCTTATGTCAGTCACCAAGGGGGCACAAAATGCGTCCTGGCGGCTCGGGAGGTACCTGGCATTCTAAGGTGGGCAGAACGGTTTGCTTCGGCCGCCACCATATACATTCCTGGGGTGGAAAACGGGCAAGCGGATTACCTCAGTCGGCAGGTTTTGGACCAAGGGGAGTGGTCTCTTCATCTGGAGGTGTTCCATAAGTTGTGTCTCCAGTGAGGCATCCCAGAGGAGGCTCTGTTAGTGTCTCGGCTTAACAGAAAGATGCAGAGGATTTTCTGGCGGATGCCACAGATGCGCTGGTGGCCCCATGAGGTCAGTATCATCCAATTTACGCTTCCCCTCAAGCTTCTGCCAAGACCTCTACGCAGGATCGGGGCAGAAGAAGTTCCGGTCATCTTAGTGGCTCCAGACTGGCCTCGCTAGGTTTGGTATGCCGATCTGGTGTGGCTGGTTGCCAATATTCTTGGAAGCTTCCTCTCAGAATGGTCTTTGGGACAACAGATCCTATCTTCCATCCTGCTTTAACAGTTGCTGGCATTGACGGCGAGGTGCTGAAGGATAGAGGTTTAGCTGAGTTGGGGATTCCAACGCTATTAAAAGCTAGGAAATCTACTTCTAGGAAGACGTACATTGCGTGGTGTGAGTCTCTTTGGGTTTATCCTTGCTCTTTTTCGGCAGCTCAGATCTTTGACATTCCTTCAATGGGGGGGGGTTGAACAGAATTCGACCTTGAGTACTATCAAGGGCCAGGTGTAGGCTTTGGTGGATTTCTTCCACTGACCCCCTTGGCCACACACTCCCTGGTGCGTACCTCTCCTTCACGGTGTCTGACATTTGGTTCCCCCAGTGTGTCCCAGGCCGAAACATCTAAAGGAAATTGCCTTGGCTGTGATCCGGGCAATTAGGGTGTCCCTGGCTGATATGGAGTCTTTTTTAGGAAGTCAGACTCACTAATTGTGCTCACGGTTGGGCCTCGGAAAGGGTTATCCTCTTCCTTTGTGACCATTTCCAGATGGATCAGACAGACCGGGGGTTCAGGCCTATTCCATCAGGGGGCAGGTTCTTCCTTTTCCCATCAAGGCACAATCTACTCCGGGCACTTAGTGCCTTCTGTCATCAGGCGTCAGTGACGCAGGTTTGCAAGGCGGCCACCTGCTCCTTGGTGCACACTTTCACAAAGTTTTATCAAGTGGATGTGTTGGCATCTGCGGATGCTTCTCTTGGCCGCAAGGTTTTGCAGGCTGCTGTTTAGAGGGATCTGATCGTTTTTGAGGGTGTATTGTTTTTTTTTCAGTTGGGCTACTGTTTAGCCTGGGGAATATTTTTTTTTGCTGTTCCTACCCCTCATGTTTAACACTACTTTAGAACGTCCCAAAAGTGATGAGGATCAGGCGCTGTGTCCGTCCGTCAAAACTGAGTACCTATGGCAGAGAGAGAGTGTACACCCGGGAGTGCCCATGGGCATAGCCAGATTCTTTCTGCCTAGTGTCCTACTCCTGTAGGGGGCAGTATATCCCAATGGTTATGATGATCAGGAGCTGTATACATCAAAGAACATCAGTAAGTCAAAAGACCCATTTTTTTTCCCCCTTCAATAACATCCTAGGTTTACCTGCTCTGTGCAGTTGGTTTTGCAGATAGGCTCGGATCCTCCTCTTCTCAGGTTCCTCCTGTTGAGTACCCCCACAGCAAGCAGCTTGCTATGGGGATGGGGGGCACCAGAGTATAGTCAAAGCTCCCTATGTCCATTCAGACATGGAACTCTGACCCAGCCCCACCCCCTCTCTCCTGATTGGCTGAATGATTTTGCTTTACAGCAGCGGGAGCCATTCGTGCTGCTGCTGCCGTTTTAGCCAATAGGGAGCGGGTGTCCCAGTCAGCTGAGACACTCCTACAACATTGCTGGATAAAGACTGACTCAGGTAAAGTATTAGAGGGGCTCCTGCACACTGGTGTTTTTTTTTTTTTAATCTTAATGCATGGAATGCATTAACCACTTGCCAACCACCAACAGTAATATTACTGAGGCAGGTCAGCTCCCCTGGGTCCAGCGACGTAGACCTAAGTCACTGGACTCCCGCTGAGTCCGGCCGGGGGAGGAGCAGCTCCAATTGCCGTCTTCTCTCCCTGATCGTTGGGGAAGCGGTGGAAGACCTGCCTGCTTAGGTAAACAAAGCAGGCGGATCTTCTCAGTGACAGACAGGAAGGGATCAGCATAGCTGAAACTGCGATCTGTGTCTGTCACAGAACCCCATTCTTCTCCCCTCCACATTAGTAAGCATGAGGCATACATTTAACCTTGATCACCCACAGTATTAACCCCTTCCCTGCCAGTGTCATTATTACAGTAACAGTGCATATTTTTAGCACTGATTACTGTAGTAATGTCACTGGTCCCCCAAAAGTGTCAAATATCAGTTAGGGGTGCTGCAGTCCTGCAAAAAATTGCAGATCGCCACCATTAATAGTAAAATAAAAAAAATGACAAATCTTTCCCGTAGTTAGTAAATGCGATAATTTTTACGCAAACCAATCAAAATACGCTTATTGCAATTATTTTTACCAAAAATATGTAGCAGAAAAACAAATTGGCCTAAAACGTTAAATTTAAATTTTTGGGAATGTCATATAGCAGAATGTGAAAAATTGTTTTGTTTTTTTTTTTTCAAAATTGTTGCTCTTTTTTTGTTTATAGCGCAAAAAAAATATCGTACAGTTGTTTGGGTACAGCGTTGCACGACCACGCAATTGTCCGTTAAAGTAACGCAGTGCCGATTCACAAAATAGGGGCCTGGTCATTAAGGGGGCAAATCTTTCTGGTCTTAAAGTGGTTAAAGCGGCCTCGTCCCCGGATGTGTAAATGGCATTCAAACCACCTGCGAGGTACTGCTGCGAACTTTAGCGCGAGAACAACAAGACCTCCTCTCACTCCAAACTGCTAACCTGTAAAAAGGTTTAAAGCGTTGTCTATGGCGATTTTTACGTACCGAAGTTTGATGCCATTCCACAAGTGTGCAAAATTTTAAAGCATGACATGTTAGGCATCTAGTTACTCGACGTAACATCATCTTTCAAGTTATACCAAAAAAATGGGGCTAGCTTTAGTGTTTATTTTTTTTAATTCATGAAACCGTTTTTCCCCCCCAAAAAAAATGCATTAGAAAATTGCTGTGCAAATACCGTGTGACATAAAAAGTTGCAACAAACGCCATTTAATTCCCTAGTGTCTCTGCTAAAAAAAAAAAAAAAACAATGTTTGGGGGTTTCCGAGTAATTTTCTAGCATAAAAATTATGATTTTTACATGTAGGAGAGGAGTGCCAGAATAGGGCCGGTATGGAAGTGGCACCAGCATTGGTTCAATACAGCTCTGACCGTCACTGCAGGAAAAAGATAAATAAAGCCTTCCCTAAATGCAGATTATTTTTATCCAAATCTTGCTACTCTTCAAAACGTGGCTTTAAGAAGCGTCTTCAGCAGAAATGAATGATGCCTGGATGGAGCGGAGTGTAAAATCCCATGTCATGTACAGTTCACAGAAAAGCGATCACACTCCAGTACACAGCATTCCATTTTAATAAAAATGCACATGGTTGTTTTTATCATTTATATAGCGGATTGGAAAACAATAAATAAGTCCTTTACCTGCTGCTCTCTCCTTTCCTACTCTTCTCTGCCGCTCCATTCAGCTGCTGAGAGGACATACTTGCTACACCCAGGTATGGAGTAAGAGGTGTGATTCAGTCTGTGATAGCCAATCACCAGTGCTCTTCCATAGAAGGAACCATAGGTTTGTGTAGCTACAATATGTATGAGGCTCAAATCTTACACACAAAAAGTTATGTGCTTCAGAGGAGGGGGGATTGAAATAAATCTGTTGGATTGCCCTGCATTGATAAAGCACAGGGCACTTTGGGTGGGAAAAAAACAAAAAGGGATTTTTTTTTTTCTATATTTGGCTAAAAGTGGAAAGAGTTTAAAACATACGTCAAGTTTACTTTAACTGCTGTCTTTGTCCCTACTTTAAAACTTGTGATAATTAAAATTTTAGTGTTGCACTTGAACAGGAGTAAAGTACAAATCTCTCCTGGTAAACTGTCAGAGATGGTATTTCTCCTATCATTGGGCATCGCACTTCCTATGTCTCTGGCACAGGAAGTGAGGGAAAATCTCTAAAGGGAAAACACCAGCACTGAAACAGACAATTTTCTAACTTCTCTAAGAAATAAAAATGTTGCCCTTATTGAAGAAAGCATTAATCTACCGATTTAACACAGCTTTGTGTGTCACAGTGCAGGAGATAAATGTGATGGGAATCCTAAATTATTACAATTCCATTCTTCTTCTCTTCGCTCAAGCTTGAGACAAAATCTTACTGACAGTCAGAAAGGTGTCTGAACAAAGAATGGTGTGCATTGCTGGCAGCTTGGATTACTAAAAACCACAAATTCCACATTCAGACACCTTCAATGCGGACTTTTCACCATAAATGGTGTGCATATTTTTCTTGTACTGTATATCCAAAGCCCAGGATTTGTAAAATCATTTAGTACTCAAAAAGTTCACTGAGAATAAGAGCAGCATTAGATGTCCAGGTTTAAAAATCTGCATATCTACAGAAAGTCTCATCATTTTTCATTTTTTTTTCTTCTTCTTTCAATTCTGGCCATGCTACAGTGAGGACCAGAAATACACACTATTACACAAGACTTTCTAGAAATCCCTTTGTAGATGGTAGAAGCACACATCTTATCACTCAATAGTGGCATTCTTGTCCCATCTCTCACTTGATGATCTTGTGGTATGGTAACAGTTTTAAGGTGGAGGTAAAGCTACGGATGTCGCTGATTGGCAGTGCGTCTGCCATGAGCGGAGAAGGAGGAAGAAGGATGAGACTGGTAATGTTGCCATAAGAAGATTCGGATTCTTCAGCTGGTGTTTGAGAAGGCACAGAATCGGTCTCCTTCTCACCAAATCCAACCACCTGTCAGAAAAGAGGTGACTATTGTTACAATGATGCAATAAGACAAAGCCAATCAACCCACCACACTGCTCAACTACTGTGTTGTTTTATCTGATTGCTTTAAACTGCCAAGGACCTGTGCTGATGGGCTTTTTAGAATACTTTATTAGTCTTGGTTCACACATATGCAATATCAGACATTGCATGTAATTCGCAGCGCACTGCTCTGCAAATCACATGAGAGGTCTGTGCATTGCAAATTCAGCCATACACATTGTATATGTAGAAAGATGATCCGCACATCGGTAGTTGCTTTTATAAAAAATCCTTATTCAAGAAGCACAGAACACAACTGCTGATGAGATCAGTTGACGCGTTTCAGCCTATAAGGCCCAAGTCATACAGATTGTATGGCTGAATTTGCATCACAAACGGACCCAAGTCACACAGGACCCTTTTTTTGGTTCGCACTAGAAGCGGATCGCATGGGTGTTCACACCTATGTGATTCGATACAACATGTCCGAATTGACGGTTCGCACTGCGATAGGCAAACAAATCTGGGGGTGTTGTTAGCGTTGTACTGACACCCCCAGCGATTCGCATATGGCAGTGTGAACTGCCTGCGAGTTGAGTGCAATGAAGGAACCCACAGTGGATTTGCAGGGTTCCCGCATCGCATATATGTGAACCGGCCCTTGAGCCCAAAGGGAAACTATTAAAAAACAGTTACATTCAACAAAGACAACACAAGATCGCAATAATGAACGGAACAAGGCACAATAAAATTACCAATAACAGCAATTCGTACCAAGTAAAACTAAAACTATACTCTATCTAACCCAGTGGTTCTCTACTCCTGTTCTCAGGACCCACCAACAGGCCAGATTGTAAGCATTACCTTGTGGAGAAGCAGACTAGAATACTGCAATCCCTGAGCAGCAAATTATATCACCTGGGATGTATTTCAGTTATCTGGCAAACCTGACCTGTTAGTGGGCCCTGAGGACCGGAGTTGAGAACCACTGCTCTAACCATTCCATTGTATTAAAATAAAACATAGAATAAATAACACAGATTGAAAAAGAACAGAAAATCGAACTACCTAAATGCAATAGTACACCACTTTTTCTAGCATTACCCAAAATAATAATTAACCAACATACTATAAAAAACTACATAAAAATCTGGGTCGTAAACCTAATTAAATCTTTACATCCAGCATTCACAGAAAATAATTAGATCATTTGATGGCCACAGGCAAAAAAATTATTTCCTGTGTTGCTCTAGGGGCACCGTTGTTGTAACAATGTATCAATGAAGATACTCCTCAGACTGATCAGTATATTGTGGAGTGGGTGGGAGGAGTTGTTCAAGATTGAATGTATCTTGAACAACATCCTCCAATCTCACACTGTTGGTGTTGGCTACTCTAAACCTACTTCCCAAGCATGTCACCGCATACAGGAGAGTGCTGGCCACATCAGAATCATAAAACATCTTCAACATCGTCTGGCAGAGGTTAAAAGACCTCAGTCTCAAACATTAGAGGTGGCTCTGGAACTTCCTATAGAGCACTTCGGTGTTCTTGCTCCAGTCCAACATATTATCTATTTGCACCCCTAGATACTTGTAACTCTCTACTACATCCACTCCTTCTCAAATCCACAACCAGCTCCTTTGTCTTAAGCCCCGTACACACGCAACGATTATCAGCCGACCGATCGTCCGACTTTTGTCCAGAGTTGTGTTTTGTTGGATGGAATGTGCCTAGACTGCACACGAATTTTCTCGCCCAACAAAAATCTACTTCAGAAGTGATGTCATGTGCTGGTTTACTTTCCGTGTGTTTTTTCTTCTCTGAGCATGCCCAGTATTGCTCATCAGATGTTTTGTCTGCCGAAATCTGTACTGACTGACGGAAAATCGGCCGTTGTGTTGACGGTGAACAAAAATTTTATAGCCTGCACACCAGATTTTATTCGGCCGAAAAGTCGGAGTCGGTTGTCGAAAGCATCATACTAACAAGCCGAAATTCAGCCGATCGGACGTTGGCCGAAAATTCCCGGCCCATAATCGATGCGTGTGTACGAGGCTTTAGTCTCATTTAGATACAGATGATTATCCTCACACCATGTGACAACGTTCTCCACCAGAGTCCTATACTCAGTCTTTTCCCCATCCCTGATACATCCCACTACCACAGAGTTGTCAGTAAACTTTTTAAGATGGCAAGACTCTGGTAGCTGAAATTAGGGATATAGACTGTAAAAGCAAAGGCAGAGAGAACTGTCCCCTTGTGGAACCCCAAAATTGCTTACCATTCTATTCAACACACAGCCTTGTAAACGTACATACAGTGGGTACGGAAAGTATTCAGACCCCCTTAAATTTTTCACTCTTTGTTATATTGCAGCCATTTGCTAAAATCATTTAGGTTCATTCTTCTTCCTCATGAATGTACACATAGTACCCCATACTGACAGAAAAACATTGTTGCAGATTTATTAAAAAAGAAAAACTGAAATATCACATGGTCCCAAGTATTCAGACCCTTTGCTGTGACACTCATATATTTAACTCAGGTGCTTTCCATTTCTTCTGATCATCCTTGAGATGGTTCTACACCTTCATTTGAGTCCAGCTGTGTTTGATTATACTGATTGGACTTGATTAGGAAAGCCACACACCTGTCTATATAAGACCTTCCAGATCACAATGCATGTCAGAGCAAATGAGAATCATGAGGTCAAAGGAACTGCCTGAAGAGCTCAGAGACAATTGTGGCAAGGCACAGATCTGGCCAAGGTTACAAAAAGATTTCTGCAGCACTTAAGGTTCCTAAGAGCACAGTGGTCTCCATAATCCTCAAATGGAAGACGTTTGGGACGACAAGAACCCTTCCTAGAGCTGGCCGTCCGACCAAACTGAGCTATCGGGGGAGAAGAGCCTTGGTGAGAGAGGTAAAGAAGAACCCAAAGATCACTGTGGCTGAGCTCCAGAGATGCAGTCAGGAGATGGGAGAAAGTTGTAGAAAGTCAACCATCACTGCAGCCCTCCACCAGTCGGGGCTTTATGGCAGAGTGGCCCGACGGAAGCCTCTCCTCAGTGTAAGACACATGAAAGCCCGCATGGAGTTTGCTAAAAAACACCTGAAGGACTCCAAGATGGTGAGAAATAAGATTCTCTGGTCTGATGAGACCAAAATAGAACTTTTTGGCCTTAATTCTAAGCGGTATGTGTGGAGAAAACCAGGCACTGCTCATCACCTGTCCAATACAGTCCCAACAGTGAAGCATGGTGGTGTTTTTCAGCTGCAGGGACAGGACGACTGGTTGCAATCGAGGGAAAGATGAATGCGGCCAAGTACAGGGATATCCTGGACAGAAACCTTCTCCAGAGTGCTCTGGACGTCAGACTGGGCCTAAGGTTTACCTTCCAACAAGACAATGACCCTAAGCACACAGCTAAAATAACGAAGGAGTGGCTTCACAACAACTCCGTGACTGTTCTTGAATGGCCCAGCCAGAGCCCTGACTTAAACCCAATTGAGCATCTCTGGAGAGACCTAAAAATGGCTGTCCACCAACGTTTACCATCCAACCTGACAGAACTGGAGAGGATCTGCGAGGAGGAATGGCAGAGGATCCCCAAATCCAGGTGTGAAAGACTTGTTGCATCTTTCCCAAAAAGACTCCTGGCTGTATTAGATCAAAAGGGGGCTTCTACTAAATACTGAGCAAAGGGTCTGAATACTTAGGACCATGTGATATTTCAGTTTTTCTTTTTTATTAAATCTGCAACAATGTCAACAATTCTGTGTTTTTCTGTCAGTATGGGGTGCTATGTGTACATTCATGAGGAAGAAGAATGAACCTAAATGATTTTAGCAAATGGCTGCAATATAACAAAGAGTGAAAAATTTAAGGGGGTCTGAATACTTTCCGTACCCACTGTACTTCGATTTCCAGCCAGGTAATCTACAATCCATGACACAATGCAAACATCAACCTGTATCACTGCTTCTTGACCAAGAGATCTGGCCTGATAGTATCAAAAGCACTGGATAAATCAAAAAACATGCCCCTCACATTGCTTGCTGGCTTATCCAGGCGTGCACACGTGATTTAGCATGAAGATGATCGCATCCTCAACTCCTAGTCTTGGTTGGTAGGAAAACCACAAAGGGTCTAAATATTTGCCTCAGGTGGGTTAAGCATTCCCTTTCAAGTGTATTGGAATGCAAAACCAGCTTGAAGCAGGTCAAAGCACCGGTCAATGAATTCAAAATGATCCCAGAAGTGTCTCAAACACACGCCATCGACAGAAGCCCAAAGCCTGTCTATACAAGCCCTACAATGCACTGAATCATAGCTGATGGGTAGAATTGATATTAACATTTAAAAACACAGAATGATGACTCACATGTACACTTAGGACCCTCTTGTCACACCCCCGATGCTCCTGGAAGCAGCTTGTCATGTCTGTCTTTTTAAAGGTCTTCAAGGCCTCGATCTGAAATGCAACAAAAGTTGTTACAGAAAGTTTCATCCATCTGCTTAAAAGTGCTTTTATTTCACTGAAGGTGAAAGATTCAAAAAAACGATTGCTAAATATTTATTCAGTCTTTTTGCTGCTGTGGACCTGCTTACTTTCAAGGTAATTTTCCCACGCACCAATCACAGAGCTGAACATGTTAAAGTTAGGAGCCCTGCGCTAAACGAGCTCATTGCACCAACTTTTCTGGCAGCTTGTTCAGTTCCAGTGCTGCAGACTCTCATCGGTTTTGCCAGTATACAACTTTCCGCAATGCTAGGTGCCTGTGCCCCCCAACTGCGCCTTTATTCCCTGATCCGTAACATTACTGCTCTAGCCTTGAACATGGTGGACCTTTGCAGAGAGACCGCTGCCTCCACACACAGCAAGGATGCCTTTCTGCTGTATTCTGGCAAAGGACAAACTTTTCTATGCAGATATGGCTGATTTCTAAAGAAAATAAACTCCAAGACTTTAGCCACACTTTTTATGCACCAGAAATAGATTTCTGAAATTTTATTTGGGTTTTAATTCAGTTTAGTGTCATTTAATATAATACCCCCTAGAATAAGTATCTGCATTCCCTTGCATATCAGCGCTTAGACAGAGAGGGAAGCCCAGCCTTATGACTCCATCAATGCTCTAATGTCTTGCACAGTATTGACACTTGTTTTCTGGTAGGCATTTGTGTGGCATAAAATAAAAATTCATGAAATCATGATTTTCGGCTGGAGTTCCAAGCATCTGCTTGTTGGGTTTTTTTTTTTTAATGAAACCATTAAAAAATGTTCTGCCCATACAAAACCAGCGAACAATATAATAAGGACAGATCAGAAGCACATTCTTTGTTCATTGCTATGGAATCATTTCTATACCTCATGTTCCAGGCGGTCAAAGAGATACTGCTGAGTCAGCACTTCCCCCCAGTTCCTGTCCACCTCCTCTCCAAGATGGCTGTCTTCACACTCCTTCAGCTTTATCAAAGCCTTTACCTGTCAAGAAAAATACAAGCCTTTACCAACCAATCATGTTTTATTTAAGTTAGAGTGTCAGAGTGGTTATTATGCATGCAAAGTAGTACTGGGAATCCAGCTCAAATTCCTACCAAGGGCCTCATCTACATGGAGTTTGTAGGTTGCTCCAAAGTTTGGGTTTCCTTCATGTGCTCTATATTACTCCCAGAAACATACAGGTAGGTTAAATGGCCATAGTGTGCGTGTCAGAATGTCTGCGACCGGGACCGTGAAATGTAAGCTCTGCTAGGGCAGGGATGGGTAAGAGCATACATGATCCATCTGCCTCTCGTGACTCTATTTCAGTGTGACATTTTACAATTATTTTGTATACATCATGTAGCTCCTGCAGAAAAAATAATCACAGGCATATTTTACTGCGGTGCAAACATATGAATCAAATGCCCTCTACTGACACACTGCATTTTAGGAGGCATTAAAAAGCAGCACTTCCCTCCACAATAACACTTTACGTCCATGCCTTGGCACCCAAGTAACACTAAGTAGTGTGATTTTTATTTATTTTTTACTTTTTGGAGGAAAAAAAAAAAAAAACGGCCCACCCCCCGTTAACATTCCTGCCTAGAGCATGACATGTCTGGGGACACACAGGGTGGCCAGGGGTGCAGCTGAACATCTTCATCAGGGTCCAGGCTGTCTGAACCCAGAAGACAACCGATATGGCATCACAAGACACAGGCTGTGACACCTGAAGAGCAGACTGCTGCAGGACAACTCTCAGGGCTCTTTCACACGGGCGCTCTGTATGTCCGCAAATCATCCTATTTTCTTGCGGATGATTTACGGACATAATGTAAGTCAATGGCATTGCGGATGTCAGCGGAATACCATCTGCTGACATCCGATTTTCTTCCTTTCAGTTCTGTTCCGTTTTTTGGAACGGAACAGAACTCTATTTTTCCTTCGTTCAAAAAACGGAAAGGAAGCAAAATCGGATGTCAGCGGTGTCATCCGCAATGCCCATAGACATACATTATGTCCGTATATCATCCGCAAACGGATGGGATGATATGCGGACATACGGAGCAGATGACACAAATGTCAACCGCTCCGTGAAAAAAAAAAAAAGTGCCGGAGCGGATCGCAATGCGGTCCGCTCCGTGTGAAAGAGCCCTTACTTGCTCCATTCTGCTTTGTTAAAAATGCAACTGATTAGCATTATTTTTTTTCGTTATATTTTTCCCATAAGTACAAAAAAAAAGCTGTTAATCTGGCCAGAAATCCAATGAGCTTCTAACTTTCTTCAGTGAGTAGACAATGCTGCATTAATATCTCAATGATCGGGCTACAGAAGACCTCCACTCTATAGGTTATGGAGATAAAGGGGAGTTCTGTAGTGCAAATCAGGAGTGAGCAGCTTAGGGTGACAATGCTAATTCTCCATAGACAGTACAATGAGTGAGCGCTGACACCCTAGGAAAGGGAGTGTGTTCCTGTCAGCATCATCAGATAAAAATAAAAGAAAGTGGGGAAAAAGAATGCAGCCACCTCATAGAAGGATCAGACAACTGTAATACATTGCACTTTGCTTTTTTTTTTGTTCTTGATCACCATACCAAGGCAAGGACTGGGATACATGTAGCATGAGAAGGAAAACCATGTGTATCTAGGTTTCTGTTTTTTATATTGCTGAGTGACAAAGTGTTTTTTACCCCAACACTTCATATTCCTGATATGTGTCTGCTGTACCATGCACTTATATTAAAAGTATCCTGTTCTCTTTGTATTGCTTCCTTTGAGTGAAATCCCTGGTTTTCCTGCCAGTTTCTCTGCTTTCCTAATAAAAACTGACCACTCTAAACAGGAGAGCAGTGTGGCCAGTTCTCTGCTGGTAACTCAGTATTAATTTCCAATAATGATGATCAGACTTTTCCTGACATGCCCCCACTGCACAGCCATTCACCGGGAAGCTCAGTATGCAGCTGCTTCTCCTCCCCCAGCTATTATGCAGCTGTGAACAGAGGGATTGTGATCATTTATAAAATAAAAAAGGGTGTTTTTTTTATATCTATACAAAAATGTTTTGCCAATTTCTATTTTAAACTGAATGGGTTGTATTACAGGACAAACCCATCAGTCATGCCAGTACACTCCTATAAACTTGCAGAATCCTATTAATTTGCACTAATGCATTTCAGCAGTACCAGTGAGTTTTAAACTCCCCTCCCCTGTTTTTAAACATCCTGGTATACGTGGACTTGTTTAACTTATCCAGAGTAAAGCAAAATGTCTGATGCTCTAAAAACCCTCCAGACAGTTCCTTGATATTTGCTGATCTGATCATCTGCATTATTCAAGAGAAGTTGGTGCCTAAGAGGTGCAGTGTACAATTGAAGATGGCCAACCCTTAGGTTGTGAAATCATTGAGAGTAACTTGGTTTGAGAGTGTTTTGCAAGACAAGAAAAATAATATATTAAATTGTGACTTGATAAACAAGCAATGTCCTGATATACAAGTAGCGTCACGTCACAACGGAGTATAAAAGAGAAGAGAGGCGCCTCTAAGTGTACCAATATGGTTACATTTAACCACTTGCCGACCGCCGCACAACTATTTACTGCGGCAGTCAGCCCCGTACAGGCAAAGTGGCGTAGTATTAAGTTGCTCGCCTAAGAGCCTCTAGGGGGCGAGTGCGCGCCGCCGGAGCCACGCTCCCGCCCCCGCTCGTTCCCTGACATATCCGCGCGAGTGACCGGCGGTTCAGATGTCCGCCAGTCACCCGAGATCTCCCAATGCAGAGGGAGAAAGGCAGGCAGGTAATGTAAACAAAGCCGCCTGTCATTCTCCCTGGTGTAACTGCAGAGATCATACAGGATCGTATGTCTCTGTGGTTACATCACTAGCCACGCCCCTCTATAGTTAGAATTACGCCCCTAGGGACACACTTAACCCCTTGATCACTAATAAAGTTAATCCCTTCCCTGCCAGTGTCATTTTTACAGTAACAGTGCATATGTATAGCACCGATTACTGTAGTAATGTCACTGGTACCCCCAAAAGTGTCAAAAATGTCAGTCAAGGGTCTGATCTGTCCGCCGCAATGTCGCTGTCCCACAAAAAAAAAAACGCAGATCGCCACCATTACTCGTTAAAAAAATACAATAAAAATGACATAAATCTTTCCCGTAGTTAGTAAACGCAATAACTTTTGCGCAAACCAATCAAAATACGGTTATTGCAATTTTTTTTTTACCAAAAATATGTAGCAGAAAACGAATTGGCCTAAAATGTTAAAAATTTTTGATTTTTACATTTTTTTTGAGTATTTCATATAAAAAAAAAATGTGAAAAATATTTTTTTCAAAATTGTTGCTCTTTTTTTGTTTAGAACGCAAAAAGTAAAAATCGCAGAAGTGATCAAATACCACCAAAAGAAAGCTCTGTTTGTGGGGGAAAAAAAGGACATCAATTTAATTTGGGTACAGTGTCGCACGACCGCGCAATTGTCAGTTACAATCACGCAGTGCCGAATCGCAAAACAGGGCCTGGTCTTTGAGCAGCCAAATCCTCTGGGGCTTAAGTGGTTAACTTATCCAGGAGTAAAAGCAAAATGTGTGATGCTCTAAAAACCCTCCAGACAGTTCATTGATATTTGCTAATCTGATCATCTGCATTATTCATTATTACATTGATTAGGTAACAGTGGTGCAAGAGAAGTTGGTGAGTAAGAGGTGCAGTGTACAATTGAAGATGGCCAACCATTGGGCTGTGAAATCATTTACACTCACCTTAAAGTGAGTATAACTAAACAGACTAAACAAAATGTACATTTTAAGAAACTCTTCACATTAGGTGACCCTGCAACTCTATTCCAGTTTACCTGTGTTTCAAAAGCTTCATCAGTCAAGTTGTTAATTTTTTCACCAAAACAAACCAGAAACTCTTCTATTTTCTTGTCTACCACTTCAGAGCTGTGGAGAAAAGACAATGCTTAGGTCATTATGTCTCAAATTTGGTCACAGAAAAAATCCTGATCTGGTTTTAGGACAAATATTGCTCATTTACAGGACAAGTAAAAGCCAAGAAATCGTTCTTCCCAAAACATCAGCTGCTAACAACAGCTCCTTCTCACAGGCCGTGAGAAGCCTGTAGCGTAGCCTCACTTTCTAGTCTCCACGGACCCGGTGTTCAGGACTCCATGCCCTGTACCGGTGACGTCACTTCTGCTTCCGCCTTCTATGCTGGCCAAACCCGGAAGCACTACGGAGGAACACCAGCCCTTCAGCCCCAGTGACGTTGGAGCGATCAAGTCCTCCAGGATGCAGCAGTAGGCGATAGACCTCCACTTCTAGAGATGCCTACTATTTCTTACCTGTAAGTATTTTAATCTTTTGCAATAAACGTATTCCTTATAATAATGCACTTAGTGGCGCCCCCGCCGCCCCCCCCTTTCTTCTCTCTTGTACATACACAGAGCATGTGCACACTGAGGATGGCAGCCTAATCACAGTGCAACCAACCACCTGCACGGACAGCATACACAATTCCCCAGTTCAGATGACTCTCAAACATTGGAATCTTGGGAGCACCAGACTCCCAACAATATTGCTTATCTCAGTATATTATGCAAATATGAGGTACTACGAGTTTCTCTTCTAGCAGATTCCTTCGCCTGCCGCACTCCCACTCCTCTGTGGTCACAGCAGGTTTGCTGTCTCCCTACAATGCAGCCATTAATTTATGGACAGATCAATACCATTAACGCATTTTAGAGTATCTAGAAGGAACATTCTGTTATTCCTAAATGAAAACATTGTGTACAGAGTAAACTGTCTGGACGGCACTTCATTACTCAGCTGAAAGAAGCCATTCCTGTCTGTGTATATGGCCTTACAAGAACTATGCTTAACAGTCTGATGGTGTCCAGGGATGGGAGGGCACACTACAGATGGAATCAGGTCAAGTGCCTTCCCTTTATGACTTTAACTACAAAACCGCACTCTGCAAACACAATGCTGACCAAGCGTATACAATTTAAAGTGCACCTGTGCCCAGATTATGGATGTTAAAGTATTTACATATTCTTAGCGAGAATTAAAAACACTTTAAAAACCGCAGTCACCAACCAGTGGTCCTGATGGTTCACGAAAAAATGTTGGTGGTTCCCAGGGATTTTGCCACAAATCAACATTGTGGCGGATGTAGTCAATACTGTCAGCGCGCATTGATACCCGATGTCTCCTCTAGTTCGGGCTCCTGTGAATTCAGAGGGAGGTGCTGGGAGTAGTGCAGAGAGCAGAATGTGAAGGAGAGGACTTCCAATGGCAGCCCTCATCACAGACTGCAAGAGGGAGCACGGAGCCTGAGCACATGGCTGGATAACGAGGTGAGATCCAATGAGAAGTCTGTGTAAGGAGAGTCGGAGCATTGAGTGCATAAAGCAGCAGTGTGATCCAGGAGGAAGGGGGCAGAGAGATGGAGTATTGTGTGTACAAGGCAGCAGTGTGAGCCAAGGGAGAAGGAGCAGAGAGCCGCATCATTGTGTATATAAGGGAGCAGTGTGATCCAGGAGGAAGGGGGCAGAGAGCTGGAATGTTGTGTGTACAAGGCAGCAGTGTGATCCAGGGGGAGGGGGCAGAGAGCCAGAGCATTGTGTGCAAGGGCCCCAAAGAACCTGAAGAAGGCAATGCCCTCTGAAACGCATTGTCCTGGCAACCCTTTAGCATCCCTTGTCAGCTTGCACAACTTGGAGTCACGTGATCGGGGAGGCGGGACCAGCCTCCCCATGGATTCGGGATCCCTGGTCTGAATGAGCTGCTCAGCCCTCCTACTGTCCAAGGAGTCACACTCTGTATGCTGGCCAGGATTACCTGAATGAACGCTCAGCTTTACATTACTTTTGTGACTGCAACTTCTTTTTATGCTTTCATTTACTTAATAAAACTGTATTGCATGAGGAGCCTGTGCGCTCTGTTTTCCCTTTTATCTACTTAACCACTTAAGAACCAAGCCTATTTCCAACACTTGTTTACAAGTGAAAAATCAGTATTTTTTGCTAGAAACCCCCAAACATTATATATATATATATATATAATATATATATATATATATATATATACACACATATACATATATACACACACACACATATATATATATATATATATATATATATATATACACACACACATATATTTATTTATATATATATATTTTTTTTTAGCAGAGGCCCTAAAATGGAGATCGTTGCAATACTTTATGTAACACTGTATTTGCGCATTAAAATTAAAAAATAAGAAAAGCAGTAAAGTTAGCCCGATTTTTTTTCTACAATGTGAAAGATAATGTTACACCATGTAAATAGATACCAAACACGTCATGCTTCAAAATTGCGCACGCTCGAGGAATAGCGACAAACACTGGTACTTAAAAACCTCTATAGGCGACGCTTTAAAAAATTTACAGGTTATCAGTTTAGAGTTACAGAGGAGGTCTAGGACCAAAATTATTGCTCTGGCTCAAACGATCGCTGTGATATCTCACCTGTGGTTTTAACACCGTTTACATATCTGGGCGTGATTTGAGTATGCGTTCGCTTCTGCGTGCGAGCTCGGAGGGACGGGGGGGGTTTAGTTTTGTAAACTTTTTGTAAACATCCCTTGTAATAGAAGCAAGCATGACAGGTCCTCTAATTCCGAGATCTGGTGTCAAAAAGACCTCAGACCTCACATCTACATCTTTTTCAGCATGAAAAAAAAAGGGGGATTTTGGACTTATCGTAAAAATCTATTTCTCACCTCCTCATTTTCTTGCCTACGTGGGTTATGCTGCCCCCTACAGGACACTAGGCAGGAAAGAACTTGACTACACCTATGAGACAGTCCCGCAGGGTATACTCCCACTCTCTGCTATAGGTACTATACTATAGGTGCTATAGTGCTAGTTTTGTTACAAGCAGTGTCAGAAGAAAGAAAAAAACAGACTCCATAGAGGGGTGGGTGCTGTGTCCGTCAGTGGGCATCAAAGAAATAGATTTTATGGTAAGTCAAAAATCCTATTTTCTCTTTCGTTCATTGACAGACACAGCTCCTCATCTTCTGGACTACGTGGGACTTTCCAAAGTAGTGTCAAACATGAGGGGTGGGAACAGCAAGAAAAAAATACTTCCCAAGGCTAAATAGCCAACCAGGGAACATGGAAAACACCATCTTATAAAACTTTGTGAAAGTGTGACCAGGTAGCCGCCCTGCAAACCTGCAGTACTGACGCAAAGGCACATGACAGAAGGCACAGGAGGCACTAAGCACCTGAGTAGAGTGTGCCTTAACAGGGAAAGGAGGAACCTGACCCTTAATGGTATAAGCCTGAACCACAGTCTGTCTGATCCATCTTGAAATGGTGGCAGCAGAAGCAGCCAACCCTTTGCGAGGTCCATCCGTGAGGACAAATAGTGAGTCTGACTTTGTAAAAGACCCTGTAGCTGCCAGGTACACCCTTATTGCCTGACCACATCCAGAGAATGCAAGGCAATTGCCTTAGGATGCTTAGGCCTGGGACTGTCATGGTCTTACCTTCTTGCTGTTCTCCTTCGTTTGACATGTGCTGGCGGCCATCTTGGTTTCTGGGTTTCTTGTAGCCTCCCACCCTGCGGCTCCTCCTTCCCACTGGGAGGAGCTGGATGCCTAGCTCATATATATAGGAGGTCTGTGGCTTCAGTTCCCTGCTTGGTCCTCCTGTGTTCACATGCTTCTAAGACTGCTGCTACTTCTGGTTCCTGGCTTCGTCTGACTACCCTGCTGGTTCCTGATCCTGGCTTCGTCTGACTACCCTGCTGGTTCCTGACCCCTGGCTTCGCAAAGACTCTGCATCGGTTTTGCCATCCGTTTGGACTTTTGCTTTATAGCTTGTTTTTCAATAAGGCCCCATGCACACGGGACGTTTTTAACGCCGCTGTAAGCAGCGTCAGGCGTTTTCTTTTTGCAGCCTAAAAACGCCCCTCCATGTTATTCTATGGCCTCATGCACACTCAGACGTTTTTGAGCTGTAAGTGGCTTAGACGTTTTTAGGCTGCAACAAGAACCCACCACCTGCGCGTTCTGAGGACCAGCGTTACAGCGTTAAAAACGCCTGACGCTGCTAAAAGCTGAATAACTTTGCTATAACGTTGCTTAACGTGCGTTAAGCCACGTTATACGCTTTTTTTTCTTCCATTCAAAATCAATGGTTCCCTATGGGATCCTATTGATTTGAATGGAGGTCGCACCGCAACACCGCAAGTCGGATCCGACTTGCGGGGTGACTTGCGCTGTGGGAATCTTGAGGGGGAACTCCACGCCAAAATGGGAAAAAAACGGCGTGGGGTCCCCCCCAGGGTTCCAAACCAGGCCCTTCGGGTCTGTTATGGAATTTGAGGGTAGCCCCATGCCGAAAAAACGGCATGGGGTCCCCCCCAAAATCCATACCAGACCCTTAACCGAGCATGCAGCCCGGCAGGCCAGGAAAGGGGAGGGGACGAGCGAGCGGCCCCACCCCCCCTGGACCACACCAGGCCACATGCCCTCAACATGGGGGGGTGTTGGTGCTTTGGGGCAGGGGGAGCTCTGCACCCCCCACCTCAAAGCACCTTGCCCCCATGTTGATGAGGACAAGGGCCTCATCCCCACAACCCTGGCCGGTGGTTGTGGGGGTCTGCGGGCAGGGGGCTCATCGGAATCTGGAAGCCCCCTTTAACAAGGGGGCACCCCAGATCCCGGACCCCCTCCCTATGTGAATGGGTATGGGGTACACTGTACCCCTACCCATTCACCCCATAAAAGGCAGTGTATGGAAATAACGACAAGAGACGTTTTGGAAAGTTTATTAAAAATCTTCATCCGACTCTTCTTGTCTTCTCCTCTCCGGGGGTCTTCTGCTCTTTTGCTGTCCGCCCTTCTTGTCTTCTCCTCTCCGGGGTCTTCTCCGGGGTCTTCTGCTCTTTTGCTGTCCCCCTCTTCTTGTGTTCTTGTCTCCGGGGTCTTCTGCTGTCCCCTCTTCTGCTGTCCTCTCTTCTTTTCTTCTCCTCTCCGGTCTTCTGCTCTTTTGCTGTCGGCTGTCGGCTGTCTTCTTCCTCCGGTCCTCCTCCGACGACGTCTCCGCTGATTATGCCTATCTCCGGTCTCTTCAGCTTATTATATAGCCATTAGGGGCGTGGCCCCGATGACGTCATCTGGAGGCCCCGCCCCCTCATGTCACATATGACGTCATCTGTGACATGAGGGGGGCGGGGTCTCCAGATGACGTCATCGGGGCCACGCCCCTAATGGCTATATAATAAGCTGAAGAGACCGGAGATAGGCATAATCAGCGGAGACGTCGTCGGAGGAGGACCGGAGGAAGAAGACAGCCGACAGCAAAAGAGCAGAAGACCGGAGAGGAGAAGAAAAGAAGAGAGGACAGCAGAAGAGGGGACAGCAGAAGACCCCGGAGACAAGAACACAAGAAGAGGGGGACAGCAAAAGAGCAGAAGACCCCGGAGAAGACCCCGGAGAGGAGAAGACAAGAAGGGCGGACAGCAAAAGAGCAGAAGACCCCGGAGAAGACCCCCGGAGAGGAGAAGACAAGAAGAGTCGGATGAAGATTTTTAATAAACTTTCCAAAACGTCTCTTGTCGTTATTTCCATACACTGCCTTTTATGGGGTGAATGGGTAGGGGTACAGTGTACCCCATACCCATTCACATAGGGAGGGGGTCCGGGATCTGGGGTGCCCCCTTGTTAAAGGGGGCTTCCAGATTCCGATGAGCCCCCTGCCCGCAGACCCCCACAACCACCGGCCAGGGTTGTGGGGATGAGGCCCTTGTCCTCATCAACATGGGGGCAAGGTGCTTTGAGGTGGGGGGTGCAGAGCTCCCCCTGCCCCAAAGCACCAACACCCCCCCATGTTGAGGGCATGTGGCCTGGTGTGGTCCAGGGGGGGTGGGGCCGCTCGCTCGTCCCCTCCCCTTTCCTGGCCTGCCGGGCTGCATGCTCGGATAAGGGTTTGGTATGGATTTTGGGGGGACCCCATGCCGTTTTTTCGGCATGGGGCTACCCTCAAATTCCATAACAGACCCGAAGGGCCTGGTTTGGAACCCTGGGGGGGACTCCCACGCCGTTTTTTTCCCATTTTGGCGTGGAGTTCCCCCTCAAGATTCTCACAGCGCAAGTCGCCCCGCAAGTCGGATCCGACTTGCGGTGTTGCGGTGCGACCTCCATTCAAATCAATAGGCTCCCATAGGGAACCATTGATTTTGAATGGAAGAAAAAAAAACGCTGCTAAAAGCAACGTGGCAAAACGTGCAATAACGCCAATGGAAAAAGCTACTGAAAGCACGTTTTTACAGCTGCTTTTTCCGGCGTCAGAACTAACTTTGACGTACGTTTTTTCTAACGCCCCGTGTGCATGGGGCCTAAAGCTTTCTTATTTTCACTTATCTGTTGTTGTACGTCTGGTTCATGGTTTCGTGACATTAGGACCAAGCCATGAATTCTGACGGTACAGGGCCATCCTCGCTACCCACGCTGGTTGCCAGACTTGATCAGCAGGATCACCTGTTGGGTCGGTTCGCCGTGGCGTTGCAAACCCTGCTTGAACGCACGGCACCACAGGCCACGAATTCTGACGGTACAGGGCCATCCTCACTACCCACGCTGGTTGCCAGACTTGATCAGCAGGATCACCTGTTGGGTCAGTCCGCCGTGGCGTTGCAAACCCTGCTTGAACGCACGGTTCATTTCGCTCCCGTTGCCGATGAGTCGGTTGTCGCTCCTGGGCCCGCTCCTACTGCCGCTCCGGTTGTTGCGCCAGAGTCTACCCCGACACCTGTTGTTGCGCCTGCGGTGTTTCGGGGTATGTCCGGTTCTGCCCCCCTGCCACAGCGCTTTGGGGGAGAGCCAACTCAGTGCCGAGGTTTCCTTAACCAGGTGGGCATTTATTTCGAGTTGCTGCCACATGCCTTTCCTACTGAGAGATCAAAGGTGGGCTTCTTAATCTCGCTGCTCTCGGGAAAAGGCCTTGGTCTGGGCCAGCCCTTTATGGGAGAACAACAATCCGGTGGTTGCCGAGTTTTCCGGTTTTGTTGCTTCTCTTCGGAAGGTATTCGATGTGCCGGCTCGTGCTGCCTCTGCTGCGAAGCTCCTTATGTCCATCAGACAGGGTTCACGATCCGTAGCTGAATACGCCATTGAGTTTCGTACCCTGGCAGCAGAGGTGGGCTGGAATAATGAGGCTCTGGTCGCTGCTTTCTCTCATGGTCTCTCGGATGCCTTGAAGGATGAGGTTGCAGCTAAGGACCTACCAGTGGAGCTCGAGTCTCTTATTTCTTTCCTGATCTTGATTGACACCAGACTCAGGGAGAGACCTTCCTTTAAGGAGAGTCTGCGGAGGCCTCCTAACAGATTGGCGCCTACCTTTGTTGTCCCACCCGTGCCTCCCTCTCCTCCCACGCCTCCTGGGGATGACTTGTCTGGGGGTGAACCCATGCAGCTGGGGTTTGCTCGCCTGTCCGAGGGGGAGAGGGTACTCCGGAGACGCGAGGGCCGATGCATGTACTGTGGTCTCGGTGGGCATTTTCGGTTGGCATGTCCGAACCGTCCGGGAAACGCTCGCACCTGATCCTGTCGGGGGCAGATCTTGGGTGGAGTCTCCTCGTCCCCGGTTTCCCGTGTTGACAAACCACTGATCACTGTTGTCCTCTCCTGGGTCGGAGGCTCGGTGACGACCCAGGCGTTGGTGGACTCTGGTGCTGGTGGTTTGTTCATTGATAGTGTGTTCGCTGCCGCCAATTCCATTCCTCTGCAGGCTCGAGGTTCTCCTCTGGCTCTTGAGGCGATAGACGGCAGACCCCTTCTGCCGCCACACGTGACTCATGAGACCCTTCCAGTGGGGTTAGCCATTGGTGCCGTCCACAGAGAGTCGGTCTGCTTCCAGGTTATTTCGTCTCCACACTACTCGGTGGTCTTGGGGTACCCCTGGCTCCAGAAGCATAATCCGATTTTCGATTGGAGATCGGCCGAGATCCTCTCGTGGTCACCGCAGTGTGGGGCTAGTTGCATCCATGGGCCTGTCAAGTTGCTGTGTACTTCCTCGGACTCTCTGTTGCCCCCTGAATATGAGGAGTACCGGGATGTATTCGATAAGGTGCGCGCGGTTGCCCTACCTCCGCACCGCCCATACGATTGTGCCATCGAGTTACAATCTGGTGCCGTTCCTCCTCGTGGCAAAGTCTATCCACTGTCGGTAGCGGAGAATGAGGCCATGGAGGAGTACGTGAGGGAGGCGCTTTCACGCGGACACATTCGCAAATCCTCGTCCCCGGCAGGGGCTGGATTTTTCTTTGTGAAAAAGAAGGGCGGTGAGTTGAGGCCTTGCATCGATTACAGGGGTCTCAATCGCATCACGATCAAGAACGCTTACCCGATACCCTTGATTTCCGAGCTGTTCGATCGCCTTAAAGGGGCCACGGTCTTTACCAAACTCGACCTGAGGGCGGCATATAACCTCGTAAGGATCAAGGCGGGCGATGAGTGGAAGACCGCGATTAACACCAGGACCGGTCATTATGAATCCTTGGTTATGCCCTTTGGGCTGTGCAATGCGCCCGCAGTCTTTCAGGAATTCATCAACGATGTTTTCCGTGACCTGTTGCAGCAGTGTGTGGTGGTCTACTTGGATGACATCTTGGTATATTCTGAGTCCATGGAGACCCACATTCTGGATGTCAAACGAGTGTTGCAACGGTTACGAGAGAACAAGCTGTTCGGTAAGCTTGAGAAATGCGAATTTCACCGATCCCAGGTAACCTTCTTAGGTTACATCATTTCCGCTGAGGGGTTCTCCATGGATCCTGAGAAGGTTTCGGCTGTCTTACAGTGGCCCCAGCCCAGTGGTCTTCGCTCCCTGCAGCGCTTTTTGGGCTTCGCCAATTATTATCGGAAGTTCATCAGGGACTTTTCCATGCTAGCCAAGCCTCTCACGGATCTGACCAGGAAGGGCAGTAATTCCCAGGTCTGGCCGCCCGAGGCCATCCGAGCTTTTGAGGCTCTAAAGTCCGCCTTTGTGTCGGCTCCGATTTTGTCGCATCCCAACCCTGGGTTGCCCTTTGTCCTCGAGGTGGACGCGTCTGAGACGGGAGTAGGCGCCCTTCTGTCTCAGCGTAGAACACCAGAGGGTCCTCTGCTTCCTTGTGGGTTTTACTCCCGGAAACTGTCTTCCGCAGAGTGCAACTACCAGATTGGTGACAGGGAGTTATTGGCCATCGGGCTCTTAAAGAATGGAGGCACTTGCTCGAGGGTTCGGTGGTTCCGGTCCTCATCCTGACGGACCACAAGAATCTGACCTACCTCTCTGAGGCCAAGAGATTGACACCACGTCAGGCCAGATGGGCTCTGTTCTTGTCACGTTTTAATTACGTGGTCTCCTACCTACCCGGTTCCAAGAACATCAGGGCGGATGCCTTATCACGGCAGTACTCCGACCTGTCCAGGGAGGAGTCGATTCCGACCTTGGTCATACCTCCGAATCAGATCCTGGCCGCCATTCGCACCAGCCTGACCTCTCCCCTGGGTGAGCAGATTTTGGCGGCTCAATCTGGTGCTCCCTCTGGGAGACCCAACGGCAGATGTTTTGTGCCTGAGGAGTTGCGCACTCGGTTGTTGCGAACCTACCATAACTCCAAGACCGCGGGGCATCCTGGAAAGAATCAGCTGTCCGGGGCTGTTTCACGTCTGTTCTGGTGGCCTTCCCTACGTTCCGACATCGCCGCATATGTAGCGGCATGCTCCGTTTGTGCCCAAGAGTAAGTCCCCTCGGCACCTTCCGTTGGGCCTTCTGCAACCCTTAGCCACCGGGGAGCGCCCATGGTCACACCTGGGGATGGATTTCATTGTGGACCTCCCTGCATCCCGAGGCCATACGGTCATTCTCATGATTGTGGATCGGTTTTCCAAAATGTGCCACTGTGTTCCTCTCAAGAAGTTACCCTCTGCACAGGAGTTGGCCACGATTTTTGCCAGGGAGGTCTTCCGGTTGCACGGTTTGCAGGAGATTGTGTCGGATCGGGGGAGTCAGTTTGTGTCCAGGTTCTGGCGCGCCTTTTGCTCCCAGTTGGGGATTCATCTCTCCTTCTCCTCGGCCTACCATCCTCAGTCCAATGGGGCCGCAGAACGATCCAATCAGGCCTTGGAGCAATTCCTTCGTTGCTATGTCTCCGATCACCAAGACAATTGGGTTGACCTCCTGCCTTGGGCTGAGTTTGCCAGG
Organism: Pelophylax lessonae; assembly: GCF_965119305.1. Lineage (NCBI taxonomy): Eukaryota > Metazoa > Chordata > Amphibia > Anura > Ranidae > Pelophylax > Pelophylax lessonae. Next base: position 240,963,034 of record NC_138775.1, on the reverse strand, counting down.
AACACGGCGGTGAACTCTTCCTCTGGGACGTCTCCCTTCATGGCCAACTATGGGTTCCAACCTGCCGTGTTACCGGAGGTATTCTCTCCCCAGGATATTCCGGCTGTGGAGGATCACCTTTCCGTCCTACGTGCTTCTTGGGTACAGATCCAGAAGTCCCTTGAGGTCTCTGCGCAGCGCCAGAGACTCCAGGCTGATCGCAAACGAGCGCCTGCTCCTTCCTACCAGGCCGGAGACCGTGTATGGTTGTCTACCCGCAACCTCAACCTTCGAGTGCCCACTCCCAAGCTGGCGCCTCGCTTTGTTGGTCCCTTCCGAGTGCTTCGCAGGGTAAACCCGGTAGCCTATGCCCTTGCGCTTCCTCCTGGCATGCGGATCTCCAACGTGTTTCATGTCTCCCTGTTGAAGCCTCTGGTGTGTAATCGTTTCACTTCCTCGGTTCCTCGGCCTCGTCCGGTCCGAGTGGGCAATCGTGAGGAGTATGAGGTGAGCAATATCCTGGACTCACGCCTGGTCCGCGGTCGGGTGCAGTTTTTGGTTCATTGGCGTGGTTATGGTCCAGAGGAGCGTTCCTGGGTTCCCTCCGCAGATGTCCATGCTCCTGCCTTGCTCCGAGCCTTCCACGCACGCTTCCCTCAGAAACCGTTCTTTACTCCGCGGAGGAGGGGCCCTTGAGGGGGAGGTACTGTCATGGTCTTACCTTCTTGCTGTTCTCCTTCGTTTGACATGTGCTGGCGGCCATCTTGGTTTCTGGGTTTCTTGTAGCCTCCCACCCTGCGGCTCCTCCTTCCCACTGGGAGGAGCTGGATGCCTAGCTCATATATATAGGAGGTCTGTGGCTTCAGTTCCCTGCTTGGTCCTCCTGTGTTCACATGCTTCTAAGACTGCTGCTACTTCTGGTTCCTGTTCCTGGCTTCGTCTGACTACCCTGCTGGTTCCTGATCCTGGCTTCGTCTGACTACCCTGCTGGTTCCTGATCCTGGCTTCGCAAAGACTCTGCATCGGTTTTGCCATCCGTTTGGACTTTTGCTTTATAGCTTGTTTTTCAATAAAGCTTTCTTATTTTCACTTATCTGTTGTTGTACGTCTGGTTCATGGTTCCGTGACAGGGACACAGGGAGGGAAACACGATGCCTTCATTCAAATGAAAACCAGAGACAAACTTTGGAAGGAACGACGGACATGGACAAAGAACCACCTTATCCCTGTGAACCACCAGGTAAGGCGAATGACAAGTTAGAGCCGCCAGCTCCGACACCCTGCGTGCAGAAGTAATAGCCACCAAAAAAGCCACCTTCTGGGACAAATGTAAGCAGGGGAACCTCCCAAATGTTTTCAAAGGGAGGCTTCTGGAGAACTGACAACACCAAATTGAGGTCCCACGACGGCAATGGAGACCGCATAGGAGGAACCAAGTTTCTCACTCCCTGGAGAAAGGTATGCACCAAGGAGTGTGTAGCCAACAAATGTTAAAAAAAAAAAAACGGCCAAAACCGAAACCCGGCCTTTGATGGTACTCAAGGCCAGGCGCTGCTCAACCCCTCGTCAGAGGAAGGCCAAGATTCGAGTCACTGAAAAGGAGCGAGGGTGTACCCTGAGGGATTCACACCACACAATGTACGTCTTCCAAGTACGATAGTAAATCTTCCTAGAAGTAGATTTTCTAGCTTTCAACAGTGTAGGAATCACTGAGTCAGACAACCCTCTATCCTTCAACACCTGGCTTTCAAAAGCCAAGCCGCCAAAGCCAGCGACTGTTAAAGCAGGATAGAAGATTGGCTCTTGTGACAACAGATCTTCCCTGAGAGGAAGTCTCCAAGCAGCATCGGCGACCACCCGTACCAGATCGGCGTACCAAGGAGAGAGGATGAACCCCAAGAGACTCACACCACGCAATGTTCATCTTCCAGGTGCGATGGTAAAGCTTCCTAGTAGGTAGATTTCCTAGCCTTTAAGAGCGTAGGAATCACTGATTCAGACAAACCTCAGCACCTGGCTTTCAACAGCCAAGCCGTTAAAGCCAGTGACTAAAGTAGGATGGAAGATTTGGGCCACCAGATCTTCCCTGAAAGTCTCCAAGGAGCATCGGCGACCAGCCGTTCCAGATCGGCGTACCAAGACCAGCGAGGCCAGCCTGGAGCCTCTAGGTATTACCGGAATCCCTTCTGCCTCGATCCGGCGCAAGAGTCCCTGCAGAAGATACCGACCCCAAGGAGCCACTAATGCGTCTGTGGCATAGGCTACAGGATCCTGGGACCGTGCCATAAACCTCTGCACTTTCCTTTTGAGGCGAGAGGCCAACTGATCCACCTCGGGAGTACCCCTCTGGAGACACAACTGATGAAACACCTCCGGATGAAGTGACCATTCTCCCTGGTCCAATGCCTGTCGACTGAGGTAATCCGCCTGCCAATTTTCCACCCCTGTAATGTGCACAGCAGAGAGGGCTAGGACGAATCATTCTGCCCACCTTAGAATGCCGGCTACTTCCCGAGCTGCCGGGACACTTCTTGCGCCCCTTGGTAATTGACATAAGCCATGGCATTGTTTGATTGAATCCGTACCGGACACCCCTGGAGATGACATGTCCAACAATCCAGACAGTCTGATCGTTCAGAGTTCCAATACATTGATCGGTAGCCTGGACTCTGCCAGAGTCCAGACCCCCTGAGCGCACACTGTGCAGAGGACGCCTCCCCACCCGGACAGGCTGGCGTCTGTGGCAACGACCGTCCAGTACAGAGGAATGCACGATCTGCCCTGACGAAGTGCTGGAGAATGAAGCCACCAAATCAGGGACCTCCTTTTACTGCGGCTCAACAGGATCAGATTGTCTATAGACTAAGGATTCTTGTTCCATTTCACCAGAGTCTCTTTTTGCAGAGATCTCGTGTGGAACTGTGCAAACTGAACCGCCTCGAAGGTAGACCCCATCAGGCCCAGTACCCGAATGCAGGACCGAAGAGATGACCATCTGCTGGACAGGAGAAGCTGAATTGCCTCCTGCAATTTCTGAAGTTTTTCCTGAGGAAGTAACAATCTGACTGAGGCCGAGTCCATAGGCAAACCCAGATAGTCCAGGCTTGTGGACGGAACCAGAGCAGACTGCTGAAGATTCACAAAGGGTAACTCCATAAACTAATAATGCTCCTCACCCACGGCAAAAAGGAGGAAGTGCTGGTGGCCGACACATATTGGGATGTGTAGGTAGGTGTCCTTGAGGTCCATGGAGGCGAGGAAATCAGGGGGACGCCACCATCATGCGAATGGATTCCATTCGGAACTTCTGTACCCGCATAAAGCAGTTTAGCGCCTTGAGGTCCAGAATTGGACGTATATTGCCTTCTTTCCTGGGAACTGTAAACAGTTTTAAGTAAAAACCTTGAATGTCGGAACCGGGAAGAACTTGTCCAGAGGATATCATCGAAACTCGATCTTGTAGCCGGAGCAAATTACTTTGTGGACCCACTTGTCCTGCATCAGGGAGGTCCACAGATTCGGAAACCCACAAAGACCCCAGATAAGAGTGGGGGCGCCCCTTCATGCGGAGGATGCCTTGCCTGCAGGGCTGGCAGAACCCGCTCGTGGCTTGCCGGACTAGGTCCTCTTAGAACCCCCGGGGAAGCTCTGAAGGGCTTACAGATCCCTTGTCTTGAGACCCTGAGGAACGAAAAGGCTGCTTGTGAGCCGAAGAGAAAAGGCCCCCTTCTGCGACGGGACTCCTTACCCTTGGAAGCCTGAGGAAGAAGAGTACTCTTTCCTTCAGCGAGGCCTTTGATGATGTCATCCAAGGAAGATCCAAACAGGCGATCCCCCACAAATGGAAGATCGGATAAAGCCTTCTTAGACGTCTGGTCCACAGACCAGCATTTCAGCCAGATAATGTGCCGCAGGACCATGGCTGAGACAGACAGTCTAGAAATCAAGGGAGACAAACTGTAGCCCCTGGACCAAACTGATCTGCCAGCTCTGCAAAGGCGGGGGGGGGATTGTTCCAGTGGGGCTGTGTCGTGGGCGACCTAGCGCAGAGCTGCGGTCTGCACGCGCTCGTTGGCCAGACTGAGGGGGACCCTCTGGATCTAGATTATCCAGTCCGTCACCCAGTCCATCACTTGATTGTAGATCTCACAGGAACAAAATAATAAAAAGAGGAAAAAAGTTCCATTCAAAAAGAAAAAATTGCCAGGACTAGAGATCCCAGCAAGGAACTAGGCCCTTACTCCTGACTAGGCAGAAAAAAACTGAGTACCTACAGCATACAACTGCCCCATAGGCGTAGTCAATTTCTTTCCTGCCTAGTGTCTTACTCCTGTAGGGGGCAGCATAACCCATGTAGTCAAGAAGATGAGGAGCTGTGTCCGTCAATGAACAAAAGAGAAAAAACTGAATTTTTGTAAAATCTTACCTGTAAAATTCCTTTCTCTGAGTCCTCCGACAGTCGCCGCCTCTTCATATTCGTCACATATGGGGTATTAGACTTTGCTCCGAAGGAGTAGCTAGGCAACAGAATATGTTAACAATAAAGCTTTAACATATCCCACCCTCAAGGGGTGGTCCCCTCAGTCAATACCCTCCTACTTCCTGCAACCATATCTCAGTTTTAGTGGAATAGCAGTAGAGTATACATACAAACCCCAAAAGAGGGGCGGGGGCGGCGACTGTCGGAGGACTCAGAGAAAGGAATTTTACAGGTAAGATTTTACAAAAATTCCGTTTTCTCTTACGTCCTCCGACAGTCGCCGCCTCTTCATATTCGTCACATATGGGGACGTCCCAAAGCAGTGCAAACATGAGGGGTGGGAAACGCATCCGCGCCGAAAGGCAACGCAGTCTCCACATCAAAGAAAGGAACCTTACCAAAGGAAGGAACTAGCTGGGCAACAGCAAAAATAAGTGCTCAACAGGAGCAACAACCCAGGAAAAGACAAAAAACCAGGGGATACAAAACTTATCCCAACAGCCAGGAGTCCCCAACAAGGGACCCTAGGGAACAGCCGCACTAAGAACCTTGCGGCCAAAGGAAGCATCCGCCGATGCCTGAACATCTACTTTGTAGAATTTTGTGAAAGTGTGCACGGTCGACCAAGTCGCCGCCTTACACACCTGGGCTACAGAAGCCCCATGACGACAGGCCCAAGACGTACTCAGAGATCTAGTAGAGTGCGCCTTCACAGGCACAGGGGGAACCTTCCCCTGCAAGGCATAAGCCTGTTCAATGGTCTGCCTGATCCATTTGGCAATGGTAGAGGCGGAAGCCGCCATGCCCTTCCGAGGACCCTCTGGAAGAACAAACAAGGAGTCCGTCTTTCGAAAAGACTCAGTCGATTTAAGGTAAACCCTAATCGCTCGAACAACATCCAGAGAATGCAATCTCACCTCCTTAGGATGTTTAGGCTTCGTGCACAACGAAGGCAAAACAATATCCTCGTTAAGATGGAATTCCGAAACTCGTTTCGGCAGAAAAGAAGGATTAGGTCGCAAGACCACCTTATCCAAATGAACAACCAGGTACGGAGACTTGCAGGACAAAGCCGCCAGTTCCGACACTCTGCGAGCCGAAGTGATCGCCACCAAAAAGGCGACCTTTTTGGACAACATAGACAACGAGATCTCCCTGATCTGTTCAAAAGGAGCACGTTGTAACACAGACAGGACTAGATTCAAGTCCCAAGGGGGCAAGGGATCCCTCCTAGGAGGAACCAGATGCCGCACACCCTGAATAAAAGTGCCAACCAAGGAGTTGGAAGCTACGGGACGTTGAAACAGAACGGCCAGCGCAGACACCTGACCCTTTATCGTAGCCAGCGCCAAACGCTGATCGACACCCGTCTGAAGGAAAGACAGCACACGGGAAACCGAGTACGTGCGGGGTGAAAACCCCCTGGACTCACACCAGGCAAAATAGGCCTTCCAAGTACGGTAATAAACCTTTCCCGAGGAAGACTTCCTCGCGTTGATCAAGGTATGAACAACCTCTGGAGAGAGACCCTTCTCCTTCAGGACCTCGGTCTCAACAGCCAGGCCGTCAAAGCCAGCGACTGTAAAGCAGGATGGTAAATCGGTCCTTGAGACAGTAGATCGTCCCGAAGAGGCAGACGCCAGGGGGCGTCGACCGCCAGATTCACGAGGTCTGCGTACCAGGACCGGCGAGGCCAGTCCGGTGCCACAAGAATCACCGTGCTGCGTTCCGAGTGTAACCTGCGAAGGAACCGGGACAGCAACTGAATCGGTGGAAACGCGTACATCAGCCTGTACTGATGCCACGGGGCCACTAACGCGTCCGCCCGAGGGTCGCGCGTCCTTGCCACGAACCTCTTCACCTTGTAGTTGAGGCGAGACGCGAACAGGTCCACATCTGGAAGACCCCACTTCGCGCACAACATCTGGAAGACAGCCGGGTGGAGAGACCATTCCCCCTGATCCAGGGTCTGGCGACTCAGATAGTCCGCCTGCCAGTTCTCCACTCCCGGAATGTGAACCGCCGTTATCGCCGGGACATGAGTCTCGGCCCAAGACAGAATGTCGGCCACTTCTCGAGCCGCTCGGGCACTCCTGGTGCCCCCTTGGTGGTTGATGTAGGCCACCGCCGTGGCATTGTCCGTCTGCACCCGAACCGGGCAGCCCTGCAGCCGGTCCGTCCAGCGATGAAGACAGAGCCTTATCGCACGCAATTCCAGAATGTTGATCGGGAGGGAAGACTCCCCCTCCGACCAGGTCCCCTGGGCGGACAGAACGCCCAGAACACCACCCCAGCCCGACAGGCTGGCATCCGTGGTGATTATCGTCCACGAGATCGGACGAAACGACTTGCCCCCGGACACCAACGGGGACTGGAGCCACCACAGGAGGTTTTCCCTGGTGCGATGACTCAACGAGATCTGAAGATCCAGAGATTGAGGTCGCCCGTCCCACTTGGACAAGATCTCCGCTTGGAGACCCCGCGTGTGAAACTGCGCGAAAGGAATCGCCTCGAAAGCCGAGACCATCAATCCCAGACATCTCATACACGTCCGCAGAGACGAGTTCGGAACGTCCCTGAGGGACCTGACTTCCTCCTGAAGAGTCCTGAGTTTGTCTTCCGGCAGGAAGACCTTCGCCTGCACCGAGTCCAGTATCATTCCCAGATAGGGAAGACGAACCGACGGACTCAGAGTCGACTTTGGAACATTTATCGTCCAACCGAACTCCTGCAGAGTTTGCATCGTGACAGACAGGTCCTTCTCCAGACCCTGACTGGTCGCAGACCGAATCAGAATGTCGTCCAGATACCCCAGGACAGAAATGCCCTGGGCTCTCAATAATGCCAGAACCGGTGCAAGCACCTTGGTGAAGACCCGCGGAGCCGAGGCGAGCCCAAAGGGCAACGCCACGAACTGGTAGTGATCCTCCGCAATGGCAAATCGAAGGTATCTCTGATGACCCTCGAATATGGGGATGTGAAGATACGCATCCTTCAAATCGATGGAGGCCATGAATTCCCCCGGAACCAGGGCAGCCACCACCGAGCGCAGGGATTCCACGCGGAACTTGCGAACCCGCACAGAGCGGTTCAGAGCTTTCAAGTCCAGAATTGGACGAACCTTGCCCTCCTTTCTGGGCACAGTGAACAGATTGGAATAAAACCCCCGAAATCTGTCCCGATGAGGCACCGGAACCACCACTCCCTGAGCCCTCAGGTCCCGCACCGCCAGGCGCAGAACCCGCAGGCGCTCTGGAGACAGTTGTAGATTTGAGGGAAAAAATCTGCTCTCTGGCCGAGAGAGAAACTCGATCTTGTAACCAGATCGAACGATTTCCAGAACCCATCTGTCCCGCACACGGGCCAACCAGGGCTGAAGAAAACCGAGCAAGCGTCCCCCCACCCCAAAACTGGGTGAGGGCGCCCCTTCAGGCCGAACTGTTATGGGCCGCAGGTCCGGATTGGCCGGACTTCTGTTTTCCAGACCAGGGCTTCTTCTGAGAGCCCTGGCCCTTGAACGGTTTGCCCTTGTAGTGCGGCCGAAAGGCACGAAAGGACCCCTGAGGGGGCCGAAAATTAGCATGCTTCTTCCCAGAAGCCCCCTTAGCCTTGGGGAAATGGGGCAAGAGAGTGCTCTTACCCCCAGTAATCCCCTTAATCAACACATCCAGGGACTCCCCAAAAAGGCGAGACCCATCATAAGGCAGATTGGCTAAGGTTTTACGTGAAGATTGGTCCACCGACCAACATTTCAACCAAACCAGGCGGCGAGACAACACCGCCACGCTGTGTACACGCGCGGCCAACGGAATCAGGTCCAGGTCCGCATCACACAGATACATGACACCCTGGTGGATCTGATCCACCATATCCAGGGTCGCCGCTGAGGCCGAATCGGCCACTAGGACGCGCCTAAGCATCTGCGTCCAACTTGCGATCGCCTGGGCCGCCATGAGAGAAGCAAACAGAGCCTTAAGCATAGAACCCGTAACAGAATAAGTATGACGGGCAAGAGACTCCAGTCTCCTATCCGTGGCATCACGGAAAATAGGGGATCCCTCTGCCGGGATCGCAGTGGCTTTGTTCAAAACCGCAATAGCATGATCTACTGGCGGAGGCACACACCACCGTTCATCAGTGGCAGGCGAGAAAGGATAACGCAGCTTAAATTTACTTGGTACCGCAAAAGGCTTGCGCAAATCGCGCCATTGGTCCTTAACAGCGCGCTGAAAATCAGCATTGCAGGGAAAGACCTGCGGCGTCCTGCGTTTTCTCTGCGTCCCATAAGCCGCCAAGGCAGCTGGGGGACACACCTCGTCCTGCAAACGTAGCGTCTGCTTAATGGAAGCAATCAACTCATCCATGATTGCAAGCTCTTCAGGCGAGCCAGGGGGAGAATTATCAACCCCCTCAACTTCAGCCTCTACCTCAGACCCCACTAGATCCAGAGAGGAGCGGGACCCCGATAGGGGGGTCCCCGCCAGAACAGCCCCATCACCTTCACCCTCAGAATCAGAGGACAGAGCAACTCTGGGCCGTTTAGTAGATTGAGCAGCCACCAGCATTTGCACCTGTGCAGCAAGGCCAGCCACAATAGTGGCCAAATCCCCCCCTGGGGGGGAAACAGCGGTCCCCTGGCTTTCCACCAAGACTGTGGGAAATTTGCCCTCCTGAGAATCCATTGCCCCTGTATGCCAGACAACCAAGGGTTAACTGCCCCCTTACAGCAAGCGCGGCAAGCGCAGCCCACCGCACCACACTCAGGCACAATGAGACCCCCACAGGGAATATACAGACTGAATACAGGCAATGGAACACAGGAATAGAAGGATAAAACCTGAGGAGACTCCGCTGCTGCTGCTGCCTCGATCGGTGCTTCCAGGAGAGAGGAAGTGATGCTGCCAGGGCGCTCTATGTAAGCCTATGGAGGCTACAAGAAAATGGCCGCCGTGCATGTAAACCATGCGGCCGGAGCGGGCGCCGGTAAAATGGCGCCGTTTGGCGCCGAAATCGCCGCTCCACAGTGCATAAAATCACACACAATATCATCCCATAATATGGATACATGTTAGATCGCCGCAGCGATCGCTGTATATGCCCCAACATGCCATTAAAAACATGCCCCACAGCACACAGCTCCTCACACTGCCCAGCCTGACATACTCAGTGTCATACAGCTCCCCCCCCCCCTTGCAGCCCACAGCATGCAGCCGAGAGATAGGGAGACAAGCAGTGTGATTAAAGGCAGGTTACACAGTCCCAGACTGAGACCCCCCCAGACAGACAGGTCCCCACATAGATACACTTACCTCACATGGCGTGGGGAACCCGCACAGGCGAACAAGCCGCTGCACATGAGGCAGGGAGAGTCGCTACTCAAGACGCACACAATGGCGGTTCAGAAACCGCACAGCGTCCGGTGAGGTAGCCACCTCACCAATCATCCCTGCACCGAACAGGGATGGGTCGTTCACCGTGCCAGGAGCGTTACCTGGCTGAACGCTCGATGGCAGACTGGGAAGCCACTGACCCACGACCTGCGACCAGGGGGATCAGCCCGAGACCCAGTCCGCATGATCCTCTTCGTCCGAAGAACTAACTAATGCTGACAAAAATAACAGCTAAGTAAAGGCAGAGAGAAAACTCAAACAAAATATCAAAAAGAAGAAAGAGTCTGGGACAAAAAGTCCCAGCACAGAGAGAGCCAGCCACTCCTGACAAGCTAGACATTAAAACTGAGATATGGTTGCAGGAAGTAGGAGGGTATTGACTGAGGGGACCACCCCTTGAGGGTGGGATATGTTAAAGCTTTATTGTTAACATATTCTGTTGCCTAGCTACTCCTTCGGAGCAAAGTCTAATACCCCATATGTGACGAATATGAAGAGGCGGCGACTGTCGGAGGACGTAAGAGAAATGGGCCCTTTAAGGCCGTTGGGAGGAAGTGACATACAAGGTCGCTCCGGTCCTCCAAAGCCATAGAGTCCAGAGGGGGCCATCTTGCCCTCACTCGACTTTCTGATTGGGACATGGACAGGCCGGATTGTTTTCCCCGCTACCGACAGTTGTGGTAAGCGGGGGAAAATGACCGGGAAGCGGCAGGAGCGGGGCACCTCTCCCGCCTCCCATAAAAGTGATCCTGCTGCGAGGAACAACTTTTATGTGAAAGAGGACCACCCACCCTGTAAGAAAATACCGGGGTTATGGGAGCTATCAGTGTTATGGCAGCTATCTGCTGTCATAACACTGGTATTTAACGTCGAAGTACCAATGTAAAACTGCGGTGGGCGGTCCGGAAGTGGTTAAATAATATAACTTCTTGTTCAGAATATGTACATTTTAGACATGCACATAGTCTGGACACAGGTGCACTTTAAATGCAAACTTTAGGCAGACAAAATTAATGGGATTTTTGTGCTCACTTTCCTTGGGAGTCCATTAAGTGACACGAAAAGTCTTAAACTTTCGAGATTATACTGCCACCTACATGAGAAATGAACACTCGCAAGGAAATAAATCTGTAGGTCAGCCCATGGTTTGACACCTCCAAATACTAGCATGTCTCAGTTTTGAAGCAAAGCAATACCAAGGGCATGATCATAAACACAGAGCAGTAGTGTCCCTCATTGCACTCCAAAAAAAGGATTTTATGGTGCATGTACAAAAATCATATTTTCTCTCTTGTTCTCATTCATTGAAGGAAACAGAAATCTTAAAAATAGAAATAAAGTCGAAACCTTTTTTTTAATTGTGGATAGAGTAAGGGGGGGGGGGGTTTAACCAACTGTAAGGTTTACATTTGCCATCTGTGTCTCTTTTGGGGGGGGGGGGGGGGGAAATTTGCATTCACATCCTATCTTATAGCCAAAAAACAGTCCCCTCCTGCCGCCTGTAAAAACAACCACGCGGCTGAACAGCGGCTATGATTGTTTTTATGGTGCAGGAAATTGCTGGCAAAACTAAAAAAAAAAAAAAAAAAAAAAAAAAAGAAAAAAGATATCTGAATGATGCCTACAGTTGCAGCCATCATTCAGATATCCCCACTCAAAGTCCAGGACGTCATATGATGTCCAGCGGGCGGGAATTGGTTACAGAGTTATTTCTCTCACTGATAACTCACATGTAAATTTTTGGTAGATGCAAATGAGTTGATTCTTCTCTTATAATTGTTCAGCAATACAGCAGTGATCTATCTGCATCTAAATTATCTGGTCTTTCTTCTGACCATGGTCACTATATAGGATCCCACTCTCCAATGGAGATTTCAATTAGTACTGATAATGAGGGGGGAAATCAATTTCATTTGGGGGGGAGCAAAATCGGGAACAAAGGCATTAGACTTCATCGGCACAATCTCTAGGACATAAAATAAAGTTTGTATTTCAACTAGCATCTTACAAACAGGAGTCTGAGCTTGACTGACTTTTTTCCATGTTTATTGGTGAAAGCAGAAACGCATTAAGTAAAAAGTACAACCAAAATTGATATTTCCAAATCATTCTACATTGTGAAACATTTACAACAGCAGTCAATTTCCATCTCACTTACTTGTACTTATTTGCTTGCGATTCCACTGTGACTGAAAATCCCAGAATTCCAGAAGTGTTTCTGCAAGTTGGATACACATGGTATCTACAAAAATAAATTGTGAAAGAAACTGCATCATTGTGGCTCAATATTATAGACCTCATAACAATAATGTTTAGAACAACTGTTTGCTGTCCGTAGTTGGTTTCCTAATTATTCCTCAAAATATTGGCTGGTGTCTAAAGATCAGTATTTTTGTCTTACAAGTCAAAATGATGTAGTCTGATGTAGCAGAATTGAAAGACTACATCATCCTAAGATCTATCATTTGCCTGGCTCGACTTTTGCTATGCTCTAATCTAAAGTGGGAGTAAACTTGTTGTTTTGTACCTACCAGGTAATCCTATAATAAGGCTTACCTATAGTTACAGTAAATATAACGGTGCACATTTAGGAGAGATTTACATGTGTAGCAGCCAGTGGCGTCACAGGCACATGAGCACTGTGCTCTCAATGGACGGAATGGCATGCGCAGGAGTGATGTCATCGAGGCTCAGCCATTCAAACGGCCGGGGTCCGGGAACCCGGATGGAAGACCAGGTGAAGATGGATTCCCTGTCAGTGGTGACAAGGCGCCACTGGGGGGATCCATCTTTTAGGTAAGTGCTAGTATGCTGAGCATACTAGCACATTATGACATTACCCTAAATGGGGACTAGTTTCTTTTTTAAATTTTTTTTTTAAACGCGGGTTACTACTGATTTAATAAAACTTTTATAAACAACTACTACGTGCAATTTAAAGGTTATAAGTGATTTTATTACTTCTGCTTCAGAAGCCTCTTACCCCAAAGTCTGCTTTGTCCTCAGGAAATCAAAGCAAGGTTCTTCCATATGCATCTAAAAGACAGATTCAAACAATTATGCTACAATTCACTTGCAAAGTAAAATTGTATTTAAAATTATTTTTCAAACAGAGGCAAGTGATTCCTAAAAAGATTTTTCCATGATGTAGCCTCCTGATTTTCTGTGACTTGTGGTTTGAAATCCAATCAAGGCCAACTGTAAATTATTGGATGAGGAGGAGTTTAGCCATATGCACCATGGATTCACTTTTATATGGACAAGCAAGTACTTACCACCAAGAGCTCCATCAGTGTGTATTCCCGTAAATTCTTAGCACCAGACTGCAAAAAATACAGGTCATTAGGGGCTGGCATGGAGTCCATGAACTCACAATGAGGGGAAATGGGAAGTCATAGGGCACATCTTTATAAAAAAAGTCAAGTTCTCACCTGGTAGTATACAGTGACCTCAGAATTGGTATCCCCTTTATTCAGAGTCTTGATTTTACACAAGTGATGAGCAGTTGGAAGCTCTACTACTTGGAACTGCACAGGAATCATCTGTTCCAAAGGCCGATAATGCAGCTTACTTGAGAAAGGCAAATAGGTATCATGTCAGCTTATACTAGGCACATGGCAGGCAGTATAAATCACAACAGAACTTCAGATTTTACTACAAGCAGAAGCTCAGCTCTAGATGACTGTTATGACATGACTAGGGCACCTCCTATCTATGCGTATGTGACATTACCCAATCAGTGTTCCTGCTCAGAGTCTACAATACACATAATGCATGCTTGTTGCAATGGCAGAACAAACATCCACCAAAATGCAGGCTACCAATCAGATAAAAAGGAATGTTGTCACGCAAAAATGCTCATACCTACAGGCTGAAGAAAAAACAGAGCAATCTGTTCAGGCTATAACAGAAGGGAAGTGAATCTTTTCCTGCTACAAAGTTTATGTAGGGAAATACAGACCTTTTCTAGGAATTAAAGAAAGGCTATGGTGACATCCTGGAGAGAAGCAGGACCCAACTAGAAGGATTTTCGAAAAGAAGCTGTGTGGTGTTAAGCACAACTAAAGTCTTGGCAGGGTGGGACAACTCAGATAAGTCCAGAGTTATCTACCAGAGACCTAATGAGCCTTATTGCCCCAAGTCGAGTAACGCCTCGACCAAGGAACTACCCCCTATGTGGAGCACAATCTTTGACCAGACAGGGAGCTTTAGATGTGGGGTCTCGCATTATGGGGCTTATCAGTTCATAAGCCATAGGAAGAAGGAGGCGGCAGGGGTAGACGGAAGAATTTTTTCCATCAAACAGTTTATTGACTGTTTAGCGCAATTTGTTGTGTATTGTGTGCTCTACCCCTTCTATATGTGGGTCATACCTCACGGGCTTTGAGGACTCGATTTAGGGAACACAAACGTAACATTTTAAAAAGAAGATTAGACTGATATTTCCTCTTTTTCCACTTTTGAGATGTCCACAGCAAAAAACTTACAGGCCTCAAGGTGTTTGGCATAGAAGCCATAGTTGGACTTGTGGATATGGGGATGAGGCATCAGAAATTGTGCAATAGGGAAACTTATTGGATACATTAATTAGGCTCCTTGGCTCCTAAAGGGTTAAATGAGAGCATGGATATACATGCAGTGCTTTGATCCAATCACGAGCTTCCCTCAAGGGGGCTGGCTCAGAAGATCTGATCTGGGGCCCATATACATACTGTAGATTGGAAATAGGTGGCTAGGCGAGGACTGGATCCATCACAATGGCAGTTCTAGAGGACACAATGTATAGGATGCCCCCTGCACCTAGGCTCAGGTGCTCTCTGGCCTCCCCCCAGGGCATGCTAGTTGAGATGTAGTTCTCAGCTTTGGCTTATTGCTCACGGATTAGTAGAACAACATAGTATTCACTTTCAGTTTACAAATGTCTATGTACAAGTGTGCATGCCTTCTTATCCTGTTTAAGCATACAGGTACTCATGTAAGAATGTATGTAGACGTGTGCAGTATATCAGTTACAGGAAGGATTGGGAGTAAGCACTTTAGCCAAGGTCCGTATTTTTACAGGTATTAAGGACCCCCAATAAGCCATTCCCCCACTTTGAATGGTTGTCTTCTATACAATGTAGGGAGAGAAAGTTGAGGGGTCAATTATGACCCTATATATTAGACAGAGACGATGTTTCCTAAATTTACTATCAGTAGAAGCTTTTGCTAATGAATTTTATTCTATTTATTCCTTCTGTAGAGGATTAACTAGGACTTGAATTATATTGGAGACCTCCATATATTTAATAAGAACTTGTGATCTATAGAACAGTTTTATTATTATGTAATGGGTGGCCACCTCTCTATGGGTGTTTACTGGTAGTATAAGTGGTACTATTGAGAACATTTAAGACTGTACCAGCTTGCACCCAAGAGAAAATCTTGTTATATATATATAATTTTATATACTTCTGGCAATGTCCTGGTATCTTTTTGGTTTCTTGGATTATATGTATGTATATATTTGTATACACTGCATTTTTGAGCATTGTGCAGATCTGGGTCCCTTCTTTTTTATTTGCAACACTGTGGCTTTATAACAATCGCTAAATACCATCTAGGTGAATGAAGAGAGATGTTCATTGTTGTCTAGTTGTTAAAATGGGCCACCGATTTTATGCTTTTTACATGTATTATATTGGGTATAGTACCCCATTATTGTAGTGCGGGAACAGTCATTTTAGATAGAGCCTTTGTATATACATATATCTTTCTGATTGAGAAGAGTGAATGGGAGGCAATCTGGGGCTGATGTCCACCACACCCCCAGACATCATGCGCACTCAGTGCTTCTGGCTTTCAGACCCAGAAGCTGAATCTGCAGGCCAAAGGGGAAACATTCCAGAAGCCACAAGCTGCGATTACGGGTCCCACCCCCCAGACACCATACGCACTACGTGCTTCCGGCTATTTGATCCGGAGGTCTATCATGCGGGTCAGGGAGCTTGGCATGCGTTACAGAGGTTACATGATCCTCATGGGTAAGAAATAAGGCACTAAACACTCTGGACCATTAAAAGCCACACTTTTGAGGTACACTACAGTATATCTGCAGGTGGGATGTATGCAACCTGAGATGTAGATATTGCAGGTGGTGATGGTCAAAGCTTTATGTATGTTTAAAGACTGGACACTAAAGCTGGATACACACTATACAATTTTCATTCGATTTTTTCCTTTAGACTTACCAAAACCATATAATATGAGGTCAGACCTAAACACTTTCTTATTGCAACAGACCTAAACACTTTCCATTTGTATGCAATCAGGCAGGCCCTTGCACTACATAGTTGAAGGTAAATCTAAAGGAAATCAACCAAAAAAAGTTGTATAGTGTGAATCCAGCTTTACTCTTCCAAGACCTTGAGGTTAAGTTGCCCTGCCTAGTGCAGCTGTTGGATGGGAGGCACCCTAGGTCTGAAATAGTGTATAAATACGGTGGTTTCATTCAGTTGGATCAGCTCTGAGGAATGGAGTGCATCTCCCGAAACGAGTAAGCTTTCCAACAGTGGAGCGGGGCTATCCCCAACACTGGAGATTTGGATTCTTGATGCTTGTTATCATCCCATATTTGTGAGTATGTTTTTGGCGGTTTCTAATAAATGGGATACCCACTCACAAAGATCCTTCAGGCCTGATTGGTCAGAACGCCACAGGATAAAACAAGGAGGGTAAATCTCCATGCGCCAAAGGAACAAAGATTATGTTAATTTATGTAGAAGAGTTTCTTCCAATCTTCTTACAGATGCAACATACACTGCTCAAAAAAATTCAAGGAACACTTTTTAATCAGAGTATAGCATAAAGTCAATTAAACTCCTGGGATACTGATCTGGTCAATTAAGTAGCAGAGGGGGTTGTATTCAGTTTCAGCTGCTTTGGTGTTAATAAAATTAACAACAGGTTCACTAGATGGGCAACAAGGAGATTACCTCCAAAACAAAGACCTCCAAAGAAGGTCCTTAACCAATCAGCAGGACCAGTATCTGCTCCTTTGTGCAAGGAGCAACAAGACCCTTTGTGCAAGTGCAACAAGAGCACTGCCAGAGCCCTACAAAAAGACGGCAAGCTGGCCACTGTTGTGAATGTCTCTAACCAAACAATCAGAAACAGACTTTAGGAGGGTGGCATGAAGTCCTCTAGTGGGCCATGTGCTCACTGCCCGGCACCGTAAAGCTTGATTGGCATTTGCCACTGAACACTAGAATTGGCAGGTCTGCCACTGGCGTCCTGTGCTTTTCACAGATGAGAGCAGGTTCACCCTGAGCCTGTGACAGATGTGAAAGGGTCTGGAGAACGTTATGCTGCCTGCAACATTGTTCAGCAGGACCGGTTTTGGTGGTAGGTCAGTGATGGTCTGGGGAGGCATATCCATGAAGGGAGGCACAGATCTCTAGAGGCTAGACAGAGGGGATATGATAGAAACTTTTAAATACATAAAGGGAATCAACTCGGTAAAGGAAGAGAGCATATTTAAAAGAAGAAAAACTACCACAAGAGGACACAGTTTTAAATTAGAGGGGCAAAGGTTTAAAAGTAATATGAGGAAGTATTACTTTACTGAGAGAGAGTAGTGGATGCATGGAATAACCTTCCTGCAGAAGTGGTAGCTGCAAATACAGTGAAGGAGTTTAAGCATGCATGGGATAGCCATAAGGCTATCCTTCATATAAGATAGGGCCAGGGACTATTCATAGGATTCAGATATATTGGGCAGACTAGATGGGCCAAATGGTTCTTATCTGCCGACACATTCTATGTTTCTATGTTTCTAGACAATGGCACCCTGCCTGCCATTAGGTATTGGGCTGAAATCCTTGGACCGATTGTCAGACCCTCTACTGGTGCAGTGGGTCCTGGGTTCCTCCTGGTGCACGACAATGCCCGGCCTCATGTGGTGAAAGTATGCAGCCAGTTCCTGGCTGAAGGATTGAATGGTCCCCACACTCACCTGACCCAAATCCAATAAAACACCTCTGGGACATTATGTTTTGGTCAATCTGACACTGCCAGGTTGCAGCTCGACCTGTTAAGGAGCTCAGTAATGCCCTGGTCCAGATCTGGGAGGAAATACCCCAGGGCACCATCTGTCGTCTCATTAGGCGCATGTCCCGACATTCATCAGGCATGCATACAAGCACGTGGGGGCAATACAAACTACTAAGTACCATTTTGAGTTGCTGCAATGAAATTTCAGCAAAATGGACTAGCCTGCTGCATCATTTTTTCACTTTGATTTTCGTTCCTAACACATTATCCAGTCCATATCAGTATAGATATCCAGCATATTTTTCCCCATTGAGATCTGATGTGTTTTCAAAGTGTTCCTTTAATTTTTTTGAGCAGTGTATAAAGGAAACCTATACTACAGCGGTCACTAAATGGCGGCCCGCGGTCCATTGGCGGCCCGCGCGATGCTTCCGCCCGGACCGCCACCTGTATTCTGCCCCCTCCTCACTGCGGCTCCCGGCTCACTTGCAGCCGGTGTCCTGTCAGGCCGCGAGCCGCGAGTAGGGGCGTGACGTCACGCGCGCGCCCTGCCCCCTGCTCCTGACTGATAGACATTGCGGTGTCCTGTCGGGCCGCGAGTAGGGGCGTGACGTCACTCGCGCGTCCCGCCCCCTGCTCCTGACTGCGGCTCCCTCTAAGCAGGGCAGCGAGCTAGGGTGTGACACTATGTGCACGCCCCGCCCCCCTGTTCGCGGCTTTTGGACAGCTCCTGGCTCCAGGTATGTGGAGCACATTTTTAGAGGGGAATATCTGCATTTAAAAAAAAACCTCTCAAGCTTTAACAAGTGTGCAGACAAGTGGCATATTTTGTTGTGCTCATTAGAGTGCCCCATAAAAGAAACAAAATATGCCCATCAGAGTACTCCCTTGACATAAAATGTGCCCCATATTTTATGCTAAGGGACACGCTGATGGGCATATTTTATGTTAAGGGGCAGGCTAATGGGCATATTTTATGTTAAGGGGCACGCTAATGGGCATATTTTATGTTAAGGGGCACGCTAATGGGCATATTTTATGTTGAGCGCAACGCTGATTTACACGTTTTGTTTTGCCCATCAGAATGCCCCCTAACATAAAATGTGCCCATCAGAGTGCCCCTTATTTTATGTTAATGGTCACGCTGATGGGAATATTTTATGTTAAGGGGCACTCTGATGTGCATATTTATGCTGTGGTACACACTGATGGGCATATTTTATGTTAAGGGGCACTCTGATGGACATATTTATGCTATGGGGAACTCTAATGGGCATATTTTATGTTAAGAGCAACGCTGATTTACACGTTTTCTTTTGCCCATCAGCGATCCCACCATCATAAAATATGCCCATCAGGGTGCCCCCTAACATAAAATGTGCCCATCAGCATGACCCTTAACATAAAATATGCCCATCAGCGTGCCCCTTATTTTATGTTAAGGGTCACGCTGATGGGCAAATGTTATGCTAAGGGGCACGCTGATGGGCATATTTTATGTTAAGGGTCACGCTGGTGGGCACATTTTGTTCTGCCCATCAGAGTGCCCCTAACATAAAATGTGCCCATCAGCGTGACCCTTAACATAAAATATGCCCATCAGCGTGCCCCTTATTTTATGTTAAGGGTCACGCTGATGGGCAAATATAATGCTAAGGGGCACGCTGATGGGCATATTTTATGTTAAGGGTCACGCTGGTGGGCACATTTTGTTCTGCCCATCAGAGTGCCCCTAACATAAAGTGTGCCCATCAGCTTGCCCCTTATTTTATGTTAAGGGTCATGCTGATGGGCATATTTTATGTTAAGGGGCATGCTGATGTGCATATTTATGCTGTAGTACACACTGATGGGCATATTTTATGTTAAGGGGCATGCTGATGTGCATATTTATGCTGTAGTACACACTGATGGGCATATTTTATGTTAAGGGGCATGCTGATGTGCATATATATGCTGTGGTACACTCTGATGGACATATTTATGCTATGGGGCACAGTGATGGGCATTTTTTATGTTAAGGGGCACTCTAATAGGCATATTTTATGTTAAGAGCAACGCTGATTTACACGTTTTGTTTTGCCCATCAGCGTGCCCCCTAACAAAATGTGCCCATTAGAGTGCCCCCTAACATAAAATGTGCCCATCAGAATGCCCCCTAACATAAAATGTGCCCATCAGAGTGCCCCCTAACATAAAATGTGCCCATCAGCGTGCCCCCTAACATAAAATGTGCCCATCAGAGTGCCCCCTAACATAAAATGTGCCCATCAGCGTGCCCCTTATTTTATGTTAAGGGTCACGCTGATGGGCAAATTTTATGCTAAGGGTCACGCTCTCGGACACATTTTATGTTAAGGGGCACTCAAATGGGCATATTTTATGTTAAGAACAACGCTGATGAACACGTTTTGTTTTGCCCATCTTTCTGAGTCATAGCACAGACTTCAGATCCGGACCTCGGCCCAAAGAAAATTTTAGCGACCGGACCTCCTTGAATTTTAATTCATTACCCCTGCTATACTAGGACAAATACAAAGTCTGCAACAGCTGACCTTTAATTGCCTGGCTACCGCTAAGCACTAGTATTTATAGAATCAACAATGGCAGGCTCTACAGTTCATCCCTAGGGTTCCCTTTAAGCACACATTTATAACATTTATAGTCTCACCTTATGACATAGTTCTGGAACTCTGCGGACTCCTGAAGAGAAAGAAACAAAAACATGCAAATTATCAAAAAAATCAAACCAAATAATATTGCAAATGCAGTTGTTAAACCATTGACCTAACTCTTAATTTTTTTAAAAAAATTGCTTGGGGGGGGGGGGGGGGGGGGGGGAAGTGCCACATTTTTAATACATCATTTATTGTTTCGCCTACCTTACTGGTGAAGTTGCCCTGTACCAAGCCCTCCACATAAAGACGAGACTTGAACTGGTCTACGAAAGAGTTCAGTTGCTCCAAGCTCACACCCTCTAGAATGGTCCTGTATTTCTCAATCATAGACCAGCGATTATGTTCCAGGATGATGAGGCGAACGTCTCTGAAAATACAGAACACAAGACAAGCTACAACCACTTGCACAAAACAGATAAGCTGGCAGACAAACTGCTACTGATCCAGTATGCAGTTGCTTTTATAGATAAAATAGTAGTGCTTAGTGGAAAATGCCAACGATGAAAGTATCCTCTATCTACAGTATACACAATATATTATACCAACAAGGTGTGACAATTTAATTCGTGGAATGCACACATTGTAGCACGTGCTGGGCCACTAAGCCATTCGCACTTAAGCGTGTTCTGACATGTTCCAACTTGCACTCGCCTGGGTCGCAGACCAGTTGACGCAGTCTTTACAGATTAGTAGAACAAAATAACACGGGTGTGCATTACGCTATTGGCGGTAAATGAGTGACAGTAATCGAAGCAGTGGATTAACATAACATTTTGCGCGATAATTGGCAAAAGCACGAGTTAAACTTTTGCTCTGTTGCAACGGGATATGGTGAACATTCCATGAAGATATTAAGTGTTTTTGAATAGCATAAGCAGTTTAAAAAGGAGAGGGAAGATCTCCACAATGACGCCAGAAGTGGAAAGCCACAAAGGACAGCTGCAAATGTGGACAGAGTGCGAACCCTCGTACGCTCGTGATAGTGTGTTTTTTTGATTACAAGGGGATAGTTCACTACGAGTTCATATGACATGGTACAATGGTCAATCAACATTGTTACTTGAAAATTCTGAAAGGTTATGGGAATTTGTTCTGAGGAAAAAAACTGAGTTCTAGCCTGACAAGTGGATGCTCCACCACGACAGTACTCCTCCATTTTTTGTACAGCCCATTCCTGAAATTAATTTGTCTCACCTCTTACAAAGCTTAGTGATGATAATGGAATGAAACAGAAAAAATGCTCTGAGGTTGAGGAATGCATTTTTAAATAAAACCAGTACTGGCAGGAATACGGAGGATACCATTCCTCAACTCCTTATGAAAATGTAATTGCCTGGCTGCCTTGGACTTCAACATTTTGACTCACCGACCCAAAACAAGCATTCAGCGCCTAAGGACAATCTTCAAAAATTGGAGGCATTAAAGGTTTCCTTATCGGACTCTACCATGGTGGGCCTGCGCCCTTTTTTCCCTGTTTAAATGGGCTACTTGCTCAATTAAGTACTTGGGGACCAAAACGTTGGCAAATTTGAATAATATTATTTTTTTCAATTTTAAGCGTCTCCTGTCAATGCTTACTGCCGAACTTACGAAATGGGACTCCCTGGCCCCATCTTGGTTTGGCTGCTGCAATGTACATGATGCCCAGACTCTTGTACTTGTTACAAGCACTCCTTATGAAAATACCTCAGACGGTTTTCCATTCTGTACGCTCAGCATTTCTCAAGTTCATTTGCCATGGCCAACATCCACATCTTGTCAGAGCGTTGTTGTTAAGGCCAAAACTTAGGGGCGGGATCCAAGGACGCATCACACAGGAACACAGGGCCTGGGCCATCTGGTTCATAAGTTCCATCAGCTCCGGGGGAACCATGTCAGGATCCAAGTTCCCTTTCAGAACCTTCACCGATTCCGTAACCGTGTGACACCAAAACAGACACAAAAAACGGTTTCAGGATAGAACCCGCCAACACATGAAGATTGCAGGAAAGGGATTCCACCCGCCTGTCCACCGGATCTGGAAAAACTGGGGAGTCTTTCACAGGCACTATAGTAGATTCGTTCAACCTGGAAACAGGATGATCCACCTTAGGCGGTACCGTCCAAGGGTTGGAAACCATCTCAGCAAAGGGATAACGGCGTTAAAGCGCTTAGGCACTACTAGCACGTGCGTGATGCGCCACCATTGGTCATTAACAATATCATGAAAATTCTTGGGACAAAGAAAAACCTTGCTCGATTTTTGGGTCTTGCGGGAGCCAAAAGACACCCGTGTCCCTGCCGGCGTGGGCTAACCAGCCATTTTCAAAGTTTCCCTTACTGAAACAATCAGGGCTTCCACCTAGTAGAGTTCCCGCGCTGCAGCTGAAAAGGACAGGTCCTCTTCGCCATCGAATTACGAGGACAGCGACTTCTCAGGTAGAGGGGCGTCCGTGGCGATCATATCAGTCTCTGAATCAGAGGACCCCACCAATGATGGTGAAGGCAGCGGCAGGTTGCGGCTAGTAACCTTTTTCATTACGAAAATCGACCTTGGTCGCTAGGCTTTCCAGTGTTGCTGAAATCGCAGCCAGCGACTGCGATCCGGAAGGTCCGGTAGTCGCACTAAGGGGGTATGAGGGTGAAGTCACCACCTGGGACTCTATAGTAATGCACAGGAAAAAAAAGGAGTACTGTCACTTTAAAAGCACCGATCGCGGTCCCCACCGCCGATCACCGCAGCCTGTGGAGTCCTCCTTAAATATATACAGATAGAGTGAGCAGGGATATGCCCACAAAGACCCCAGTACTTAACCACCTTCAGAGAAAACTTCCTGAATTGATCCGCAGCAGGAAAGTGAGAGTCCCAGGAAATCACATCAGCCTGGTATGTTAAAGGTCACGCTGCCTGTGTAGCTCCATAGGGCTACACAAAAATGGATGCCAATGCAAGTCTATGGGAAACACAGGGAAAATGGTTGCCCCATACAAGTCAATGGGAAAAACAGTTCTATTGCCCACACTAAGGATGGCGGCGCCCAATGCGTGCCATGCGGTCAGGGACCCCTAATATGAAGGCCACAAGGGATCTACAACCAGACCCAGCAGGAAAAAGGTACCATTTACACCCCCCCCCCCCCCCAGGGCACAGGGCCGGGTAGCCTGACAGGCCAGAGGGATCTTAAGGAAGTCCAGGTCCCATTATCCCCAGGAGAGGGCCCACGCCCCCCCCCCGCCCCCAAGACCACCAGGGGACAAGGGGGCCGCATTTGCTCACCATACTATGGACCGGGTGGGCTCCGCTCTTAACAAACCACCTCCCACCCGGAGTGGGGGTGCTGCTAGCCAAGGGGTACACTGCGACTCAGGGCATTCCAGGTCGTCGCATCCCAGCAAGACACCCACTCGCAGGCTTGTTAACATACAAAAAGGGGCTCCGTCGTGGAGAGGCCTAGTGCGGGACTATAACTTGCTCACGCTCGTAGGCCAGGCTGGGAGAGCTTAAGGCTCTAGATTATTCAGTGCGAAACCTCAGCCGGCATTGCTTGTAGATCACCAGGAGGATCCCCCTGAACACTAAACTAGCAAAGTGAGTAAAGATAAATAAAACAAAATATTCTTCAAAGAATTAAAAAAAAAAAAAAAAAAACTGATACCGAAGTTCCAGCATGAAACCTAGGTCCTACTCCTTCAATAGGCAGAAACAAACTGTTTTGCTGTAGCAGGGTGTGTGGGCTTATGCCTATAGGGACAGCCCCGTGGGCGTGGTGAATTGCTTTTTTTTTTTTTCCTGCTTAGTACTACTCCTGCAGGGGGTAGCATAACCCAATGGCTAAGAAGTATGAGAGCTGCGTCTCTCAATCGACGATAGAGAAATTGACCTTCACTTTGGTTATATCGATCAAAAGCAACAAAGTAAAATCAAAACTGTATTATGATGTAAAAGTAGTACTATATATACTATTAACCATATTGCTAATATTAAAAGGACAGAGATGTTTTAAACTTGGGAAATGCACAGTAAACACTCACTTGCCCAGTTTCTCTGGTTTTATAAGGAGATTGAAGTAGGTCTTTTTCAGCTGTTGTGTGATCATCTCAAATACGTCAGGAGAAGCTATGAAGTCTGCCAGGTGGTCAATGATCAATTCAAATAGAAGCTACGCAAAGGGGAACAAAAAACACATAACAGATATTATTTCTTAATTTGAATGCTCAGGAAATAAATGATATTAAGTCTCATGCACATTGGACGTTATCAAAACACCAGTAGAAAGCTGTAGCTGTAGATGGAATTTTTTGCCGTAGCATTTTTCAGGGGGTTTTTTTAGCTTTAGCATATTTTAGCTTTTTTTATTTTAGCAAAAACTATACTCCCACAAAAGCTTATGGCTCAAAAACGTTGATAAACACAGAATAGCCACGTTTTTCAGCGTTTTTTGGCATATTCCATTCCAGCTTTTATCAGAGTTAAAGAGTTTTTAAAGCTGAAAAACTCCTCTCAAAACCCACTAGTTCTGGGGTTTTTTTCCAGCCACAAAACGTCCCTTCAAAAAAATGCTGGAGAGGATACTGGCTGCAGAAAAAAAAACGTCTGAAGCCAAAAACAGCAGCTGTAAAAATGTCCAGTGAGCATGAGGCCTAATACTGAAAGGTATGGAAGAGAGCACAGTAAAGCCCAGTAATTTCTTGGAATACATTCAACAACTTCCGATATTCATGACTACTTAGGTTAGGCAGCCACCTTCGGGTGAACACATAATGGCCAAAACAGGCAGAAATAAAATACCCACCCAGGAATCCCCACTCAGCTCACCTAAGCCTCAGTTTTGCAAGCAATGAGGAACACAGATAAGAGCGAAGGGATCTCTGTATCCTGTGATGTACTCCAAGAAAACTATTTTACAGGTAAACCAAAAATTATAATTTCTTAAAATGTACTTTATATTACAGGACAAAGAGGACTTCTAGATATTCATGAATACTTGTGATGTAGCAAAGTATTGAACATGAGGGGTGGGCAACACAGTGACAAGGCCAAAATGCCCAAACTGCAAAAAAACAGAACAGGGGGAACCCTCCTAGAATGCCACCTGAAAGGCCTTCCACCCAAAACTGGCATCCACAGAGGCGTGAACATCTCCCTGGGAGATTTAGTAAATGTATGAAGAGATAACCAGGTAAGCAGCCTTACAAACGAACAGAATGATGTTGAATAGCTCAGGGATGTATTGGTTGATCCAAGGACTCCTAAAGGTATAGAGCTGCAGAACTCTGGAAGAAACTGGGCATAGGAGACCGCATTGAAGGTGGCTACGGTCTTTCCCAGCACATACCCGGATTAAGGAACCTTCCAACACCCTCAGGGACTAAAATACAGCTCAGAGAGACAGGCATTTCTCCTGCAGGAGCAATTTCTTTATCTCCCATGTCGAGCACCAAGCCTAAGCACTTCAGGTGCCTTCACAGATACCAGTGGTAAATACCACCTACTCACAGTGCCTGTTAGGGATGCATTTAGCAGAGGTCCAGGCAGCCAGCAGAGTAAAAGCACGATTAGGCCCAAAAACAAACATTTACTATATTGCAGTTTACCAGTTCTTAGATGTGGTGGTTGCATTTGTTTTCATTTTCACCTGTTTTTCCTGCCAGGGAACTGCCATAGCAGCTCCCGCCTACACCAACCTTTATGTGGACTATATAGAGGGGAGATGCATATTTTCCCCTCCAAGCACTTTACCAATGTGAAACTGTGGACAGAGTTCACCGATGACATTTTTGTCAACAGAATAGGCCCTAGGGAGGATACAGGACATGGTTACTTTCTTGAATTCCATTGTGGAAGGTATTAGCTTTAATCCAGAGAGAACGCACACTGATATTCCCTTCCTGGATGTTAGGGTGTTGGTTAGCCCCGAAGCCTTGGCTTATTTCACTAATGTGACATTGCACTAATAAATGAGGTAATATGTTGATAACAATGTGCTGGTGAAATGTCATCGCTTTAATGCTAGTAAGTCTTATTTTTCAACAGACCAAGTTGTCTAGCAAAAGTGGCAGAATGTTGAGACAAACCATGTACCACTCACAGGGGTGCTTACAATGGTCAGCGTTATTGATTTATTTAAACCTTTATCCCAAAAGGAATAATAAACATTTGCTATAACTAACTGTTTAAGGAGTGTACTTGGACTTCAGATGTAAATCTGCTAATGCATCTAACACTACCCTCTCCCTAGACTGACAATGCTGCCATCCAAAGATGTCTCCGTTGCTTCTTCTTCCAGAGTGGAGCCACCTTAAAGCTGGATACACACTATCCAACTTTTGTTGGTAGATTTCCTTGCCTGCCAGATTGCATACAAAATGAAAGTGTTTAGGTTTGACCTCATATTATATGGTTTTGGTAAGTCTAAAAGGAAAAAGTCTTCAGAAAATCTTATAGTGTGTATGGCCCATAAAACAGGAAGTGTGTTACTGGCCAGATGAAAAAAAAACAAATAAAAAAAAAAAAAAACAATGGAGCCACCCCATATGAGGTTTGGGTAAGCTGCAATAGATTACATTTTTGTTTTCAGGTTTTTTTATTGCTTGAAGAATGTATTTGCTGTTAGCACTGTGTTGCTGTAAACTAGAGATTGACCGATTATCTGCACTTTCCCCGATATAACGGAATCGGCCACCAAGGTTGCCGATATTTCGGAAAGTGCTTGCACCAGAGTGATGCCTGCAGCTAGAGGCATCACCTCGGTACCAGCGTCCATAGTCGATGGTCGGCTGTCTTGTAATGACAACCAATGCGGCCGAGAAGCCGCTCAGCTGTCATTACAAGGAGCCCCCCCCCCCTTTACCGCTTCCGCGGCTCGCCCCGGGTCTCCCATCCCACCGGGATACCCGGACTACCAGCCTGCACAGCCGGTGAAGACCCGATCAAAGCCGCATTCGGCTCTGATCGGGTCTCCATGCAAAAACCCGGAAGTCATGTCATGACATCACTTCCAGGAACTCGGCACCAGATTTAAAAAAATCGACAGCGTTCAAAACAGCCAAACTTGGCGTTTTGAATGCTTTTAAGTGCAGAAGAGGGGTTTGGGGGTCTAAAAGACCCCCAGATCCCTTCACAAGAATACCTGTCAAGTGATAGAAAAAAAAAAAAAAAAAATTAAATGTACGAAAATATGGGCCGATACTGATATGTATTGGCCAAAACATTGGTATCAGCAACGAAAAACCGATGTCGGACGGTCGATCACTACTGTAAACTGTCAGAAGCTGAGTGAACCAGTCAGCGAGGAGGAAGCAGAATGGTAAAGTGAGCTCACCATCACGCTGCCTCTACTGCAGGGGGTACACTGAGGACATCTAGTGCTGGAACAATAGAACTACAGCAGCTGTAGACCTGCAGAGCACAATAGGAGGGAAACATGGAAGAGAAAGTTCAGCGTGCATGGCTCCTCTAATTGTGCTGCATCATCAGGTCCCAGCCGAGGAGATAGGTGGGACATTTAATGATGGTTGGTAATAACAGTGCTCAGCTGCCAAATTAAAAACAGTGTTTACAGTAAAAGCCTTTGCTTGTATGAGATTAATCAGAAATACATCGCCCAGCTGTCAGCTGGGAACATTGCCCAATTGGAAAGAAAAAAAAAAAAAAAAAGGAGGGGAAGGAGATGCAGTCCCCTCACAGTATTCATCAGAACTCTTAATAGTAAAGTGCTTTGCTCTCCAGTAATGCTGCTTATGAGCCAGTCACATGACATGCTGATCGGCTCATACTCAGGACATGTCCATGCCCTCGTCCTGACTAGCTAGATTTGGCGTTTAAATATACCCCAAGGATGCCACGGTAGAGTTTTACATGTCATTAGCTTATCTCTCCTCTGAAAGAATCATTGTAAGTTTAGGATATTCATACTCACTGCAAGCTTGTGGTTGAACCCCTTCACTTTGATGACTAGGCCATGTTCTCCAGCCACCAGTTTATATTCGAGCTGAGCGACATCTGCTTCATAGGCCGGTTCTGCCAGTGTGTGAGCCAGAATATTGACAAAAATGTCAAACAGAACCAAGCTGAAACAGCAAAACAGGGTAGAAGACTGTCAGCGAATATCAAGGAATCAATGCTTTTGGAGCCACTAAAGATACAGATTTTTACATAGGTCTGCAATAATTATAAAGAAATGTATGTCAGAGAAAAGAGAACACAGAGTTAGGTGGTAATCAATATGTAGCACAACATTTGCACATTGCTTCACTTTATAGCTGGATTATTCCCTGTTACATTGATGATCTTCTTCTATTCCATTTAATTTTTTCCAAAGTAGAAAGATCATGGACAGCCTTGGGTTATCATGTTATCTCCTTATTATTAGTATGCTTCAATCAAACATGAACAGGTTGCACTTAAAAATCTTCAATGTCACAATTCCATCCTTCATATTACTGGCAATGCCAGTTGATAGTAAATACCTAGTGCTCCCGTCTGTATGCTCCCCCATGCAGCATATCTTGTGTAGTTTACACATTGTTAGCATTACCAGACACTCACCTATGCATAGGGAACAACAGGATGTCGTGTCCACAGCCTCATTGTCTTTTTATGATGTCAATCTTCTACCTATATCCCTATATGCAATGATTGACAGCAGTTCCTGTCCTGCTGTAAAAAGCTATTCCTTTGAGCACCCAATA
This sequence comes from Pelophylax lessonae, assembly GCF_965119305.1. Classification (NCBI taxonomy): domain Eukaryota; kingdom Metazoa; phylum Chordata; class Amphibia; order Anura; family Ranidae; genus Pelophylax; species Pelophylax lessonae. The sequence goes on along the minus strand of NC_138775.1, from coordinate 240,933,806 downwards.
AGCCAGGTTACATGGCCGGATGCTGAAGCTCAACCATACCCACCACCCTTGTGTGCAGTGCATTGTGTAGAACTACAGTAGTCACATGACTGCTCTAAAAATCATTTAAAAAAAAAATAGGATTTTGGCTTACTAGTAAAATCTGTTTTCTATACAGGACAGAGGCTTTTATATATTATGACAGGGTTATGCAACAGCCTTCAGGTGATTAGAGATCAGGAAAAAGGTTTGCAGCAGGGACATTCCCATTAATAACCCCTTTCATCCTAGCTAGGCTCCGATTTGTAGTAAGCACTTGGGAGAGCACAGGAACAGAGGGGAGGGACAGACCTGTGTTCTGTACTGTACGCCAGGAAACAGAATATACCGGTAAATCAAAATTCCTTTTCTCATCCCCTTCTCTTTCTTTTCCCTCCTTGTTCTTATCTCCCAGAGTATCAGGGGAATTCTCATGGCCCATTGACGGCCACTTTGGTTGTTTTCAGGGAGCGCTGATTGGCTCCAGATGTTGTTACAATGACGCTGCCTGGCCTCCGTTATGTGTCAACCATCACTTAGCAGCTCTGTAAATAGCGATTCCCTACATTGACCTATGTGATTGTTACTGTACTACATTATTTTTTGAACGGTTCATTTTGTTTTGGCAGTCTCGTAATCCAAGACGACCTGCCAGAAGGCACAGCCAAGTCCTGCAACCCACCTCCTTTCACATGCATGCCCCTGACTTTGAGAATGGCACTGGACCAGTCCTCTAGACCGGCACGGGGAAGACAACGCACAGCAAGGTGGTCTCACACTGTCGCTGCGCATCTTCGGGGCCACAGGACACCTGACCTAGAGCAGCACAATGACAGTGAGACAAGCACAGTGGCAGCTGGGAGTAGGATCACAGCTGCAGAAGAGAAGCTTGTCAAATGGAATTTGCTTGATGAAATAGGAAGCAGAGAGATGGCATCAGCGAGCTGCTGCTCATTTGTTATTGAATCGGTTCTCTCCAAGCTGTATTGCTTTGCCTGCCGGGGGGGGGGGGGGGTTCAAACCGGAGACAAAACAACTGTAAAACATTTGTCAGGGGATTAAACCAGATTCCCCCTCAGGGAAAATACTGAAGTCTTGATTGGGGCTCTATCCTCTTAATCTGCTCAAGTCTGTAAGCTCCAGTAAAGTATGGTGTGTGTAGGGCGGTGCAGTCAGCCAGTCGAATGTCTTATTAGCTGGGCTGCTCTCTGTCCACCCTGTTCATATAGGAGGGCAGTATCAGCAGGGCCTCACTGCACAGACGCTGCTTTCTTCACCCTCCATCTTTTTTGCATATAATTTTCCGTATTACAAAACCCTTGTTTTGAAACTGCAAACAGATGATATGCTCAAGTCGTTTCAACTTAGAAAAAGGTTCCTGCACTACTTAGGGGCCACTTCAGAACAACCTGCATGGATTTCTGTTAAACAAGTCATTTGCAAGTCGTGATGGAGTCCCGTTTTGCGGCGTGGCTTCAAAGTCAGATGACTTTAAAGCTGCGCTAGTGTGAACTGAGACTAAATCATACCTCTGAAGGTAAAGTGACTTTTTAAACAAGGATTTCACAGCTGCTGTTGAGAAATTGCTAGACCGTTGTGACAGGAGAGAGGGACAATACAAAGCATACAGAAGCCTCTATACACAGGTATTGTTAGATGGGATAGAAGGAATGACCTAAATTATTTTCAGTGTATCCCTTTTATTGCAGGTGGTGTTCTAGTGCAATACCTGAATGAAACTTGATTTTAAAAAGAAGAATGAAAAAGAAAAAAAAGACAGTCCTGACTGTCATTGACTGCAAGTTTCTAACCACTTGAGTTCCATAAGATTTTACCCCTTTCATGACCTAGTCATTTTTTGCGATACGGTACTGCGTTACTTTAACTGACAAATTGAGCAATCGTGCGACACTGTACCCAAATAAAATCTTTGTAGATGCTATAACTTTTGCACAAACTATAGGATATTTTTATTTATTTATTTTGAACTAGTAATGGCGGTGCTTAGCGACCTTTAGCGGGACTGAGATATTATGGCGGACAAATTGGACACTGACAATTTTGACACTTTTTGGAGACCAGAGACACTAATACAGTGATTCAGTGCTAAAAGATTTGCACTGTCACTGTACGACACTGCCTTGGAAGGGGTTAACGGGGCAATCAAGGGGTTAACTGTGTGCCTAGCTAGTGGTTACTCACTGTGTGGTGCTTTGACTAGGGGAAGGCAAATGCCTGTGTTACTGCTTTGCAGAAACACAGGATCAAAGCATTCCCCACTGACAGAATGACAATCTGCTTTGTTTACATTGGCAGATTGTCGTTCTGCCTGTGTCATCGGCAGGTGTCTGCAAACATTGAGTCCGCGGTACCCGCTGCTGGGCTTCCGCAGCACGCGCCCCAGACCAGGAGCGGCCGCCCTGCTGCAGTAAATGTATGGTGGGTGGTCCAGTACTGTAGCTTATCTGTGAAAAATTGCTAGCAGGTAGTCTTTTATAGTACAGCCACTTATGTGCAGCTCAGTGTACAGTTTCAGCATTTTACTGATCCCCAAAACCCCTGTGCACATCCACGGAAGTTACATCATTTGTGGCCAGCAAAAAAAAAAACATGAAGGAAGACTCCAGACATAGGAGCAGAACTGAAGAAGATTGCAGCAGTGATGACAAAGCGACAAAAAGTGACCACCAATGTTGCATCGCTAGGAGGAGGGCACTCTGGGAGGCAAGTCTGCAATAATTTGTAAATATGCTGTGCACACGAACATTATGACAAGAGCTCTTGGGGCCCCAAATAGTAAAGTTAAGCTTTAAAGTAGAAAATAAAAATATTCCAGCTGGAGTTAAGATAATGTTGTAGGGGGGGAAAAAAAAAAAAATAGCCTTCTGTTTAAAATAATAGCATAAACCAAAATATTCTTTACGTAATATACATTTTTCTTATTATCAGAAAGCAAGAGGAGTTTTTACTACTTAAGAGCACCCTTTACAGAATAGACAGAGCAGAAAAAAAAATTAATGAGTACAAAGTACTTACTTTTCTGGTGACTGTTGGATCAACGGAGAGATGAGATGAAAGCGGATATAAGCTAGAAAGGAGATAAAACAGAGTTATTCTATCCCCACCACAGCCATTTTTCTGTGTAGTATGGATTATTCTTCAAGCGTTACCTTTAGGTATCTTAAACTTGTTGTCCTTTTTATACCACAAGCAGCCCTGCTCAATGTTCACAATCCTCTCTGGGTACTCTGTGTCTGGACAGTCGGAGGTCTTCAAAGTGAAGTCGGTGGCTGGGTGAGAATTGAAATCATAGCAATTGTCAGGACAAGGAGACCAAGTGCACAGGGACTCAATGAGGAACGTTCATTTTAATCACATTATCGAACAATAAAAAGGTGACCACTCTATCCTTGTGTAATGTATACATTAACTAAAACTATAAAATTAAATACACATCAGGAACCTCTTGTCCTGTCTGAGAGTTAGAGATATTCTATAAATGTCACTGCCAGACAGCATCTTGATTAATTATTGGTCTGTTAGAGATGACTCCAATTGAATTGAAAATATGCGACCTAGCAGTAACTTTTCCAGAAGAATGGTTATAGATCCATGGCATCCCAGACAAAACCCCTGCCAGAACACACCGATCAAATGCTGATTTGCCAATGCCAGCCAACATTCGGTCCATGTGTACCAACTCTAAAAAAACTCAGTGAAGGTAGAGAGGGCTCATTTAGCATGTGATAACACCAAAAACTCATACAGCAAAAATTAGACCCCTTATCTTAAAATTCAAGCTAAATAATTGCAAAAAATCCTCCCTGCTCCCTTCCTTGGCCCCCAAAGTACAGAATAAATCTAGTTCCTGGGCTACCTGTGTCTCCACAATGCCATCCTATAGAATTTAATGGGATATACTGTACACATACTCCAGGAGCAATGTAGGTAGGCGCATGCGCAGTTGGTTATGGTCCGTCGTGGCTCAATGTACTTAACAGTAGTTCATACTGAGTGCCGTGGAAGCTAGTCTATGCATTTCGCCCACTTCCTGTTACCGCAGGCTCCCTCAGGACCTTATACTAGTAGTTTAGTCATTTCTAAATTCTGACTTTTTAGAATTGACAACGCCATTTTTAGTGTCGGGTGGAGCTGTAGATTGTATTGTGTGCAATTTTCTATTGTTATAACATTACCATTTGGGGGTCACAAAGTCCCGTTTTTTTTTTTTTAAGTCTTTACCCTTATTTTCTTTATAAATCCTGTGAATATTAGGTACACTTACCCACATCAGATACGATGCAATAATGGAATGATTCATTTCCCCCTATTACGGTATCACTCGTGGTAAAACCCATCCTAGTTGGTGCAATTTATTTTTTCAATACAATATACTTTATTTCACTTTATTTTTTATTTAACTTTATTGCTATCACACAGGGTTAAACTCCAGTAACTCCCTTGCCCTATAAAGCATCTAACTGAGCAGAGATCTGCTCGGTTAGGCCTCAGTCACAAGGGGTGTTTTAATGGATATTCCGTGTGAGGGCCGGGTTTACCCATGCAGGGATGGACAGGTATGCCGTACATCCCCATGCAGGCAGTCCCACTGATGTCAATTGGGATGCAGCGGCTGCATGGATATAGGCACTGCTCCCAATGTGACATCTATGTGGGTGCACAGCCCCAAATACACATCATGTGAGTTTGGGGACACAAACCACCACGGATCTCAAATTGGGAGCAACCACTGCTTCCAAATTGACAGCAGTGGGACTGCCTGCACAGGGATCCACAGAACACCTGTTGTGGGTAAATATGGCCCACGCACAAGGGTATGCATTAATATGCCTTATGTGAACAAGGCTTTACATGCTTCCCTGGCTGTATCAGCAAGTAAATAATAGCTCTAACCCCTGAAGTGACTAAATCATTGTTGTTTCTGGTTTCATTCCATGCAGAGGAGATCGTGAAATGGCGGTTCCTGTCTTTTCCCACCCATTTTGAAGTCCTCATATGCCATTAGCTTGTGCTTAACCCTTTACTCTCTGGACGTATGTAGTACGCCCAAAAAGCTGAGCTTGTTAATGGATGGCATGTCTTTCATTTTCGGGCTGCACTAGAAATACTACAGCTGGTATAGGACTAGTATTCTTTAATCTGCAAAGTTAACAGGAGTTCTTTCACTGCACACTAACCGATGAACTTGTTTTCTGCTGGAAGGTGGAGGTCTACATTTAATGGGAAGTCGCTGGCCCACAGATCTTTCCACTGTGCACTGATGTCTATAAATAAAATAATGAAAGTCATTACAAGTAGATGCCAAGGATTATAGAGTCCATAAAAGAAATGTTGTAAGGTTTCTCAACATGACCTCCAAGAGTGTTACCTTCAATATTGTACTGAGTGCCAAACCATTTCTCCTTCAGGTCACACTTGCCCTCATTGGCAGGAGAAAGAAGCAACAGATTTGCTTTATCAGGAGTAAGGCCTCGAAGAGCATCTGCAATTATCTGAATGCAACAAGAAGTGGAAATATATTAGAAGTTGTCTGTTTTTTTTTCTACAGTCTGATTCCATTGCCATCAGAAGAAATTCACTGAAGATAAGGTTTGTATACAGCCCTCTCCTTGATGTGTGCTGTTACACCTAGTCGAAATTATAGTCCTACTATCATAAAAGAAAAAAGTTCTCTTTATGCAAGCAAAGCAATCACCTAGAACTGCCACATGAATGCCAAGTAGAGTATCTAGAATATAGTAAAAAGGTCTATAAAAATTGAAGCAAACTTCTGTAAGCCAATTGTTATCACTGGGAGCCCAACACTAAGTTTTAGGGGCTAGCCTTTTAAGACTGAAATAAAGATACAAAAACTCAAAGTGTTTCTAAACAACTCAGGTCTCATGTGTGGTTTTAAAACATCCCAGGGACATTGACTATTAAAAATGGCACCGGAAACCAGCGACTCTAGAGCAGGCATGGCAAACCTTGGCACCCCAGATGTTTTGTAACTACATTTCCCATGATGCTCAACTACACTGCAGAATGTATAAGCATCATGGGAAATAAAGTTCCAAAACATCTGGGGTGCCAAGGTTTGCCATCACTGCTCTAGAGGGTCAAGGCATGGGTGCAGATTGAAACAATCAGCTCCTGGGCTTTGGATCTTGCTACACAGGACAGCATGTAGCAAGTAAGGGATCTGGTTAAATTTTCACTGACTAGATCCAGACCCACAGGAAGAAAAAAAGGTGTTAAAAAAACAAAGAAAGATAAAAAATGCCCCCGTCAGATTAATCCCCAGGTCCCAACAATAATGTTTGATGATCTGGATGACATGTTCATTAACTGTGCAAGTGTCAAATGCTCAGGTAAATGAATGCAATTTAATTCAGATTTCTAACAATACAAAGGAGAAAAAAATCACTATTGTTTTAAATATGTTAGAGATAAAAAAAAAACATGATGGATCAGAGATAGCCTAATGTACATGGGCATCAGAGTCTGTTTACATCTGGCCACACATAGATCTATCACAGGTCCGCCCATGTCCACCGGACACAAACTGAATGAGCACAGCTGTAAAAAAAAAAAAAAAAAAATTGATAGCTGTCCCGTTTGGCAGTGATTCAGCAGGGGACCTGCTCAAGGAACCCCCTACTGAACGGAGCAGACTGGCTCCATGTGAAGGAGCTCTTAAACTTAAAATTCCACCTGCTTCCTTAAAAGTATCTGAAAACTATATATAAACTCCTAAAGCACTGACCATTAAACAATTGCCATTTGTTTTTCCCCTTATAAAGCACTGCTTTGATACTTTTTTTCTTCTCACCACTATCGATCTCCTGCAACCTCTCTGCAGCCACTTTCTCTCTATATGCACTTCAGCATTAGCTGCATGTCATTTCTCAGGGCAGGTTTCCTATTGATGACAACAGCGGAACATTCCTGTGCAATATGTGTTGGACTGGCTGCTTCTAATCTCCTTTGAGAGAATAAATGGACAGCGTGACAAAGCAGGAGAACGACTGGCAGACAAAGCAATGTCATCCTATAACAGGAGGCGTATACACAGCCACCTTCAATGCAGGATCACCAGATATTACTTAATAAAAGCTGCAAATTGTAAAATTACCTTTTAAAGTTTATGTGAGAAGTCAAGTGATTTCTGCTAAAACACTTACATCAGGGTGGTATTCAAAGAGCAGCTGGTCTCCAGTCAGGAAATCTTCTTTGGGAAATAGTTGCATGTTTTCACATATATTCTCTACAAATTCAATGGGATCAGTCTAAACAGAGAATTAGCGAAGAAAAAAAAAAAAAAACATTGCTTCAAAATTCACACCATTTCATCCTATTAGCCAACTACGTGAGGTCTTAAAAAAGTTTCTGCACTTTTAAATTTTCGGTGGAAACTGTGAGGGCAGAAGGAGTTTTGATGAAAGCATTAAAAAAATTGGTACAACTCTGGGAAAAATGCATCGCAAAGGAAGGTGACTATGTAGAAAAGTGATGCAATTTGTTTTGAAATGCTTAATAAAAAAAGAAGAGTTAAAAAAACAAAAAAAGTGCAGAAACTTTTGTAAAGAACCCTTGACTTTTTTCAATACAAGACACTGTCATTAATATCTTAAGCTGGCTACTCAAGGTCTAAAAAGGCAACCATGTGTAATAGGTACAATGATGGGGTTTTTGTACTGAATATACAATCCTTTTTATGGAGTCCTATTGAAGGACACAGGAAGCCTTGAACTTCTGGGTCATCCTGCCACCTACAGGAGAATTGCACACTGGAAAAGAAGAATACTGCTACCAGCATGCCTGGATTTTCTAGCAGAGCAGTCCTGAGAACATCATAAAAAACACAGACGAGTGGGCCCTGTGCCCCTCACTGGCTCCAAGAAAAGGAATTTATGGGGAGTACAAAAATCCTATTTTCCTCCTCATCCATTGTGGACACAGAATGTCTTTAACCTTCAGGACATCCAAAAGCAGTGGGGTGGGCAACACAAAAACTACAAACAGGTCCACAGTAACAACAAAAAATCCTAGACTGCCTGCAGCTAAAAGCAACCTTACATCAGAAGATAGCATTGCATGAGAATGTCCTATTGGTATACGAAGAGGACAGAAGACTAGGTGGCAGGCTTAGACATCTTGGAAATAATTTGTATGATTTTAAAAAGCCCAAAAAAATGCTCTTAGACCTAAAAGAGTGGTCCTTAAAAGGAAACGGATTAACCGTATTCTTGAGACCATAAACTTGAACAAAGGTCTGTCTGAGCCACCTAGAGTTGGAAAAAATGAGAAGCTGTGGCGCCCTTACTGGGGCTATCCAGAATTACAAAAAAAAGTAAATCAGTCTTTCTGAAAGAATCAGTGTCTGAGAGGTACACTCACACAGCCCAAACCACATCCAGACAATGCAGGGATATTTCCTTCTAATGAACTGGAGCCAGACAAAAAGGACCAGAGAACAATGTTCTGGTTAAAGTGAGAGGCAGAGGCTATCCAGGGCAAGAAGGAAATCCTGGGCCTCATTACCACCTTATCCCTATGCGAGACCAAAAAGGGTTCTTTGCAATATGAGGATGCTGGTTCAGACATTCGCTTTGCAGAGGTGATAGGTGCCAAGAAAGAAAGCTTGTAGGAAAAAGAGAAGAAGGTCTCTAATGTGTTTAAACAGCAGTTTCTAAAGTGCACAGAGAACCAAATTCATATCAACCTGCACAAAGGTCTTCATCAAAGAGTGAGAAGCCAATGGTCCCTAAACAGAAGGGACAAATCACAGACATGGCCTTTGTTAGTGAAAAATGCTGGTTTAGACCTAACTGCAAGAAGGGGAGATTTACCACGTGAAGAAATTCCCAGGGTAAAGCCCCTAGAATCACACCACGTGAAGCAAGCCTTCCAAATACAATGATAAGAACCTGTGGAATAAGGAATTCCCAACCTTAAGCATCACAGGAATCACAGACTCAGAGATTCCACAGTTTCTTAGAACCAGGACTTCAACAGCCAGGCCATTAAGGAATGTAGGTCCAAACAGTCTAACAATGCCCACAGTGCATCTGCTAGAAGTCATACCAAGTAGGCATTAGGGATGCACCGAAATGAAATTCTTGGCCGAAGCCGAATAATAATGAAATGCTTGGCCGAAGGCCGAATACCGAACGCGGTGTTTCACATTTTTTAACATAAAATATGCCCATTAGCGTGCCCCTTAACATAAAATATGCCCATCAGAGTGTCCCTTAACATAAAATATGCTCATCAGAGTGCCCCTTAACATAAAATATGCTCATCAGCATGTCCCTTAGCATAAAATAAGGGGCACGCTGATGGGCACATTTTATGTTAGGGGGCACTCTGATGGGCACATTTTATGTTAGGGGGCACGCTGATGGGCACATTTTATGTTAGGGGGCACGCTGATGGGCACATTTTATGTTAGGGGGCACTCTGATGGGCAAAACAAAACATTTAAATCAGCGTTGCTCTTAACATAAAATATGCCCATCAGAGTGCCCCTTAACATAAAATATGCTCATCAGCATGTCCCTTAGCATAAAATAAGGGGCACGCTGATGGCCACATTTTATGTCAAGGGAGCACTCTGTTGGGCACATTTTTTTTCTTTTTTTTTTTTTAAGGGGCACTTTATAGGGCACTCTAATGTAATGAGCATGGCAAGTGGCAACAACATATGGCAGTCTGCACACTAATGCTTGTGCAGCTACCGTATTCTCCCCCAAATGTGCTCAGCTCCACATACCTGAACTGCAGCCAGGTCGGAGCCAAAAGCCGCGAACAGGGGGGCGGGGCGTGCACATAGTGTCACGCTCGCTGGACCTAGTGTGAAGGAGCCGCAGTCAGGAGCAGGGGGCGGGACGCGCGCGTGACGTCACACCCCCTACTCGCGGCCGGACAGGACACCGGCGGCGTGTGAGAAGGGAGCCGGGAGCCGCAATGAGGAAGGGGAGCGGTCCGGGCGGAAGCTGACATTGTTCGGCACAAAATTATTCGGCCTTTTGACTTATTCGGCCAAACACCGAAAGTGCTATTTTCTCTATTTTCGGCCGAATAATGTTCGGCCGCCGAATATTCGGTGCATCCCTAGTAGGCATAGCACATCTGCTTGGGCAGATCCAGAACGAGGATTACCAGAAAGCCCTCTCTCTCGATCATGCGTAGCAGGCTAGAATATTTTTGGGGGCCGAAAGCATTGATCACAGTGTACTGATTCCATGGAGCCACCGGAACATCCACTGCTTTTGCTAGTGGATTCCTGTGGCTTGATACAAAACTGTCCAGTTTATTGTTGAACCTGGAGGCCAGGAGGTCCAAGTCCAGCATTGCCCTTCTGTGACACAGATTCTGGAACACCTACAAATGTACAGATCACTCTCCTGGGTCCAGACACTGTAAGCTGAGGAAGTCTGCCTGCCATTTGTATGGAAAACAGGAGCTGACAAAAGTGGAATATTAGGTTATGCCCAGGACCTTTTTACCACTCGTACTGCAGCAAGACTTCTGTTTTTCCCTAATGGTTGATGCAGGAAACTGCTGTGGTGTTGTCAGAGATAACCTGGATTAACTGAACTGAAGCTTCAACAAGTTAGTCCAAATCTAAAGGGACAGCCAAAATGCCCAAAGTGCCAAGATGTTTATCAAGAGTCAAGGCTCCTCTGACAACTAGGTCCTCTGCACCAACAGCATACACAGGATGTCTCCCCAGCCCAACAGGCTGGTGTCCATTGTGTGAATCTTCTATAAAAGATAGGAAGAATGGGCTTCCCCAGAATCCAGAGCCAGATTCTTGAATCACCTAACCAGAGAAAGTCTAGTCTGAAAAAACGCTGCGTGGCAGAGGTCTGGAGTCAAATTTGGCAGAGGAAATCAATTCTAAGAAGGCTACCATCAGCCCTTAAGACTCTCAGAGGCGAACATCTCCTGATCTGAAGGGTCTGCACATAAGACAGGATAATCCAAGCTTTTCCTGAGGAGGGAACACTCTGGTCTGAAACATGTCTAGGACAACACCCAGATACTCCAAGTGAGGAGTCGGTCTCGGCAAAAATTTATATAGGTTTAAGAAACCAATAAAACCGCTATAACATCTGGAAGTCAGATACTTTGTCTAACAGAGCCCTCTTCGATTGTTCTCTCAAAAGGAGATCGATGCAAGGTGTCCTACAAAAGGGATGCTGCAAGAGTGCAACAAACTAATATAGAAGCTAAGATCTTTGTGATCACCAAAAGGTGCCGACATTAGGCCGAATGTCAGGGACACAAACTGTTAAGTAGTCCTACTGCAAACTTCAGAAAGTGCTGGTGTGCTGGAGAAATAAAAGATGCTTACTTGCATATCTCTATGTCCAAAAAAGGAAGAAAGTAAGTATGCCTAATGAAGGGAAGAAAATGACAGATCTGGTAGAATTCCAACAGTATTGATGATTTTCAACATAGACATTCAAGGCTTTAAGGTCCAAGATGGGGGAAATGTCCTCTACGGGCTTTGGGAAAGTAAACAGGCTGGAGTAAAACAACTGTATTGCGAGAGAAAGTAAGAAGGGTCAGAGATCAAATTTGAATTTGTAACTATGGGACGCCACCTCCAGCACCCAAAAATCTTGATTCCAAGATGTCCAAGCATGAACAAAGGTCAACAAACGTCCCCCCATCTGGAAAGTTGGGGCACATCATCTTAGGAAGAAAGGCTTGCCTGAGGATTTGACAGACTTGGAATGGAAAACCTTGCAGGTGGACTAGATGCCAAGCTTGGGAGGGTCTTGACACTGAATTTGAAGGAGTGGAGAAGCGAAAGGGACATTTCTTGAGCCAGAAAGGAGAAGACAAAAACCTTTGCAGTCTGCTCCTTAGACTTCTTCGACTGGGAAAGAAGGGTGCTTTAAGACCATAAACATCTTTGAGGAGAACATTCAAGACCATTCCGAAGATGCATTGTCCTTCGAAGGCCATGTGGATCAAATGCTTCTTACAAGTTCCACAGTCTAGCACATTAGGCAGTAGTCGTCTATGCATATGCACCAACATGCATGAAAATTGGGGGGAGGATTCCAGTAAGCCATAACAGCAGAAATTCATTGCCACAGCCATCTGTTTCATGCAATCCACAAGCAGAGGGTCAATGGCAGCAATTGTTAGATCTTCTAAGGGGATTTCAACTAGTCAGACATGGTTTGGTAAAATAAAATGACCACCAGAATAAAGTGCACAGCGGGACCACCAGCAAGAACAGAGTTCTGGAAAGGACCTTCAATTGCTTATCAGTTAGGTCATTAAAAGCAGGCACCTCTTCCTCCAGAATAGTAGTCGACTTGTTAAGGTGAGAAATGGTCGAATGCACAAAGGGAATGAACCAGTTATTAAAATCTGATACAATGCCAGCAACCGTTAGGAATACAAAAAGTCTATCAGGACACTTTCAATCTTTGTATAGAAACAGTTGGAGAAGAAGGCGCAAAGGGAAGGTTTTGCTGCATTAGGGGCCCTATAAGATCCAAGGCTGGAAATAGCACTGGTAGCAGCAATGGGCTAAACCTCTAGTTTTAAAGTGCTGTGCACTGCACCAATAAGAGCCAATATGGTCTGCTTTAAAGCCCCCCCCAACTAGGGTGACCACGTGTCCCGGATCGCCCGGGACAGTCCCGTTTTTGGGGTGTCTGTCCCGGGTCCCGGTCACCCTCATTACGGGACAATGCAGTGTCCCGGAATGTCTGCCGAACTCGGTCAGTCTGGACTGTCTGTGTATCATGTCCGAGTCAGTCCGCGGCTGGATGAGGGAGGATGGCTCGTCATGGCTGGGCTGTGTGTACCATTAGAGGGCGGGCTGCCTGCAATTCGAGCCAATAGGAGAGCAGTGAGCAGAGGTGGACTGTGACGTCAGCCGGAGCCGGCCCGGGATCATCTCATGTGCGGCGCCGCCTCAGCTCAACTCAGCCTGCCTGCTCCTCCTGTAACTGTCTCCAACGGCCGGCCGGCGGGCCGGGTTACCAGCATTTAAGAACAGGAGGACAAAAAATGTAAGTTAAACTTTTCAATTCAATGGATGTCTGCTGCCAGTGCCACACACTGACCATAAATATAAAGGACCTATTTCCAAGAACTGTCATAGACATTCTGCAATGCTCTAATGTATGTTCAGCAAGTGTACCACCAGTTGAAATTGTTGTTGTGCTGCATTGACTAAAGAGTTTCTTTTTTCCCTAGTAAAGAGTTTTTATTCAGTGTTACCATTCTATTCATGTGATCTTTACAGAGAACCTGTTAATAGGTATTACAGCTAACTGCAAAAAAGGGGGTCAACAAAAGCTAAACTGGCTACTGGATAAGATGTAAACCTAGGGATGGAGGCCTCATCCCACCCAAGGCTCCTAAAAGCCTCCAGGAATCAGAGCAGAACTTGCAGAATTAGAAACAAAAAGTCTGTTTTCTCTACATCAGCTATAGAACCTGGAACTCCTCATGTGTATATGGGGAATCTAGGTGATACTCATACACTGTCCACAATCCTGCCAGCCAGAGCCTTACAGCAGAAATTAGAACTGTTTCTGGGTCTGACCCAATTCTCAATAAAATGTCTGACACCAGTCCTCCTGGCATGTATTGTCCGCAGGGCGCTTAATTACACAGCAGTGGCGTGATTAAGGTAAAATCTTGCACAATCTCTATCTGTGTAAAACATAGAAGCTTTTTGGGAACTTGGCTTTAGCTTCAGCAAATACAGCTAGCCTTTACATACTGGGTAGCTCTACTAGAGTTCTCAAACTCCCAAACAACAAAGTCACCAGGAAAAGCTTGGAGAGGGGTATCCCACTGTAGCGTTGGGAATCTATTGCAGAATGTCTATGACAGTTCTTGGAAATAGGTCCTTTATATTTATTTTAACTGGCATGTTTCAACTTTAGTCCCATGACCCCCTTTGAATCTCTTCGCTAAATTTCCATTTTAGGTGAATATTCCTATACAGTTATAGTGGTCTTTTTTTTGGGGCGGGGGAGTTGTCGGGGGGGGGGGGGTGTCCCTGAATGGCAGTTTGGAAAAGTGGTCACCCTACCCCCAACTAATCACGATTAAAAAAAAAAAAATAATAATAATTATTTAAAATAACCATTTACCCTGAACAAAGGTGTCATAGCTCTGATGCCTTCATGTGACAATCTTGCCCCAAAGCTTCTCTTCCATTTTTATTGATTTGGGTCCTTAAATCGGGTGTCCATATCAGTGCCTGCCCCACTTGAACACTTCCTATTGGACTGGCAGATGGGCTGCAGCAGGGTCCTCTCCGATGAGAGGAAGAGGACATACATCATCATAGGGACAAATCAGGGGACTGGCTATCTCAGGGCAGAAGGTTCTTGATTAGCAGTCTACCCACCTAGAACGGGTGGTGGTAAGGGACCTGGATGGGGAACTTATCACAAAGCAAGGAAAAAAAAATAATTACCGTAGTTATCAGGGTATAACACACACCTCAAATTTAGGAGGGAAATTTTAGGAAAAAAGCAAAATTTTAAAAAAACAGCATTGAACTCGCCTCGCCAGCGCCGTGTCCACCAATGCAGCCTCGCCAGCGCCGTGTCCACCAATGCAGCCTCGCCAGCGCCGTGTCCACCAATGCAGCCTCGCCAGCGCCGTGTCCACCAATGCAGCCTCGCCAGCGCCGTGTCCACCAATGCAGCCTCGCCAGCGCCGTGTCCACCAATGCAGCCTCGCCAGCTCCGTGTCCACCAATGCAGCCTCGCCAGCGCCGTGTCCACCAATGCAGCCTCGCCAGCGCCGTGTCCACCAATGCAGCCTCGCCAGCTCCGTGTCCATCAATGCAGCCTCGCCAGCGTCGTGTCCATCAATGCAGCCTCGCCAGCGTCGTGTCCATCAATGCAGCCTCGCCAGCGCCATGTCCATCAATGCAGCCTCGCCAGGGCCATGTCCATCAATGCAGCCTCCCCAGCGCAGTGTTCACCAATGCAGGGCAAAGCAACAGACAACAGCAACAGCAGCCTCACCAGCGCCATTACACAGAGCGGCGATATACCGGTATTTTAAAAAGAAAAAGGGCAGGTAGCGCTGAGAGGCAGAGGGGGGCGGGCCGGACCAAGGAGAAGCGAAGACGAGCGGCCGCTGTCATCAGAAGTCCTGGCGCTTATGATAGACGTCACACGTCCAGGCATTGGGCCACTGTGCTGACTATCATAGGAGGCGGGACTCCCCATAACAGCAACCGCTCGTCCTTCCTTCTACTCGGCCTGGCCCACCCCCTTCTAGCTCTCAGCACTGCCTGGACTGTTTTTTTTTTTTTTATTAATACATCGGTCTATAACACGCATTGGTGTTTTGCCCTCCATTTTTCGGAGGAAAAAGTGCGTGTTATACGCAGATAAATACAGTAATTGAATTAATTGGAAGTGGATGGGTGGGTGATCTGGTCAAAAATAGTTTTTGCCTGAAGGGCCTCAACTTAGGCTTAGACGCAGTAGACTGTGATTCCTTAAGGGTAAGCTCAACCAAAATGAATTTGATTGACTCAGATTCAAACAGTCTTTAAAGTAGAAGGCTCATAAGTCACTAGGGTCTCAAGTAAATCAAATACAGAAACTGCGGGCAAGCACAGGAGTGTGCTTATGGCCTCGGTGAGGAGTCCGTAAATAACCAAATAATTTGGGAAATAAAGTCCTGCTGGACCGTAGTAAAAACTTTATCTGAGAACAAAGACCCTGCTACACCCAAGAGAGCCAAAGAAGATTCCGATAAATAGACTAACAACAGAGGGCAACATATTTCCAGGTTGCAGACATCAGCATCATCAGGGGATATGCTACAAGCAGTCCCTGACCTGTTAGCACAAAGTGAGCTGGTGGCACCCAGTACAGTGGGACGGTCTCCCATACCTCCAGAATCCGACATGTTGTGAATGCACAGCAGATAGGCAACATAAAGGCTCAGGGCAAGAGGCAAGGCCTAAATTACTCAAAGTCCAGGCAACTGGTATCAGGTGATAGTCAATGCCGGAGGGTCGCGTGGAGATGAATCCCGACACTGCAAGGTGGAAAAGTCAGTGCAGAGCAAGTGAAACACTCCAAGCAGAGGACGACGACAGTAGGTTAACCCCTTCCACAGCAGAACCGGCAGGAAATGAGGAATAATGGCACCCAGCAATCAGAAAAACTAAAAAAGCTCCCAGTGTTCAGCTTGACCATTCTCACAAAGTCTTCTGGAGACAAGGCAAACTCAGAGGCAATGAAAGCTGCTCTGGACTTAGAACACAGAGCCTGAAAAGTGCCCCATGTGGAAACTAGTTGCCAAAGGTCACTCTTCCAGACCACCATCAATGACATCCAGTGCAGCTGGGGCTGGATGCAGTACAGTCCACAAACTAGGCTAAGGATGACCATATTAGTTGGCTGCCGATCAGAGGAAACACATCAAGCTGCAATGGAGAGAACAGTCTTGACTAAAGCAAAGTAAATTATACAAGAGAAAAAAATTGCTGTGAAAAAAAAAAAAACTGGTTAGTCTTTACAACAGCAGAGCGGAAAAAAGACATTCATCCTCCTAGAAAAGCAAAATAAAAAAAAATAAAAACTGAGGCATGCCTGTAAAGTAGAAAAGGGTTATGCTGGGATGACCTACAGTTTATCACAATCAGACATCGGTCTGCTGAGCTTTTTAATTCAATATTAAATTCCAAATTAGACGTTAAAAGATCCCATGCCTCTAAAGGATACTCAATGGCAATAGAAACAGAGGCACCACAAGGCACAGCTGCACTCTGCAACGACCCCTAATTTCTCAGACTTTAGTATACCCCCTCTTATTATTATGCTTTACAATGTGTTGCTCTCTGTTGGCTGCTATGGCACCTTATGGACTGTAAGATGCTAGAGGAAGGCTTACAAAGGCTGCTGAAGGGTCGAAGTCTTCAGCCCTTGCTACAGAGTGTGGTCGAGTTTGTAAGTTCCCGGACTGCACAGGAACAGTCTGGAGGAAACTAAAGGAACATACATGCATCACATTTAAGCACTGCGGTTGATTTTTTTTTTTTTTTTTAACAAATCCACAGCAGGCTCACTTTAACATAAAGCAAACATATAAACTGTCCATATTGTTGCATTAGAAAGTGTACCTGTTCCTGATAGCGAAACTCATTGGCTTCAATCTTCTGAATTTCCTGGAAAATCCTGAAAATGTAAGCATTTAGGACTCAGCACAACTTCACTGATTGTTTTTCCTTCACATGTCTTACTATCATTTTTGTACAAATAATCACCTTTCTTGTGGACCCAGCTGTTGCAGCATTTTGATATACTGGAACACAATGTGAGTAACCTATTTACAAAGACAAAAACATCAGGTCCATATTAACCATGCAAATACCACATCCATATTGTTTCTACTAGAGAAGATTAGATATGTTGAGACAAAAAAAGTGAATCCTGATCAAACACCCAGATATAATCTTTGACGGTAAAGCCTCATGCACACTGGAAGTTTTTACAGCTGTTGTTTTTGGCTTCAGCCAGAAAACTCCCCAGCATGTTATCCTATGTGTCCATTCACACATATGCTTTTATCAGCGGTTTTTTGGCAGGGGAATTTTCTGGCTGTAAAAAAAACAAAAAACAAAAACAACCAGTGGGTTTGCAGAGGAGTTTTTACAACTGTAATAATGCTCTTCCTCTGAAAAACATGGTTAAAGTTTTGCTAATGCAGAAACCCTGAAAAACTCACATTTTGAACGCAGTATTCTACAGCTAAAGCTACCGGCATTTTTAATGTCCAGTGTGCATGAGGCCTAAACCATAAAAGGAATCAAAAAAGTCCAAAGATAGCTAGAAAAAAAAAAAAAAAAAAAAAAACCTTGAAAAAAAAAAAAATTGCCAAGCAAAACGAAAGAGGAGGAGGAAATGTAGGAAAAATGTAAATGCTAAAAAGGTGTCCACAATTATATGTACTGAGATTGGCTCTAGTTTTAGGTCATACCTCATAGAAGTGTTCATATCCTGCATCTGTCAGTGTTATGGAAATGCTGAAGACTGAATATGTTGTGTTCTGTTCAAACCCAGTCTCACTGTTACCTCCAAACAGAGCCAGAGCCCAACACCTGAAAGAAGAGAGCAAACAGAATAGATGATACTGCCTGGTCAAAATTCCCTCATCTGCATAATGTAACCAGCACTCCAATATAAAAACCTGCATTAACTAGTCTTATTGCGCAACATAAATCCACCTGATTACAGACGCAGAAAAAACATTGGGTATCGGACATCCCAGATTTTTCTAATGAAAATTGGGAAGATCTTCTTAGTACTTATTTTGCCACCACTATCTCCGCTAGGGACAGAATGATACAGTTAAGTATTTTTCAGAGAATTTATTATACTCCATTAAGGCTCTTCCGAATGTGCAAAAGGGATAGTCCTATATGTCAAAGGCCACAAAGGCACGGGTAAATTAATCCACATGCTATGGACTTGCGAGAAAAAAGCACAACCATTTTGGTCAAATGTAACACACTTTATAGCGACTAATTTTAATTTACCAAGGAAAACGGTAGTGTTGCAGTGCATATATTCCACAGTAATCTCCCTCAATCAATTTTAGACCCTGATCAATCACGTACTACCGATCTATAAGCTCACCTAAGGGGCTAGGGGGTTCCCTAGCAAATTTGAGACAGTCCCCCTGTCAGAACCCAATAGCTCAGTGGGGAGATCGCTGTACTAACATCGCAAAGTTAGTACAGAGAGCGCATCAGGTTTTTTTTTTTGTTCAGCCCACTGGGTGTGTACTAGGCATAATTTCTGTTGAGTTAATCATAACTCTTTGAGAACCCTTGGTAGCTTTTCTGCTGGGGTCATCTGTTGGGTATAAAACATACAGACATGAAAGTAGTCTTGGAAATTCAAATAATGGCCAGTTGAGTCACATACTAGTCATGCTCCCATTATGTTTTTCAGTCATGAAAGTTATCCACAGCAAACTCACCTAAAGAAAGCAAAGCATTCTCAGTTCATGCAGTGTCCAAGTAGTGAAAAACCGAGCCTTACCATCACCAGGCTACAGTTGTAACCATTTTAGCCCCTATGCACCTCTGCCACGTCTTTATTCCAAATAAGAACATTCCCCCTGATCAATAACCCATACACATAATCCTCTACATTTCACACTTCCTTCAAACAGGACACACAAGCCAGTAACCTGAAAAGTTTCACTTACTTCTTACGCAGCAAAGAGAGAATACTGCCTTTGCCCTCGTGACCAATAAGCCAAGAAATGTAGTGAAGGGGTTTCACCCTGTAATTAAATAAGTAGTATTTAACATGTTTATCAGAAACTTAATGAGAAAACTATATTATATATGAATAGAAACTCTGTAAATGAAACAACTTAATATCCAGTGGATCAATGTCAAAAGCCAAAGCCTGGACTGCCCAGCAGGGCACACACAAGGGAGTACTCACTTGTAAAACTTTTCCTGGGGAGGAAGGGCCCATGTTATAGTCAAAGCATGAACCTTTTTTATTGGGACAACTGCAAGGAGAAGAAAGAAGAAGAAGAAGTACTTCATTGCTCTGGTTAACACATTTTAAATATAGAATTATCTTTGTTTTGGGAGGTTAAAAAAAGCTAAGGATGTGACATTAGAGAATGTTACTAAAATGTTAGGAGAATAAAATATATTTTCTTAGTGTTCAACTTTCTATGACTTTAATGGAAAATACAGCTTGGAAAAAACGCATAGGTATAATGGGGGCCAGAATCGCAGTGGAATTATTTTTTGTTTTTACACCCAAGCTTCAAATCTGTTAAAACAAGTATCACAATCATTCCAGCCAAGTAAAACGGAGTTCCACCCTGGAATACTTTTTTTTTATAAAAATACCCCCGGGACAGTCAGGGCTAGTACATTCCACAATGGATAGCCTCTGATCTGTCCCAGGTTGCACTTACCTTTTAGGACAAATACTTACCTTGAAAAAGTATTGTCCAGCGCTGCCATCTCAGGTGTGGGCAGCTTGAAGCCAGCGCGATCCTCTTCTGTGTCCTCTTCCGTCTTCTTCGGTCCCACGATGCACTGCACCGGCCCCGCCGTCACTTCTGGTGCGCGCGCGTCATCCCTCCACAGCTTCTGGGCATGCCCAGAAGCTGTTTAGAAGGGAATGATGCGCGCGCCCCGGAACTGACGTCGGGGGCCGGTGCAGGCGCAATGATTCCTGGGAGCGATGACGTTCAGCTCCCAGGAATCATTGCAAGCCAGGAAGTAACGACTCGCCGTGGCCGCGGAGGGGAGGAAGAAGGAAGTAAGGTAAGTATTTTCTTCTTTACGAGGTAAGTAAAATAAAAAAAAAAAAAAAATGTGATTATCCATTTGTTTTTCAGGTGACCCGGAGCGAGAAGATGGAGGTAAGTATCATTTTAGGGTGGAACTCCACTTTAAGTGTATCTATGTTCAAAATGTAAAATTGTATATTCATTTCCACATTGTATTTTCATTTTTTTGTAGTTTACTCCTATTATTTTGAATGATCTTGAAGTTTGTAAACTTACTTTGTGAAGATTCACACACATTTAATCCCTGCATTCTGTGACTCGTAGTCACTATATCCTGTGGGTAGGCACTGTTGTGTCACACATTTCACAGAGCCTGCCTTCTGAACTACAGAGGAGCTGAGAGGAGGAGTTTCAGGAGGCGGAGTCAGTACAGGAATCACTGCTTGTAGGCAGCAAGGTACCATGGGATATATAGTCCTTAGAAATTGAAAGTAAACAGCAGAGGAGACGCTGCAAAGCATGCAGGGAATCTGGGAAGTTGTGGAAAGAGAAGGCCAGCAGGCAGACAAAACTCACAACATTGAAGATTTTTCAATTAAGCGAATATTAGGATGTCAAATATAACTATTGTTTGTTTTGCTACTACAATGTAGATGTTATAAAATAAAAAAAAGTAGGCTGTGACCATAGATTTCCCTTTAATAAATCAACACAACAGGGCAAATTAACTATCAGACTGTGTAGTTTTAAAGGAAAGCGAAGAGAACATGGAGGCTGCCATTGCTGACTTTCTTCTAAAAATGCTACCTGCCATCATTGGAGTCAGACACAGAAAAATCACCCAGATCAGGAGATGGAACTTCACATACTGCATGTTTCTTTCAGGTCAGTAAGGCTTCTTGCACACTATACGGATGTTTGAGCTTTTGCTTTTTTGGATGTCATTTCAGGTGTTTGTTTTGCGTGAATTTGTGCAACTGCACCTATATGAGCGTTCATGCGCATATTACCTTCCTAAGGAAAATTAATTAATTTTTATGCTCAAATGCACGGATTTGTGCGCATCGGCCCAAAATACTGAACGGGAACGCAGATTTTCCCTTTTTTTTTTTTTTAACTGAGGAATACTCAGCGCTTGTTTACATGCCTGTTTGCACAGGCACATTGTAAATAATGGGTTATATTTTAGCTCAGTCAAAAATAAAATGCTGTACTAAGCTTTTCCAAGCTGCAGTGTGCAAGAGGCCTAAAAAGCATAGAAGTCAAAATGGAAAATGGCAATTAGCATTTTCAGAATGAGTTTAACAGGGGCATTCCCAATACTTCTACCAGTTTCCTTTATACAGTTAGGTGTGCTCATCATGATATGGGCAAGAGCTGGAATTTGCAGGAGAAAAAAAAATGAATGGGCAATATTATATTTATATATTCATAAATGAGAAATGCCTACCTCTATAAAGGCAATTAAAGCCAGGGGTGTCAAATGGTTCTGCCAGGTGACTAAAATCAGGCTTTTGTAAGCCACTAAAAGAAAAGGTATAAAGATGTTATCCAGTGATTCAAAACCAGATTATAGCCTATACATAGGATAAATCTAACACTACAGCACAGAAAAATTTGCCAAGCTATATGTAAAGAACGCCTTTAATAAATAATCACTTTCATATAAAGAGCAGACATGAGCTATCCAAAATAGTACAAGTTTGTATCTTAGGCTGCATGACCGCTGAACAGAACATCTAGGAATGCTATTTAGTTGCATAACTTTACATTTTTTTTTTTTTAATATTCCATTCTGTGCTGTACTTAAAAGTGGATCTTCACCCTAATCAGGTAGTTCTCAATTTTCCATCCCTCCCCCACTCCACTACAGAAATATCTGTTTTGTTTCCGTTTCGGTCCTGTCCCCCCTTCCTCCCTCCTCACCTAGGCGAATGACGTGCAGTCCCCTGGTGCCACCTGGGACCTATAACATGCATATTCCTGGAGTTATCAGGAGCACTAAAAGGTATTCCATAAAATAATAGAAGGATGGGGGGCCTAGCAGCGCATCATCGGGATGCTGCAACTGAATTCAGGAGAGTCGAAAGTCTCCCAATGACGTCACAGGACCCGAGCGGTGGCTGCAGTAGAGGATCTCATCAGGACAACAACGGATCCGGTGGGTGGGCGAGTATCTAAATTGTGTAGAACCGAGCAGCCCCCCCCCCCCCCGGCACCAGTTTTCCTTTCAGCCTTCTCAATTGCACTCATCCTTCCTCCTAGCACAGCGGGGAGTGGGAGGTAGCACAGCTCAGGACAGAGAGGAGGAGCGGGGACTGCCCAAGAGAACACTACTGTGGGCAGAGCCAGAGCCAGCATACGGCGGCTCAGGCAGACATCTTAGGGTGCCAGGATGGGGGGGGGGGGGGGGGTAAAATCACCGGCCACTTGCAGCTTAGGCTGCAGAGAAAGGGACTGGGTTACCAGACCCCTGATATGTCACCAAAGCCTCTAAACAGGGCTCATAAAATAATCAAAAATATTGTAAGATTTAATTAAAAAATACTGACGCCATCCACTGCCGTAAAGATACGGTCTACTTTTAAGGTAGGCTACATTTATATTTTTACAGTGACTTTTTTTTCTACTAAATTTTTCTAAATATTCCTTACTACACTGAACAAAATTATAAAAAAAAAAAAACGCAGCTTTTTATTTTTGCCCCCATTTTTCTTGAGCTGAACTCAAAGATCTAAGACTTTTTCTATGTATATAAAAGGCCTATTTCTCTCAAATATTGTTCACAAGTCTAAATCTGTGTTAAGGCCCGTACACACGATAAGAAAATCTGTAGGGAAAATTCGTCCGACGACCGATCTGTCGATTTTCGGATTGTTAGTATGGTGCTTTCGACAGCAAACTCCGACTTTTCGGCTGACAAAATCCTGATGTGCAGGATATAAAATTTTTGTCGTCCGTCAAAACAATGTCTGATTTTCATCTCATTAGTACAGATTTTGACGGAAAAAAATCTTAAGAGCAAGACTAGGCATGCTCAGAGAGGAAAGAACACATACAAAACAATCCAACACATGACATCACTTCTGAAGTAGAATTCAGTCGTACGGGAGAATTCGTATGAAAATAACCTCTTCACTTTCCACATCAGACTAGCATGCCACAAAAAATGGATGACAGATCGTTTGATAATCTGATCGTGTGTACGGGGCTTTAGTGAGCACTTCTTTTAGGCTGAATAATGAAACATGTCACAATGTGCATGAAAATGCACACATTGCAGTGCAGCGTTGTGGGGTGTACGGGTCCAAAGATTTTGCACATTTTTTTCTCTCTTTTTAATACACCTCCAATGTATCAAGCGGATTTTAAATTCAAGACCAGTTACGCCTTTTATTTTCAACGATGTGTGCCATACATCAGTGGCAGCCAGTGGTGTTTCACACACTCCTGCTACAGCCGGGAGTGTGAGTATTTTTCACAAGGCGACTTTCCCATTTCACAAAAGGGATCAGGCAGCAGCACAGTCACCCGATTGCTTTCAATAACCCCCAAAAATGTGTCACCCCCATGGACAGAGGTGAAAAAGACCAGCGAATGGTCATTTGCTGATCTCCCCTGAAACCTGAAAGTTATGTGTAAAACACCACTTCTGTATATATTATTTATTTAATCTCTAATAATAAACAGAATCAGAAACTAAACAAGGACATTTACACTATATTACACCATCAGCGACCCTCTTTTCTGACAGTACATACTTGGATGGAACTTTGCAGAAGATCTCTCGTATCCATTCTTCTAGCGTATCCAGTGTCTCTACAGAGATCACAACAAAAAATTACTATATTCCCTCAACTTCATTAATTTAGCCAGATGCTCAGGATGGTCATACACACGACAATCTAATTGTACAATCCCATTTAAATTTACCAAAACTATGTAGTATGAGGATACATCTGTACAATCCAATCAATTTCTATGCAGTTGCACAGGCCATTACATTACATCATTGTTGGTAGCCCTAAAGAAGATACAATCAGATGGTATAGTGTATGGTGAGCTTAATCATACTTGAATTAGCACATACCATTAGATTGTACAGCCAGGGTCATATAATGGGCTGAGTAGTACATTCTGTAGAATTCCCTGAGGCGAGCATGTGTATCTATATTCTTTTCTTGAGGTTCATACTTCAGAGTTTGTGCATTTCCTGCAAACAACACAAAAGGATTAAAAAAAAAAAATATTGTCACATAAATGGCTATCCTAAGTTACGTGGAACTGCTCTAGAACAGTAGTAAGGATAAATTTAGTTGCTCAAAGCAAAACAATAGTATGTGTGTATGTGGAGTTCCAGGGAAAGCAAAGCATTAAACATAGCACTGTGATATTATAGTTACTGTATTTTCTGGCGTATAAGACTACTTTTGAAACTCAAAAAAATCCCCCAAAAACGGGGGGGTCGTCTTATACGCCGAGTATAATATCTCCAAGGTAACCTAAGTATAAGTATTACCGGTAGATGAAAATTAGGGGGGTCGTCTTATACGCCCAGTCGTCTTATACGCTGGAAAATACGGTAATCACCAAGTTTTTTGTTGCTAAATAAATGAAAAAAAAACCCAAAAAACACACGAACATTTTGCAAATTCCCCCGACGACGTCTGATTGGAGGAAACGTGTTCGGTGGAATCTGGACATACCACATTACTGCATTTGCGGATTGCGGCCATTTTGCTGTTTGGGAACCATTGAAGTGCTGTATATGAACTGCTCGTTTTATACTGTATACATGCGAGTACCTTGGATCTATTTTAATAAACATTGGAGTGCTTTTACATACTACACAATTTTGTTCTTATTTTGGCACATCTAAACCTATGGAGATATGCTCTCAGTAGAGATTACAGGACTCTAGCTTAGCGTTATCTGTGGGGAATGCTGTTATGGCACTTTTCCACTGCAAGTACCGGCTCGGCTCTACTCGGCCCTGCTTTTCCACTGCTGGTACCGCATGGTACAGTGTTGGAACGGTTCGGTACGGTACGGTTTGCTTTTCCACTAAAGTAGTACTAAAGTTAAGTGGGTGGGATAACAACGGGGTGGGTGGGATTCTCTGACCAATCAGTGGCTAGTAGTGACTGCATGCAAAGGATTGTGGGATATGGTACCAGTATGGTACCTCTTGGAACCACAATCAAGGTGGTACTGTTTTTGAGAGCCGTACCGTTCGGTTCCATGCAGTGGAAAAGCGCCGCTGCCATACCGTACCAAACCGTTCCTACACCATACCATGCGGTACCAGCAGTGGAAAAGCACAAAAGCGAGCCGAACCATTCGGTTCCATGCAGTGGAAAAGCCCCATTAGACCACCTATAATTTAGTGGTCCATATCTTAGGGTAAGAGGCCAGGTGTGCTGTGGTGTCAGTGGCGGATCACGATCTCCCCTGATATTTTGCTGCTGTTACACCTTGGGTGCCTCATAGGTTTGTGGACCTTTTATCTGAAATAGACTATAAGAGCGTTGCATTTCTATTTCAAATGTCCTAATAATTATCACCTACAATTTATGCTAACTGCAGTCCGAGGCCTAAACGCGGTTTAAATCTTTTTAGGTTTTGCAAAAAATCTTTCTTCATTAATTTAGCCCAAAATGTATTCTACTACATTTCTTTGGTGAAAATAACCCAAATCAGTGTGAATTATTTAGTCTGTAGGAAAGTTATAGGAGTTCACAAACTAGGTTATATACACAGTATCTGAAAAATCGATCAATCCTGATGCCCAAAAATGCCAGGGCAGTACAAATATCCCCTTTTTGGAAAACAGATAGTCCAAGGTATTGAGTAAGAGGCACAGCAAGTTTTTGAAATTGTAAGTCAACTTCACTCACCCCAAAAGAATTTGCCCATTGGATGACCAGGCTTTGCCAAACTTCCGAAAAGCATCTCCTTACGATTAGAGTCTGAAGGCCGAGCAAGCTCATATTCTAAAGTAATAACAGACAAACGGTTATATTTTGTATATAAACAAGTTTACTGGTGGACAAAATAAAAAAATGATAAACAGAGAACCAATCTTACCACTATCCACAGCCTGCACTTCTCGGTCAATAGCATCTCTGACCATCAGTGGTGCAATGAAGAACTGTGCCCATCTGAGGAGAAACGTGGACATATAAGGGTCTAAATAGTGACATACATAAAGAAGCCGTCCACCTTTGTAAAAAAAATAATAAATTTACATCATCTTGCATATAAAAAAAAAAATAATAATATGGGATTTTTGACTTACTGTAAAATCCATTTCTCTGATGTTCATTGACGGACACAGCTCCTGATATTCTTAACCATTGGGTTATATTGCACCCTACAGGAGTAGGACACTAGGCAGAAAAACTGGATTTTTGTACTTGCCGTAAAATCCTTTTCTCTGAAGTTCGACAGACGCAGCTCCATATCTTCTTTAGACCATTGGATTATGCTCCTCCCATCAGGAATAGGACACTAGGCAGAAAAAAGCTTTACCATGCCCGTGGGGGCTGTCCCTGCAGGCATAACCCCACACACTCTGCTACAGCATCTAGTTTTGTAGCAAGCAGTGTTTAGAAAACAAAAAAAAAAAACATCATACACTCAGAAGCGGAGGGCCGGGTGCTGCGTCTGTCAATGAACTTCAGATAAGGCAATATGCATCAGGATCATTTGTCATGGTATTTGTCCCCAAACTTTCCATTACATCATGCTGATTACTAGGAAGCAGCAAGGCTTAGAGCCAACAAGAGTGCAAGGCTACCACTGGTACTTGTAGACACCACAAGAACATTAGAAACATTTTAGTTAAAGCGGTTGTAAACCCTAAAAAAAAAAAAAACACCTGCAAGACAAAGGCATAATGAGCTAGTATGCATCGCATACTAGCCCATTATGTGTAACTTACCTTAGAACGAAGCCCCGACACGGACCCCCGGACATCGCTGTGGGCGCTGCCATGATCCTTCGCCGTCTCTTCCGGGTACGGCGGCTCCGGCACGGTGATTGGCCGGAAGAGACAGCTCCGGGGCGATGATTGGCCGGAGCCGCAATGACGTCACTCCCGCGCATGCGCGCGGGAGTGATTTTCCGGCAAGCTCCCGGCAAACAAAATTGAAGGTCCCCCGGACCTTCAGAGCGCTCGCGCGAGCAGCTCCATGCACTGCAAATATCTCCTAAACCATGCCGGTTTAGGAGATATTATTTGTACCTACAGGTAAGCCTTATTATAGGCTTACCTGTAGGTAAAAGTGTCAAAAAGCGGGATACTACCGCTTTAAGGTAAGGTTCAACTTTTTTTTTTTTTTTTTAGGTCAGGTTTACTTGAAGTGTTCCCCTAGTCCTATAAAAAGAGTTGCTTTCATTAATGTCACTGGGGTTATTTGGCCAGTTAACAAGCAAATACTGCTTAGAGGACATCTTTAAGACAGGAAAAACTACTGTTTCAGTGATTTTATTTTTAAAGCAGTGTTCCAAGCAGATATACAAGACCTGAATTAAAGCAGATCTGTACATCTATTTTGTTTTATTCTGCAATAAGTGTAAGCTCCTGAATCTGACTTGGTATCAGCCTCTTACAACCAGAGCTCGTACTGGGGGAGGGAGAAGCAGTACAAGGAGCATGCTGAAATAAGGGGATAGCAAAGTGGCAAAGATGAGCTCATCAGTCTGCCGTTTCTTTCGCTGTCTAGTCAAAGGAGAAGGAAAAGGCCTGCAGGTACTCTACTGGACCAGTGAACAATCAGGTTGCTTTCCCTGCCAGACAGGTTTGAGCTGTTTGGTAAGGTAGTGTAAATCTCATAATTAGATGGACAGAAATACAAATCTTTGTTAGGCATGACAGTTCCATGATCTGTATTTCATTTGTGCATTTGGCTATTTGCCTGGAGTTTAGCTTTAGGAACTGAATTGAGTAAGTGTCATCCCATCTACCCAACAGCTGATATAAACTTGTATTTCAACAGAACTTTGCTAAGAGGTGTTAAAGCAAAACATACCGATCCAAAGCCTCTTTGAAATGTTTCCGCTGTACATCAAACTGGAAGACGGTGCGTTCACAGTCAGTGGAGGCGTTGTCACTGCCACCATGTTTTTTAAGGAAAGCATCAAAGCCATTCTCATCTGGGTATTTTTCACTGCCCATGAACACCACTACAAAATGACAAAAGGCACAGACAATTATGGGCTGTAGGACTGCAATAATGCCAAAAAACATACAATGTGTCTTTGACACTAGGTTTAAAATATTAAATTAAAAAATCCTGTAAATAAAGATAACATTTAAAAGAGAAGTATGCGGTTTCTCTTTTTTTTCCCCAGTTATACTTACCTAGGTGGAGGCAGCCTCGGTCCTATGCTGCATGTGTCCCCCTGGCGCCTCTACACTGAGAACTGAGCGATCGAACCCTGCCGATCACTCAGTCCTGACAGCTCCCCGAGCAGAGAGCTGCTGACTGTCAGTCACCGCTCTTTGCTCTGCCCCCTTCTCGCTCATTGGAGCGCTGGGCTATGGAGGGGTGGGGAGCGGCCAGGTCAGGCTCTCAGCAGCTTGCCGAGAGGCTGAGCCAGGTGTCGGTCCAGGAACCTGGCGGATCTCGACTCAGTGTTCATGATGACGCAGTGCCTGGACCAACATCTGTGACGTCAGCAGAGAGTGGACTTCAAACCTCAAAAAAAAGATGGACACCCATGCACGACAATTTCATTACTGGTCATAAAGCTTGCCTTCCCCATTGATTCAGTCTATCTAACCACCAATATACAGTACCTTCATATGCAGACAACTCAATGCAGCACACAATACTTACTATGTTCCAAGAAGTGTGCTAATCCCGGCAGGTCCTCCGGATCACTGAAACTTCCTACTCCAATGCAAAGTGCAGCTGCAGACTAAAGAGAAAAGAGAAAAGAAAAACAAAGCAAGAAGTTTCAGCAAAGCTTATGGGAGGAGTCCCAGGGGGGCAGCATAAATCAGCATCTCACAAGAAAAACAATAAAGTTTTTAAGCATATCTAAACCAATATTTATATTTTTGGATAGGGTAGGAATTGGATAAACCCAGGTCAGGTATTTTGTCAACTGTGTTTCATTAGGGAGATTTAGTGCCGGTTCACATTTGTGCGATGCGGGGAACGCTGCGAATATACAGCGTGTTCCCGCATCGCATCCGCACCCCTAGCAGTTCACACTGCCATATGCGATACGGTGGGGGTGTCAATTAAAAGTTAACGACACCCCCAGATCACATGACATATCGCAGTGCGATCTGCAAGTTCGCACAGAATCGGATCGCACTAGTGTGAACCACCATGCGATACGATTCTGCTGCGGACCAAAAAAAGGGTCCTGCGCGAGTTAGGTGCGAATTCAGCCATACAAACTGTATGGCTGATTTTGCACCGCACAGAGATCGCATGTAATTTTAGGAGCAGTGCGTTCCGAATTACATGCGATCTGTTTGATCGCACAAATGTGAACCGGCACTTACCTTCAATTCCTGTCCTGTAGCGTGGACAAAGACAGCAAACACAAAAAAAAAAAATTCACTGAGGCTCTAATCCTTCTAAAAGAAAGTAAAAAGTCTTTGAGTTTAGATACACTTTATACGTGTGTGTGTGTGTGTGTGTGTGTGTGTCATTTTAACCACTTCCCCCCTCATACAAAAGGCCCCTTTCACACGGAGCGGACCGTATTGCGATCCGCTCCGGCACTTTTTTTTTTTCACGTTTGCGGATGATATACGGACATAATGTATGTCCATGGGATTGCGGATGTCAGGGGATGACACCGCTGACATCCGATTTTGCGTCCTTTGTTTTTTAAACAGAAGAAAAAATAGGGTTCTGTTCCGTTCAAAAAAACGGAACAGAACTGAAAGGATGCAAATCGGATGTCAGCGGATGGTTTTCCGCTGACATCCGCAATCCCATTGACATGCATTATGTCCGTATATCACCCGCAAACAGAAGGGGTGATATACGGACATACGGAACGCCCGTAAGAAAGGGGCCAAAGGGGCACAGCAATTTTTATATTTCTGATTGGTGGGCGGCACTGATAGATGGCAATGATGGGCAGCACTGATGGGGATGGCACTGGCGGGCAGCACTGATGGGGAGGGCACTGGCGGGCTCCCTGAGCCCTGATTGCCATCCCTGGTGGCCATGGTGGGCATCCCTGGGGTCATGGGTGGGCATCCCTGGTGGTTCTGGTGGCACCCCCCCCCCCCCAGAGGGTCTGCACTGGTAATCAATGATGTGATTACCAGTGCAGACCCCCCCCTGTCAGGAGAGCCACAGATTGGCTCTCCTTTACTCCTGCCTGTCAGGCATGTACTGAGGAAAGCCGATCAACGGCTCTTCCTGTGTACTATGTGACCAGCCGTGATTGGACACTGCTGGTCACATGGTAAAGAGCCTACATCAGTAGGCTCTTTACCGAGATCGGAGATGCGGTGTGTCAGTGTGACACGCTGCATCACCGATCGCCGCTCTGCGTATGACCAGCTTATTGCAGCCACCACATATAAAGCCTGGTACACCACAATATAGTACATTTTTGCCTTGGGTTTATTTAAAGAGTATGTAAACCCAACATTTTATTTTCCTGATATGTGCCTGCTGCACCATGTACTTGTATGAGAAAGTATCCTGTTCTCTTTGTATTGCTTCCTTTGTGTGAAATCCCTGGTGTTCCTGCCAGTCCCTCTGCTTTCCTGTTAAAAACTGACCACACTAAGCAGAACACAGCGTGGTCAGTTCTCTAGCTATGTTGGGAACTCAGCCTGCTCTCCTCCAATGACCAACCTTGTCCTGACACATCCCTCCTGCACAGCCTTTCACTGGGAAGACCAGTGTGGTGCTGTTTTTCCTCCCGCCAGCTCTTATGCTGCTAAGAACAGATAGTAAGTGATCACTTATAAGAAACGGGATAATAAGTATTTTATAATGTTTTTTTTTTAATAATCGATACACAAATGGTTTGCTTTTCATTTCTATTTTAAACTGAATGGGTTTTTTTACAAGGCGATTGTTTACAATCACTTTAACCTTTATGGTGACCGAGTTACTTGTGTGACTAGAAATGCCGAGGTATATACAGTAACAGACACCCATTAGAACTGAAGAAACTGCTTGGATAAGAAGCAAAGCATCTTCGGCTACATAATTTGGTTGATTTACTGGAGTGCGCAAAATCTGGTGCAGCTGAGCATGGTAGCCAATTAGATTCTAGCTATAGCTTGTTCAATTAGGCTTTGACAAAAAAAAAAACCTGGAAGCGGATTGGTTTCTATTGGCGCTTTTCCACTGCATGGAACCGAACGGTTCGGCTCGCTTTTGTGCTTTTCCACTGCTGGTACCGCATGGTACGGTGTAGGAACGGTTCGGTACGGCGGCGCTTTTCCACTGCATGGAACCGTACGGTACGGCTCTCAAAAACAGTACCACCTCGATTGTGGTTCCAAGAGGTACCATATCCCACAATCCTTTGCATGCAGTCACTACTAGCCACTGATTGGTCAGAGAATCGTTGTTATCCCACCCACTTAACTTTAGTGGAAAAGCAAACCATACCGTACCGTACCGAACCGTTCCAACACCGTACCATGCGGTACCAGCAGTGGAAAAGCAAACCGGGCCAAGCAGGGCCGAGTAGAGCCGAGCCGGTACTTGCAGTGGAAAAGTGCCATATGAAAGCTGCTCCATATTCTGCACTCTCCAGTTTTTTTAAATCATCTGCAATGAGTCCAGCTGAATGAGCATATCATTCTCAGACATTTTTTTGGGCGTTTTTTGCAGGTGTGTGGAGGCAGGCATTGACATCTAACAAAAATGCTTGTAATCTGCCAAAAAAGAAGCTCATGTACTTTTATCAGCTTCAGGCGGCAAAACGCTCATATGTGAACAGGGGCCATTGAAATGAATAGGATTTTGCTTGTTGGGCCTTTTGAGACTTCAGAGATGAGCATTTTACGAGCTAAAAAACGCTCAGGTGTGAACGGGGCCTAAAGTTGGATAACAACTAAACAATTCTTCTTTAGATTTTTCCCTTTAGATTCACCAAAACCATATAATATGAGGTCAAACCTAAACACATTCATTTTGTATGTAATCAGGCAGGCCCTTGCACTACATAGTTTAAGGTAAATCTGAAGGTAAATCTAAAGGAAATCAAACAACAACTGTTGTATAGTGTGTATTAGTGATCGACCGATACAGGTTTTTTTATTGCCGATACCGATCTTTTGTTCATCGCATATCGATATCGGCTGATTTATTTAATTTTTTCCAACTTAACTATGACCAGTGATACTAGGACATGGATATACGAGAGCCTTCACCGACATTATCACATATAAACACAGCACCAGTGACACAATGACAGAACAATACCAGCTTTTCTGTACAGCCTTTCTTGTCTCTGGAATGCAAGCTGTCCGATTCCTCATTTTCATCTTCCTCCTCTTCATCATCATCACCTTCAGATTCTTCTCCTTCACTGTCTTCCTCAGACTCATCTTCATCATCATCTTCATCTTCTTCTTCATCATCATCAGAGGAATCAGTGGCAGTGTGACCAGGAGGTGCCATATCAGAGATCAGCAGAACCCGAAGACCACTGTCAAGCTGTATAAACCTGCAGGGGGGGGGGGTCACAAATGGGTTAGCATACATATATAATACTACCACTGTTGATTGGTCTCTGTGGGTTACCGCACCCAGGATTAAAGTAAAGATTTTATGGTTTTCATGAAAAAGCAAAGATAAAAATGGCTATTTCACTTTTAGGCTTCATGTACACATAGCCTACCACGATTTGTGGCTGGCGGATAAAGCTTTCCTATCCTGAATGCGATTCTCCTGCGCTCAGGAGAAGTAGGTTGGACCTCCCCTAACCACAAGCAGCTCCTAAACTATCCTAAAAGCCTATATGTACATGGACACATAGGCTTTCATTGAGTGGAGTTTGGAAGCTTTGGTAAAAAAAACACCAAAAGCTGCTAAACTCAAGTTAAGGAGCTGTATTGTACATGAAGCCTTAAGCTCTATTCAGACTGTGATGGTACATTACTGCATGCATGTCAACGTGTGTTGTGTCAATGTAATGCATGACAATCTAAGGGTCATCTAATGGCACTTTTCCACTGCAAGTACCGGCTAGTACCGGCTCAGCTCTACTCGGCCCTGCTTGGCCCGGTTTGCTTTTCCACTGCGGTACCGCATGGTATAGTGTCGGAACGGTTCGGTAGGGTATGGTATAGGTTTGCTTTTCCACTAAAGTAGTACTAAAGTTAAGTGGGTGGGATAACAACGGGGTGGGTGGGATTCTCTGACCAATCAGTGGCTAGTAGTGACTGCATGCAAAGGATTGTGGGATATGGTACCAGTTTGGTACCTGTTGGAACCACAATCGAGTAGGTACTGTTTTTTCAGAGCCGTACCGTTCGGTTCCATGCAGTGGAAAAGCAAACCTATACCGTACCGTACCGAACCGTTCCGACCCTATACCATGCGGTACCAGCAGTGGAAAAGCACAAAAGCGTGCCGAACCGGTACGGTTCCATGCAGTGGAAAAGCGCCATAAGAGCAGCCATGCTGCTGGAAAGAGATGCTAGGAGTTGTAGTTCTACTGCAGCTAGAGATCTGCTGGTTGCCTTTGCCAGGTGTATAATACATACATTACAAAGCCATCACTTTACTGTCATATACAGCAAAATAAAAAAAAAAAAAAAAAAATAAAAAAACCTTAACTTATGGTTTCTCAACCTTTTTACCATGGAGGAACCTTTTGCAAAAAGTTTAGGATCTCAGGGAACCCCTAACTTTTTTTCAGATCTACAGCTCACAAAACATTGGATCTGATCAGCACGCTTATAGATATAACATACATTTTTGTATAAATAGCATTAAATAATAGAATATACGAGAAAAAAGTACCCCCCTAAAAGAGAAGTATGAGATTTTATTTTAATCATACTTCCCTAGCTGGATGCAGCATTGGTCCACTGCCGGCTTGAACACTGAGAACCAAGCGATCAAACACTGCTGATCACTCGCTTCTCAGAGCTCTGTGAGCAGAGAGCTGGTGATGGTCAGTCAAGGGCTCTCTGCCCTGCCCCCACCTCGCTCACTAGAGCACTGGGCTGTGGAGGGGGCAGGAGCGGCGGCTCAGGCTCTCAGCAGCCTGCTGAGAGGCTGAGCTGGGTGCCAGTACAGGCATGTGGGCATGATCTTTCCCCAGCCTGGATCGGCTCTGTGACGTCAGCGGACTTCAGCCTGCTGTCTGCTGAAAACAGGTCACAGGAGTGCAGAACGGCACTCCTGTGATCCACAGGAGAAATGTAGCCAAACAAGCTTTGGCTGTACTTCTCCTTTAATGTGAAAATTGGGCTTGCTTTTTTCTGCACAGAAAAAAAGCTCACCCAACATTAACACTGTGGTGTGAACAAAGCACCCAGAAATCAATTGTTTTCTTTATATCCTTGCAGAGCCTTTCGTTAGAAAAATGTACATCTCTGCACTTGCACAGTTCTTACGTTTTTCTAATGTAGATCTCTGCAAGGACACAAAGAAAACAATTGATTTCTATGTAACCTGTTCACACCACAAATGTTGGTGTTGGGGGAGTTTTTTTCTGCGCAGAAAAAATATGCACATGATACCAATGTTGTCTAGCCTGTAGAGGTCTGTGCTTCCCTCCATGGAAATGCCTCCCCAGACCATCACTGACCCACCACCAAACCAGTCATGCTGAACAATGTTACAGGCAGCATAACGTTCTTCACGGCTTCTCCAGACCCTTTCATGTCTGTCACGTGTGCTCAGGGTGAACCTGCTCTCATCTGTGAAAAGCACAGGGCGCAAGTGGTGGACCTGCCAATTCTGGTGTTCAATGACAAATGCCAATCGAGCTCCACAGTGCCGGGCAGTGAGCACAGGGCCCACTAGAGGACATTGGGCCCTCAGGCCACCCTCATGAAGTGTTTCTGATTGTTTGGTCAGAGACATTCACACCAGTGGCCTTCTGGAGGTCATTTTGTAGGGCACTGGCAGTGCTCATCCTGTTCCTCCTTACACAAAGGAGCAGATACCGGTCCTGCTGATGGGTTAAGGACCTTCTACGGCCCTGTCCAGCTCTCTTAGAATAACTGCCTGTCTCCTCATGCTCTTGAGACTGTGCTGGGAGACACAGCATAACTTCTGGCAATGGAACGTATTGATGTGCCATCCTGGAGGAGTTGGACTGCCTGTGCAACCTCTATAGGGTCCGGGTATTGCCTCATGTTACCAGTAGTAACACTGACCCTAGCCAAAGACAAAACTAAAGAAAAACAGTCAGAAAAGATAGACAAGTAGGAAAAAAAATGTCAGTGGCCTCCACCTGTAAAACCTTTCCCTTTTTGGAGGCTGTCTCATCGTTGCTCATCTAGTGCACCTGTTATTTCATTAACACCAAAAGCAGCTAAAACTGATTAACAACCCCCTCTGCTACTTAACTGACCAGACCAATATCCCAGGAGTTTAATTGACTTGATGCTATACTCTGATTAAAAGTGTTACTTTAATTTATTTTGAGCAGTGTATATAATTGTATTATATTCAATTTTTTAATTAACCACTTGCCGACCGCCGCAAGTACATATACTGCGGCGGTCAGCCCGGCCTGGCAAAGTGATGTACCAATACGTCACTAGCCTGTCACTCGCTTGTGAGCCAATAGCGGGCGAGCGCGCGCCCACCCCGTTCCCTAACAAGTCAGTGCGTGTGACCGGCGGACCCGACGTCCGCCGGTCACTCGCGATCGTTCGCCGGGAAGGGAGAAAGGCAGGCGGCTGATGTAAACAAAGCCGCCTGTCATTCTCCCCTGTGTAAAAATGGAGATCAGACGGTTCTACTATGTAGGACCGTTGATCTCTGTTTTTACACTAGTAGCCATGTCCAATCACAGTTAGAAACACGCCCCTAGGACACACTTAACCCCTCCCTCTCCAATACAGTTAACCCCTTCCCTGCCAGTGTCATTTTTACAGTAATAGTGCATATGTATAGCACTGATTACTGTAGTAATGTCACTGGTAACCCCAAAAGTGTCAAAAATGTCAGTCAAGGGTCCGATCTGTCCGCCGCAATGTCGCAGTCCCGCAAAAAAAAAAAAAAAAAAACGCAGATCGCCGCCATTACTCCCTTTGTTAGTAAACGCGATAACTTTTGCACAAACCAATCAAAATACGCTTTTTGCGATTTTTTTTTACCAAATATATGTAGCATAAAACAAATTGGCCGAAAATGTTAAAAAATTTAGATTTTTGGAAAATTTCATATAAAAAAAAATGTGAAAAATATTGTTATTTTTGCAAAATTGACGCTCTTTTTTTGTTTATAGCGCATGATCAAAAAAAAAAAAAAAAAAAAAAAAAAAAAAAAAATCGCACAGGTGATCAAATACCACCAAAAGAAAGCTCTGTTTGTGGGAAAAAAATGGACGTCAAATTGGTTTAGGTATAGCGTCGCACGACCGCGCAATTGTCTGTTAAAATCACGCAGTGCCGAATCGCAAAATACCCCCTGGTCAGGAAGGGGGTAAAATCTTCCGGGGCTTAAGTGGGTAATATCATGAATTTAATTGAATATGAAATTTTTTTTTTACGTCAATAATTCGACACCTTTAGCACAAGAAAAGCTCAAGAATAATGCATTCCTTTAGGCTGCATTCACACTTGAGCGTAGCGTTTTTTACCGCGATTTTACCGCGATTTTTTGAGGCGTTTTTCATTGACATCTATCAAAAACGCTGGTAATCAGCCCAAAAAGAAGCTCATGTACTTTTTTCAGCTACAGGCGTTTTGCAAAACGCTCAGATGTGAACAGGGGCTATTTAAATGAATGGGGTTTTACTTGTTGGGCGTTTTGGAAGTGTTTCTTTTGAGCGTTTTTGGAGCTGAAAACGCCCAGGTGTGAATGGAGCCTTAAACTCTCTATGTGTCTTCACACTGGTCTGTCGTGCTTCCGTTGTGTTAAAAATATTGCTTGCTGCATGTTTGGTCAGTTAAAAAAACACACCACCTTGGGGGGGGGGGGGGTCAAATAGGGGGAAAATAGGGAAGGGAGAAATTGTATTACTGAAAACTTGTTTTCATTTGTATGATCTCTTTGTGAAAATAAATAAATGAAAAAAAAAAAAACACACCACCTTGAAATGCATTGAAAAGGCAGAAAGAACACAATAATAAAATGTACTGTGTTACCTTTTTGAAGTGGTTTTTGAGTCACATGACCTAAGAAAAACACACCATAAGCCCAGTAAATCCCTGCATTTTCAGCGCCATTATCGACACCTTTTTCTGTCCTGGCAAAATGCTGAAAACACCGTTTGCAATCTATAGGTTTGCTGCAGCACTGATCTATGCATTCTGATGGTGGGGGAGTCCCGCTCTCAGAATACAATGACAGTGCAGAAGATTCCTCCATCATCAATTCTCATGTGTGTGGATGGTGGCCTACAATTAAAACCTGAGATCAGACAGCTCTTCATTACAGAACTCGTTATGTCATTTCTGCAATAACACTCAACTGGCTGCTAACTGACTTCTGTTAAATGTACGCTAAGCTACGCATGCGTAGGATGACATTGTCCCTCACCAACCAATCAAGAGGCCGGAAACACAACCCCTCATAGGTAACACTGGGAGTGATGACAGCGGCTGGTGAGGGATGTATGATTCATGGCTGGAAGGTGGAGAGGAGTATCTTCCAGAGTTTAGTGTCACCTAAAAGAATACCTTTGTTTATATTTGTATAGAGTAAGGAGGGGTTAGACCCCTGATGGGTTGTTATTGCTGCCAGTGTCCCCATTGGAGAGATGTACACTGATTGTTCTCACATCCAATGTCACAGGGGATGAAAGGGAGGATAGAACTAGATTTCTGAGTGGCCTACAGAACAGGAATAGAGGGGAAATCTTTCAGTGAGGGGAAATCTCTCTGTGACAACCAACTCTAAAGGGGGATTTCCCTCCCATAGGAATGATTTGCTGTCTGTAGTGTACAGGGTAGGAAGGGAAGGAGAATCTCACTAATGAGAGAACAAAAAACTGAAAGTGGTTTTAATTGTCCTCAACTCTATCCAAACTGAAAATGTGTGACTTCAGATATTCCTGAAGGGGGCAAGGATGAGGCAGTATTGTCAGAAGGTGGGGGCGGGGTGGAGGGTGTGATATCAGAACGTAGGGGTGAGGAGGAGGCGGTGATGTCAGAGCGAGGGGGGGGCCGGGGTGGAGACGGTGATGTCAGAAGGTGGAGGCGGTGATGTCAGAAGGTGGGGGCCGGGTGGAAGCGGTGATGTCAGAAGGTGGGGGCAGGGTGGAGGCGGTGATGTCAGAAGGTGGGGGCAGGGTGGAGGCGGTGATGTCAGAAGGTGGGGGCAGGGTGGAGGCGGTGATGTCAGAAGGTGGGGGCGGGGTGGAGGCGGTGATGTCAGAGGGTGGGGGCGGGGTGGAGGCGGTGATGTCAGAGGGTGGGGGCGGGGTGGAGGCGGTGATGTCAGAAGGTGGGGGCGGGGTGGAGGCGGTGATGTCAGAGGGTGGGGGCGGGGTGGAGGCGGTGATGTCAGAGGGTGGGGGCGGGGTGGAGGCGGTGATGTCAGAAGGTGGGGGCAGGGTGGATACAGAAAGAGAGGACAGTGATAAAGCAGGGACAGGAAAATCCCAGTGACGTCAGGAGAGGGCAATAAGTGACGTCATAAAATACGGCAGTGACGTCAGACACAGGGTTCCCCCCCCCCGCTCAGGCACTCACCGGTATTTCTTGGGGTCACTGGGAGATTTAATGATATCCACGTCCTCCTTGTTCTCTCCTGCTTCGGTCTCCATCCTGCCCCCGGTGTTATCGCCCCGAGAGGCAGGGCACGGGCAGGCGGCTTTGTGAGAGTTCCTGGCAGGCATGTTTCGCTGACTCGGTGACCGGAGTTCTCCACAAGCCGGTGTCCCAGGCCTCACAGTGCCGGGGGTGAAAGCCTTGGCCAATCGGAGGCTTACGAGAAGAGCACGTGACCTGCTCATCCTCTGCCAACAGGGAGTGAGGGCGGGGCTTAGTGTCTGAGGCGGGGATGTGAGCACGTGACAATGGATGCGGAAGTAGATGCACGTGGTGCTGTGCGGAGGATTGTAGTAGTGTGCTGGATGGGGGAGGAGTACGGAGGGGTCATGTAAGGGTTTGTACTTTGTACGGGGGCGTCTGATTCCCCTGAGGGATAGCCCTCTGCTGTGATTACACTACAGATAGTACGGAATGGGATGTACTGTGTACATTGTATTGCCTGAATTCCTGAGGCACTTTGGTTAGATATAATAGGGAATGGATGCAACACCCGTCATCATACATCTGTGTCTTTGTATTCCTCTTCTAAACACATAGCAGGACACAGCAGGAATAGTGGGGAATCCTCCGGTAGGGACACTTATCTCAGTGACCCCTATGGGAGCTCAGGTGTCATGTACAGGGGGGGGGGGGGGGGGGTAGCATTAAAGTGTTACTGAACCCACAAGAGTAAAATCAGTGTGTATATTCAGTTACGCATGCTTGTTATACTCACTGTGTAATAAGGGGTTAATCCTCTACATTGTGTAATAAGGCTGTTTGATCCTGTCTTCTCAGATTCTCCCCTTCTTTTATTGTCCCCAATTCATCTGCTGATAGAACAGAGTCCTAGTAGGCACTCTACAGCAATACACACCAAACTCAGCATGTGCAGAGTTTTTTTTTTTTTTTATCTTGGGAGAGTGCGTGTGATCAGCACAGGGCCAATCAGCACTGTCCAGACAGAGGGTCAGGGGTCCTGGACCCAGCTTGGACAGTTAGAGTAGAATGAAAACTCCTCCTACAAGCTTTAACCAGGCAATGATAGAAGTCGCAAGACTGCTATATACTGCTGATGAGAAAAGGTATTTAGCAGTTAATCTTTAATAAAATAATTGCATTTCCATGTTCCTTAGGAGACCAGATATAGTGAATGCGGAGTCTTGGATTTAGTAACACTTTAGTAGCATTCAGGTTTTCATTGGACAGAATAGGAATTTGTTCTAGCCTTTGAAATGAACACTCAGGCGTGTTTTCCTGTGTTTTGTTTTTTTTTGGTCAGAACAACCCTCTCCTAAATAAACAAGTGATTTTTTATTTTCTGCCCGTAAATGCCTGTGTGTGTGAATGGACACAAAAGTCACACACCCTTAGTGCCGGTTCACACATACACAATGTGGGAACCCTGCAAATCCACTGCGGGTTCCCGCATCGCACTCAACTCACAGGCAGTTCACACTGCCATATGCAAATCGCTGGGGGTGTCAAAACAAAGTTAACGACACCCCCAGATCAGTTTGCATATCGCAGTTTGAACTGTCAGTTCGGACAGGAATCGGATCGCATAGGTGTGAACACGCATTCAATCCGATTCTGGTGCGGACCAAAAAAAGGTCCTGTGCGACTTTGGTCCAAACGCGATGCAAATTCAGCCATACAATCTGTATGGCTGAATTCGCAATGCACAGACATTGCATGTTATTTGCAGAGCAGTGCCATGCGAATCACGTGCAATGTCTGACTGCACATATGCAGGGTTCGTACGGTCCTTGAAAACCTGGAAAAGTTATGAAATTTTGAGATTCCAGGCCTGGAAAGGTCATGGAAAATTACAATTCCACAAATGTTTTGGAAAAGTCATGGAAATCTGGGGAGGAGCAGGGAGCGGCGGGCAGCGGCGGGGGGAGCAGATGCTTAAAACTTTAGTGTAAATGTATTATTTTATTTAATGTTTGTGCACATATTGATTTCCGGGTCCGCAGCAGCCGAGGAGATGACCGTGCACCAAGCACCAATGACTGGCAGCGGGGAGGGACGGGCCGCGGTTTGCCTGGATGTGACTGGCCAGCAGCAGCAAACCAATCACAGGCGGCGGAAGCGTCACTGGAGGGTGGGCCGCATGAACGTGATGATGACGCGGAAGGGGGCGGTAACCGCTTCGGTTACCGCACCCCCGCGTCATCACGTTCATGCGGCCGGCCCGCCCTCCAGTGACGCTTCTGCTGCCTGTGATTGGTTTGCTGCTGCTGGCCAGTCACATCCAGGCAAACCGCAGCCCGGCCCTCCCCGCTGCCAGTCATTGGTGCACGATCATCTCCTCGGCTGCTGCTGCCTGGCCAGTGACCGACCGTAGGGCAAACTGCGGACACCTACTGTACCAGTCCTATACGGGAATGTTAAAAAATAAATGTAAATAAATTATTAAGCATCCAATCCTGAGTCGCCTTTCTGTGAGAACTCTTTTCTGCCTCATGGGACTGTTAGGTTCGGCCTAAGAATAGTAAGCGCCGCATTTTGTCCAGCTGCACCTTCATGACTGCCTGAACAGCTTTATTTGGGCAAGCAGGAGCACCACTGTTCTTTCTCCCAAAAGTAAGTGCCGCATTTGTGCACCATCATATCTGTGCCATCCATACCAGTCTGCCTGCACCTCATGACTGTCGCTTGGGCCTAAAAGATTACTTTGCTGCATTTTGTGCATCTCACTGTCTGTGCCATCCATACCAGTCCGCCTGCACCTTATGACTGTCGCTTGGGCCTAAAAAGATTACTGTGCTGCATTTTGTGCATCTGACTGTCTGTGCCATCCATACCAGTCCGCCTGCACCTCAAGACTGTCGCTTGGGCCTAAAAAGATTACTGTGCTGCATTTTGTGCATCTGACTGTCTGTGCCATCCATACCAGTCCGCCTGCACCTCATGACTGTCGCTTGGGCCTAAAAAGATTAAGTGCTGCATTTTGTGCCATCCATACCAGTCCGTTCACAGTTACAGCAATGACAGGGAAATGCAGCTTTAAAAATGTATGGCTTCATTTATATTAGTAAAAATATGCTGGGTGTTACATAGATTTTCTTCTTATTTAACACGTATACATAGACATTTCATGAAACATTAGGTCATGAATATTTACGTGAAGTCATGGAAAAGTCATGGAATTTCATTGGTGAAAATGTGTATGAACCCTGCATATGTGTGAACCGGCACTTAGAATGTGGCATTTGTAAAGCCCAGTGTATATGAAGCCTTAGCCCCTGCACATCAAATCCTGGTATTTTCAGGTTCCAAGGAGGCAAAGGCAAAAAATTTGGGAGGATATTTGCAGTTTTCGCAAAATTGCGGGGGTTTTCACGAACAATTATTAGTTAGAGTCTAAGGAAACATCTGCGAACAACTGAGGCCGTGAACTCGGAACTGTGACTTTGTGGGGGTCGACCGTATGTTGAAAAAATAAAAAATTGATCACATGCTGTTCAGCCTGCATCAATGGATGAGTCCAGTAGTGATGAACTCTGGTCCTCTCTTGCAATTTTCTACATCTTCGGAGCTTCAGCAACATCAGGAGCTTTCCTCACACCTGCTCATGATGGGATCCATCGTGAAAAGGCAATAAATAAGACCGCTGTCTACAAGCACATTGCTCTCTCTGCTGCTGCTCTCTCTTCTCTCATAGAATGGCTGAAATAGTAATAATACTAGTTTTTTGTGCATTGTAGGCATTTTGGAGGGTCTCTTGAGGTTATCTTTAAAAAGAAGTATGGGTTTCTATTTCTTTTCCCAGTTATACTTACCTAGGTGGATGCAGCATCGGTCTGCCCGGCACCTCTGCACTGACAACTGAGCGATCGAACACTGCCGATCGCTCGGTTCTCACAGCTCCATGAGCAGAGAGTTGCTGACTGTCAGCAGCTCTCTGCTCTGCCCCCTCCTCGCTCATTAGAGCGATGAGCTGTAGAGGGGTGGGAAGAGGCTGGCTCAGGCTTTCAGTGGCTCGCTGAGAGGCTGAGCTGGCTGTCGAACCAGGCACCTGGTAGATTCCAACTCTGTGGTTGTGATGACGTGGTGCCTGGACAGACATCTGTGATGTCAGCAGAGAGCGGACTTCAGACTGATCTCTGCTGAAAACAGGTCACAGGAGTGCAGAACAAAGTGTACTCCTGTGATCCATAGGAGATGTACAGCCAAATGAGCTTTAGCTGTACATCTCCTTTAAAAATAAAAACACTTCTAGCCT
This sequence comes from Pelophylax lessonae, assembly GCF_965119305.1. Classification (NCBI taxonomy): domain Eukaryota; kingdom Metazoa; phylum Chordata; class Amphibia; order Anura; family Ranidae; genus Pelophylax; species Pelophylax lessonae. The sequence goes on along the minus strand of NC_138775.1, from coordinate 240,890,370 downwards.
CAAATGCTCATAACTGCTACTAAACTCACAAAAACGTGGTATGTAAAAGCTGTAAAATGGACATTTTTCACTGACGGTTTCCACATGTCAGTTTCCAGCGTTCAGACAAGGTTGTCAACCGCCCTGTGTACAAGAGCCCAAAAGTAGAGTACACACACTTTTTTTTTTGTTCAAGCAGTGGGTTGTGGATTCAGAAATCTCCTCCACCGTGATATCAAGTGGGGGCTCCTCCCCCATAGAATACACAGATCCACACTGCAGCCTTTGGCTGCATGTGCTGATCAATTGCTGGTTTTCCAGTAGGACTGTTGGACAGAAGCCAGTCATTAGACCAGCTTCTGTTGAAGAGAGTACACATGTACTGAAAGTAGGTCAATTCCTGCTGAACTGACCAGATTTTATTATGTGTGTACAAAGCTTAGGAAATATGTAAATACCTAATTTCAGTATTAGGGTCTAGTCATGTGATCTGGCTCCACTGTTTCCCCTGGGGGTCAGGAGAAATGGATTCAACCAAACAAGACATTTGTTGATCAGTATAGAGACCCTCCTAGCAAAAGTGGAGTACGTGACACGATATGCTTTTTGAACCCAAGGTTTTTTTTAAACCTAATAATTTGCTGCCCATAAGATGTGATTCTTGGAGTAGTAAAATGTGGGGCTTTCAAATAATGGAAGAGCAGGGCCCTCTTAAACTTGGAATTTAGGTCGTGGACATTCCATGACAGTACCTTTAAAGGCTTCAATATATCTAAAGATGTCATTAATCTGGTAAATCAAAATCACAGCAAAGTGGCGTGTATAGGGAAAAAAGGTCATCATAGGAGCAGTAAAATGATCATCGGTCAGCATCACGTACACGGTTGAACTACATAAAACATGTAAAATCGAACAAATTCCCAAGTGCAACTGCGCATACACTGCCTTTGCCAGCTCTTCTCCCATGCAAACTGGGAGAACAGGCAGTGAGGCAACAGAAAAAATAGAAAATAAATGACTATTAATAGCCAAAGGCCACATTTGTGCAAAGTCTAGAGAGACGTGGTAGAAGAAGTACCTTTTAGAGTTCCAAGCTCAAAAAACCTGAGGGAGGGCTCCAGTCTTTGCAAAATGTGTTAGGACAGGAGAAAAATGTGAGTTTAGACTAAAAACAAAAGGAAAAATAAAAATGGATCTCTGATCATAGCAAATGCCGACCAACCTTTTGTTTGAAGAGGAGTACTGAATTGAACTGTAGGTCCCTCCGAAGAGCAGTTACAGCAGCTAGTGCTGCCCATAAGCATTTTCATAGGCAGCTCCAAGGATAATTGTGAAATAAAGGTATTAAAAGGATAGTTGTGGCAGAGTATCCAGCCACTCAGAGACAGCAGATGAAGATTCAAAGAATTTAATCAATCCAAGATGCTCCACGCGTAGTTTGCTGGGATAGAGCATGCCATAAGTGAACCCCTTCTCGCGAAGCCGTTTTCTGACCTCCAGAAAGGAACGTTGACGCCTCTGCAACTCGGGAGAGAAATCAGGGAAGAAATGTAGTGTGGTGTTTTCATACCGGAGCTGGATGAGATGCCAATCTCTATAATTACGGAAACAGACTAGGAATGGTCTATGTGGAGATCCCTGTGGTCTGGGGCCTTTTGTGAGCCCTCCCCACAATATAAGCAGCTGATACTTGCGTTACGTTGAGAAAGTTGAAGGATTCTGCGAAGCTGGTGGGAAATGCACGCTCAGATCCCTCAGGGAGCCCCACCACCCTCACATTACTGCGGCAAAGTCTGTTCTCCGCACCCTCTGACCTGGCCATAAGGATTTTTAAGGTCTGCTGCAGTTCTGTAACATCATGTGTGGTGGTAACAGCATTGTCCTCTACCTCAAAGATGCGGGACTCAGCAGTGGAGAGGTGGCCTCTGATTTTGTCTAGATCTTGCCGGATGAGGCCACACTCTAATGCCAGAGTGTAATTTCGGTGTTCTGCCAAAAACTCCAACTTGCCGAGAACTCCAACCTTGTTACTTCCAGTGACTGTACACCAGGAATAATTGGAGATTTCAACCACTTAGTGTTTTTACAGAACACCGGCAGCCTTTACACTTCGGCACACGCTATAATGATGGATGAGGAACCAAAATATATACAGTCAGGTCCATAAATATTGGGACATCAACGCAATTCTAATCTTTTTGGCTCTATACACCACCACAATGGATTTGAAATTAAACAAACAAGATGTGCTTTAACTGCAGACTTTCAGCTTTAATTTGAGGGTATTTACATCCAAATCAGGTGAACGGTGTAGGAATTACAACAGATTGTATATGTGCCTCCCACTTTTTAAGGGAACCAAAAAAGATGGGACAGATTAACAATCATAAATCAAACTTTCACTTTTTAATACTTGGTTGCAAATCCTTTGCAGTCAATTACAGCCTTAAGTCTGGAATGCATAGACATCACCAGACGCTGGGTTCCATCCCTGGTGATGCTCTGCCTGGCCTCTACTGCAACTGTCTTCAGTTCCTGCTTGTTCTTGGGGCATTTTCCCTTCAGTTTTGTCTTCAGCAAGTAAAATGCATGCTCAATCTAATTCAGGTCAGGTGATTGACTTGGCCATTGCATAACATTCCACTTCTTTCCCTTAAAAAACTCTTTGGTTGCTTTCGCAGTAGGCTTCGGGTCATTGTCCATCTGCACTGTGAAGCGCCATCCAATGAGTTCTGAAGCATTTGACTGAATATGAGCAGATAATATTGCCCGAAACACTTCAGAATTCATCCTGCTGCTTTTTTCAGCAGTTACAGCATCAATAAATACAAGAGAACCAGTTCCATTGGCAGCTATACATGCCCACACCATGACACTACCACCACCATGCTTCACTGATGAGGTGGTATGCTTTGGATCATTAACTCTTCTCTTCCCATCACTCTGGTACAAGTTGATCTTGGTCTCATCTGTCCATAGGATGTTGTTCCAGAACTGTGAAGATGTTGTTTGGCAAACTCTAATCTGGCCTTCCTGTTTTTGAGGCTCACCAATGGTTTACATCTTGTGGTGAACCCTCTGTATTCACTCTGGTGAAGTCTTCTCTTGATTGTTGACTTTGACACACATACACCTACCTCCTGGAGAGTGTTCTTGATCTGGCCAACTGTTGTGAAGGGTGGTATTCCGGGTCCTTTGGTGTTGCTGAGCTCACCGGTGCGTTCTTTCTTTTTTAAGGATGTTCCAAACAGTTGATTTGGCCACACCTAATGTTTTTGCTATCTCTCTGATGGGTTTGTTTTGTTTTTTCAGCCTATTGATGGCTTGCTTCACTGATAGTGACAGCTCTTTGGATCTCATATTGAGAGTTGACAGCAACAGATTCCAAATGGAAATAGCACACTTGAAATTAACTCTGGACCTTTTATCTGCTCCTTGCACATGGGATAATGAGGGAATAACACATACCTGGCCATGGAACAACTGAGCAGCCAATTGTCCCATTACTTTTGGTCTCTCAAAAAATGTAAGGCACATATATAAACTGTTGTAATTCCTACACCTTTCACCTGATTTGGATGTGGTGGTGTATAGAGCCCAAAAGATTACAATTGTTGATGTCCCAATATTTATGGACCTGACTGTATAGCCTATATAAAAAAAAAAAAAAAATGTAAATGTATTTTTTATATTAACACGCTATAATGAATGGACATTGTTAGTCTGCCCACTAGTTGTTGCCGCCTTGGAGGCGGCCATGTTGTTGGTTACTAGCGGGCAGACTAAAATTGTTCACTCATTATAGTGTGTACCGGAGTGTATACGCTGCAGCCTGTTCTGTAAAAACACCAAGTGGTTGAAATCTCCAATTATTCCTGGTGCACAGTCACCAGAAGTAATGTGGTTGGAGTGCTCGGCAAGTTGGAGTTTTCAGCAAAACACCAGCCCATCAGTGTGGTCTTGCTGGCCTCTATTGCAGCCAGGATAAGTGAGGTGGAGGAGATCTCCAGAGGAGGTACTGAAGCCAGAGGCTGTGAGGACCCATCGCTGTCCGGATCCATTGTAAGCAGCAGCCATATGTCCGTCTGGACTGCTGCTGTCGGCCTAAAGGCCCGTACACACGTACCGATCGTCGGCATACAAACGTCGGTGGACGAAGGATCTGCCGATTGTACGCGTGTTAGTATGGTGCCTCCGACAGATGTCTGCGCACAATCCGCGGACAAAAGTCTTTCTTGCAAACATGAAAATATTTGTATGCCGACACCAGAACAGACGATTGTTCGCCTGTCAGTACACAATTCGGCCGACAGACCGCAGATTTGCAAGACTGGGCATGCTCAGAAAATAGAAAACACAGGGAAAGTTAACCATTACATGACATCACTTCTGCAGTCGGCGGACAAAATTCTTGTGCTGTCCTTGTGCTGTCTTTGCACTTTTCAGCAGACACCGACATCCCGGGGAGAAAAGAGGAACATTTGTAAGCCGACCATCGGTACGTGTGTACGGGGCTTGACTCCCGGAGAGTGGGGCAAGATGGCCGCCACACGTGTCCCGGCCAGGGAGCTCCAATGCTGGGAGGCGGCTGTTTCTTGCTGAAACGGCCTTTGGATGGCATAGATGAGATGGGGAAACACCCCGACCTGGTGGCAAATGTTTGCTGAGGAGGATGGCTCACCTGAACACAGTATTAGCATGCAAGGGAGCTAGAGCTCTCAACAGCACGTTTTCCCTCTCTCTCATCCAGCCACTCTTCCCCTATATACAGTGTTTTTAAGGGGAAAAAAAAAAGAACAAAACTCATCAAAAATCACATCACAACTGCAGCATTTCCATTGAAGTCTTTTACATGCAAAATGTGGGGAAAAAAAGTCCCCGACCCTTTGAAAAAAAAAAGCACCAGCTGCAAAATGTATAGATGTGAACATGTACCATAGGAAACCATGTTAAATGGACAGTAGTGCATTTCTGCAAAATGCACTAAAAACGCATAGGTGTGAACATAAGGTAAAAAAAGCATCCATTCTGAAACCCATACAGCAATAAATAGATAAGGGAAGATATACCTGGGAGGAAAGGTGCAGAGACACACCAGAAACAAAGCACAAAGACAGCTGAAGACCTCCAGTGTGGCTCAGAAATCAGCCAATTTTGTATTTTTTTGCACACATTTAAACACTTATTTAGGCCTATAAATTAGTTAAAACCCCCAAATGCCATTTTCTGAAAGCAGGGACCCTGGAGAATAAAATAGTTGTAGATAGAATTTATGTCACTTTATATTAGCTCAGCAGTTTATAAAGCACAATTTTTTTTAGTAAAAAGTACACTAAAGTTTCGTACACACTATAAGAAAATCGGGCGAACATTTTCGTCCAAAGAATGTTCATACAATGTTCGTATAGTGTGTACACAACTTTCCACAGCCGATTCTGAATTTTCATATGAAAATTCTCGACAATAGACAAACTCCAAATTTTTTCTCGTATGGGAAAAAACGAACGATTTTCGTTTATTGTGTGCTGTTTTTGTATGACTTTTGTACAAGAAAAATCAGAAAAGAAAGACTGCGCATGATCAGAAACAAATAACAAAAAGAAAGCCTTTGTCGTACGAGAATTTTTGTACGAATTTTCGTTCATTGGTTTCCGACTTAAGGCCTCAAGAACACTGCTGCTGATAAACAGACGTTTAGGAGCAGTTGGGCGTTTTTTTCAGCAGTCCCTGAACTCTTCTCTGTTATCTTATCTGTACATGTACACCGAGTCATAGTCATTTAGAGGGAGTTGAGTTTAGTGGCATTTTTTTTTTAAAGCAAAAAAATGCATTCAGATGGGATTTTATTGGCATTTGAAACACCAAATAATTATAACAGTGTGCAAATGAGTCTAAACGCAGTAATCCGTGTTTATAAGCATTTCGTTTATAGTCGTTTTCAATGGTAATACATTACTGACCATTTTATAATGTAAAAAGGCTTCTAAATGCAAATGCTGCTAAACATGGTATGTTAACGCGGCAAAATGGACGTTTTTAACCGTTGGTTACTAGCTGTCAAGTACCAGCGTTCAGGGGCGGTTTTCAAACGTCCTGTGTACATGAAGCCTAACATTAATTTTATTGCCCACAAACACAATATATCATTCAATATATTGGTAAAATATAAAAGATGAGGTTGCACCAAGTAAATAGATACCCAACCTGTCAAGCTTTAGGCCTCATACACACAGGGCGTTTTTACAGCCGCTTTTAGGAGCATCAGGCGGTTTTTTTGCAGCTTAAAAATGCCCCTCCATGTTATTCTATGGCCTCATGCACACACAGACGTTTTGAAGCTGTAAGTGACATAGGCGTTTTCAAGCTGCAGCTAAAAAAACCCAGGGCCAGTGCTTTCTGAGGACCGCTTTACAGCTGTAAAAACATCTGACGCTGCTAAAGGCGGCTTGACGCCGCATACAGCATTAAGCCGCGTCAAAGTCAATGGTTCCCTATGAGAGCCCATTGAATTGAATGGAAGTCGCAAAACTCCATATCCATCCCCCAAAATCCATACCAGACCCTTATCCGAGCATGCAGCCCGGCAGGTCAGGAAAGGGGAGGGGACAAGCGAGCCCCCCCCCCCGGACTATTCCAAGCCACACGCCCTCAACATGGGTAATGGGTGCTTTGGGGCAGGGGAGCTCTGCCCCCCCCATCCCAAAGCACCTTGTCTCCATGTTAATGGAAACAAGGGCCTCTTCCCGACAACCCTGGGCGGTGGTTGTGTGGGTCTGCAGGTAAGGAGCTTATCGAAATCTAGAAGCCCCCTTTACCAGAGGGCCCCCAGATCCCGCCCCCCTATGTAAATGAGTGTGGGGTACATTGTACCCCTACCCGTTCACCTCAAAAAAGGCAGTGTAGTGTAAATAGAGACGGTTTTGAGAAGTCCTTTATTAAAAATCTTCCTCTGATCTTCTCCCTCTGATTTTCTCCCTCAGGTCTTCTTTCTCTCATCTTTACCCTCAGGTCTTCTTCATCCAAACTTCTCCCTCCGATCTTCTGCCTCTGGTTTTCTTCCTTCGGTCTTCTGTGCCTCCAGTTTTCTCTGCCGCTGCTGTCCTCTCCACCGCCAACCCGGTCCTCCTCCAACGGTGTCTCGTGTGATTATGCCATCTCCGCTCTTTGCCACTTCTTATATAGCCATGGGGCGTGGCCACCCGGTTATGTCACCCAGAGACCCGCCTCTTGTGTTGTCACATGACTACACAAGGGGTGGGTCTCCGGGTGATGTCACCAGGTGGCCACGCCCCATGGCTATATAAGAAGCCGCAAAGAGCGGAGCTGGCATATTAACGGGAGATGGCGTCAGAGGAAGACGGGGTCGGCGGGGGAAAACACCGGAGGAAAAAGACCTGAAGGAGATTTTTAATAAAGGACTTTTCAAAATCGACCCTTGTCATTATTTACACTACACTACCTTTTTTGGGGTGGATGGGTAGGGGTACAATGTACCCCATTCTCATTCACATGGGGGGGCGGGATCTGGGGCCCCCTTGTTAAAGGGGGCTTCCAGATTCCGATAAGCCCCTGCCCGCAGACCCCTACAACCACCGCCTAGGGTTATCGGGAAGAAGCCCTTGTCCCCATTGACATGGGGACAAGGTCCTTTGGGGTGGGGGCGTGCAGAGGCATCCCTGCCCCAAAGCACCCACCCCCCCCATGTGTAGGGCGTGTGGCCTGTTATGGTCCAGGAAGGGGGGGGTGCTTGCTCGTCCCCTTACCGTTCCTGACCTGCCAGGCTACATGCTCAGATAAGGGTCTGGTATGGATATTGGGGGGGGGACCCCACGCCAGTTTTTTATTTTTGGCATGGGGATTCCCCTCAAAATCCATACCAGACCGAATGCACATTAATGCCAATGGAAAAAGCTACTAAAAGCGTGTTTTTACAGTGGCTTTTTCCTGGTGTTGGTAGTGGCTTTGCAGCTCGTTTTTTCTGACACCCTGTGTGCATGAGGCCTTAAGTTGTGTGAGGCCATGAAACAACAACAAATGTTCTCACTCCGGCATGCAAGGCAATATGTAACATGTAATGCAATCAATGTTTTCTTATGTAGGCTTCCCTTATTCATGCATTTACATATGTATGTACATGGGGACAGATTTGGCTCAACATTTTTTTTTCTTGGGGAGGAGTGGCAGGTTTAAGTGCTTGGGTGTACCTTTTATTTTTTTACACTTTATAATGTATATTTCACTTGCCTATATTTCCTATGTGATAGCATTTTTTTTTTTTTACATTGGCTCTTTTTTGTTTTCATAAGTTTTTTTTTTGGGACATCAGGGGTCTATTAGACACAGTGATGTCAGTAGGATGAAGGATCTATACTGGTCACTTACCCCCCCCCCCCCTTCTCAGTGTGTGTGTTACAGAAGTAGCACATTTGATTGCACACTGTGAGGTTTTATTTACAAAAATTTGAGAGTGCAAACTCTTGTTCAGCTCTGCATAGAAACCAATCTGCTTCCAGGTATTATTGTCAAAGCTTAATTGAACAAGTTGAAGTTGGAAGCTGATTGGCTACCATGCACAACTGGACCAGATTTTGCACTCTCCAGTTTTAGTAAAACAACGTATGTCTCCGTTTCTGTCTTGAAGTGATGGTGGATCCTGCTGCTGATCATTATACACCCGGCTCGTGGCATGTGTGGCCTGGCTGCTATCCCTGTAGCAACTGCTGATGCTGTACGACGTCATGCATCTCTATAGGCTGCATAACACAATTCCTCTCCCTGGGTGTCTTCTGTTGCAAGATCATTTTTAAAATTTTTCACTCACATGCTAAAATTTGCATTTTTGACATGAAAATTGTACTTAAAACTCCCCCAAAATATACATTTTCTAAAGCAGAGAACCTAAAGAATAAAATGACAGTGGCATTTTTTTGGGGGGTTGCAAAATGTTTGTGCAACAGTTTATCAAATATGTAAGGTAACACTTAGAGGAGTGCACTCCCCACACCTGGAGTTTTGAAAACGTCACCATATGTGACGAAACGCGTCAGAACGTGGAATGCACAGCGTGACGTACACTGGAGCGCAAGCCGGAATAACCTCCGCTCGCCACTCTGCACTTTTAAACCTTTTTGCCGATCATTGCTATTTTATCTTGACTGGAACCTTTGTTATTTATGGGAATAAAACCCTTTTAAAACGTTATCACGCTATCTGGAGCTTTTATCTTTTTTACACCAACATTGTATGCTGACCTATGGAGCGGTGAGGAGGGAATCACCACCAGCACACCCAGGAGGCACCACAAGGGGACCTACTGTGGCCCTGAGGGCCTACAAGCGTAATTAGTCTCAATATTGTATGATATATGAGACCCATTACATCTGGTAAGTCACCCACCTTCTAAACTATATCTCAGGATAAAAGAAATCAGCAACTGCACTTTTAAGAAAAGTCACTATATAAAAACTGTGAAAAATATCACTGAGCACCTTCACTTTATTATCGTTACTTGAAGAAAGGAAAACGACAAAAATTGGAACTTTCACTATCACTTATTTATTTATATCACGTGATGAACTTTTAAATATATAAAAAAATGTTTTATGTTTTTTATGTCACATTTTGATACATTTTTCACATGATTTATTTATTTTCAATATATATGTACGTTTTTATCAAATTCTGTATTGGGATCACTGTGGTTTATATTGTTTGCACAATATTTTTGCACAACTTGTACATTTATTTATATTAGCAAACGCTGTAGATAGTTCCTATTAGGACTATTTTTCTTCTAAACAGTTTATCAAAGTCTTTTTGTTAAAAATTCTCAAATTAATTTTGGTACACACAAACAATATCATCTCCAAATCTGCTGTAAAATATCAAAGGCAACATAGGGGTTGATTTACTAAAGCTGGAAAGTGAAAAATCTGGTGCTGCTGTGCATGGTAGCCAATCGGGGTTCTAACTTCAACTTGTTCAATTAAGCTTTGACAATGAGGCCCGGTTCTTACTGGTATGACATGGTTCTTGATTTGTGAAAGCACAAGTCAGATGACATGGTAAATTCAATGTTTCCCTATGAGAGCCGTCTTAAATGATCTGACACAAGTCTGTCCGACTTAAGAAAATGTTCCTGCACTACTTTGGTCCAACTTTGATACGACTTCCATGCCACAGAGTATAAAAAGTCACATTAAGTCGGATCAAAGTTGGATCGGAAGTCGTGCGACTTTTATGTTGGAGCAGTGTGAACCTGGGTTAAAATCTGGAAGCTGATTGGTTTGTATTCAGAGCTACACCAGCTTTTATACTGGCCAATTTTAGTAAATCAACCCCACTGTGTTGAGTAAATACCGATTATGTCAAGCCTCTAAACTGCCAGTGTCATTAAAAAACTTTGATACTTCAAATTGTCAAAAGGTGATGCTTAAAAAAAATACCTTACTCTTATGAAGCCATAATTAACTTACTGTATAGAAATGGCCGTTACCTGGTCATGGGGGCAACAATTTTGACACTTTTATACAAAATATTTCATATCTGCAATAAAAAGCTGCAGGGGACGTCTAATATTAACTCTCCAAACGCCCCTCTGTGGTCTGATCCAAATTTAGGATGATTGTATAAATTGTCTGCAACCAGACGTTGGGCGAGATTCGGTCCAACGTATGCCCATCAATTATTCTCTGAACAGAATTTTAAAACCTTTTTTGTTTTTAGAAGCAAAGTAGGAGTCACGCCTATTAACCACTTCTAGTATATGCAGGTCAGACATGGGGGTCACCTCCTGACCTCTAAACTTGAGAATGCGTTAATAGACAAAGACCATACTAAACGAATCTCCAGGTACTACTCGCTTCTGGTTGATTCTTCTGCACTGATGGAGAAAATCAAAGGGCAATGGAGATCTGCTATACCGGAATTAAATGATGAAATTTGGGAGGAAGTAGTGGAGTCTCAGCTTACTGGAGTTATAGCTGCCGGAGATAAACTCATTCAATTGAAGTACCTCTATTAGATTTATTACACACCTTATAGACTTTATAAATGGGAAGGGCCCCATCCCCAGACTGCTCTAGATGCCAAGTGGCTATTGGGGACTTTTTCCACATGATTTTGGATTGCCCAATGGTGCGCACATTTTGAAGTGATATATGTGGGTTTATCAAAGAGAAGCTGGCCTTATGCAATATATGTAATCCTGCCCGCTACCTACTTGTCTTGGCAGAGGAGGAGAACCCCAAAAGTCTCTACTTCGCCTTCTGTTTTTTAATGCTAAAACAAAGCATTGTGCTGCAGTGGAAGAGGCCAGATCCTCCTTGCTTAGAAACGTAGGTTGACCTAATTAACAAAACATTACCAATGTATGAATTGACTTACCTTGCTTGCTCGAGGATGCTCTAAAAATGTTGATAAGTTATGGTCAGGATGGATTGATGCTGTATCAGGTAACCTAGAGTTTGAAGTGTCTTTATTCTGGCAAAGAGTTTTGGTGTTAGGGAAAAAAAACCTTAAAGAATAATTATCCTAATACAGTGCCTTGCGAAAGTATTCGCCCCCCTTGAACTTTGCAACCTTTTGCCACATTTCAGGCTTCAAACATAAAGATATAAAACTGTAATTTTTTGTGAAGAATCAACAAGTGGGACACAATCATGAAGTGGAACGAAATTTATTGGATATTTCAAACTTTGTTAACAAATAAAAAAACTGAAAAATTGGGCATGCAAAATTATTCAGCCCCTTTACTTTCAGTGCAGCAACTTCTCTCCAGAAGTTCAGTGAGGATCTCTGAATGATCCAATGTTGACCAAAATGACAAATGATGATAAATAGAATCCACCTGTGTGTAATCAAGTCTCCGTATAAATGCACCTGCACTGTGATAGTCTCAGAGGTCCGTTTAAAGCGCAGAGAGCATCATGAAGAACAAGGAACACACCAGGCAGGTCCGAGATACTGTTGTGGAGAAGTTTAAAGCTGGATTTGGATACAAAAAGATTGCCCAAGCTTTAAACATCCCAAGGAGCACTGTGCAAGCGATAATATTGAAATGGAAGGAGTATCAGACCGCTGCAAATCTACGAAGACCTGGCCGTCCCTCTAAACTTTCAGCTCATACAAGGAGAAGACTGATCAGAGATGCAGCCAAGAGGCCCATGATCACTCTGGATTAACTACAGAGATCTACAGCTGAGGTGGGAGACTCTGTCCATAGGACAACAATCAGTAGTATACTGCACAAATCTGGCCTTTATGGAAGAGTGGCAAGAAGAAAGCCATTTCTTAAAGATATCCATAAAAAGTGTCATTTAAAGTTTGCCACAAGCCAACTGGGAGACACACCAAACATGTGGAAGAAGGTGCTCTGGTCAGATGAAACCAAAATCGAACTTTTTGGCCACAATGCACAACGTTATGGTTGGTGTAAAAGCAACACAGCTCATCACCCTGAACACACCATCCCCACTGTCAAACATGGTGGTGGCAGCATCATGGTTTGGGCCTGCTTTTCTTCAGCAGGGACAGGGAAGATGGTTAAAATTGATGGGAAGATGGATGGAGCCAAATACAGGACCCTTCTGGAAGAAAACCTGATGGAGTCTGCAAAAGACCTGAGACTGGGACAGAGATTTGTTTTCCAACAAGACAATGATCCAAAACATAAAGCAAAATCTACAATGGAATGGTTCACAAATAAACATATCCAGATGTTAGAATGGCCAAGTCAAAGTCCAGACCTGAATCCAATCGAGAATCTGTGGAAAGAACTAAAAACTGCTGTTCACAAACGCTCTCCATCCAACCTCACTGAGCTCGAGCTGTTTTGCAAGGAGGAATGGGCAAAAGTTTTAGTCTCTCGATGTGCAAAACTGATAGAGACATACCCCAAGCGACTTACAGCTGTAATCCCAGCAAAAGGTGGCGCTACAAAGTATTAACTTAAGGGGGCTGAATAATTTTGCACGCCCAATTTTTCAGTTTTTTTATTTGTTAAAAAAGTTTGAGATATCCAATAAATTTCGTTCCACTTCATGATTGTGTCCCACTTGTTGTTGATTCTTCACAAAAAATTACAGTTTTATATCTTTATGTTTTAAGCCTGAAATGTGGCAAAAGATCGCAAAGTTCAAGGGGGCCGAATACTTTCGCAAGGCACTGTATATTAATGTGGTATGTGCATTTTATGAGAGCTGTCACCCCCCTTTTTTTTTTACTTTTTTTGTACCCCCCCATATGTTAACTTTTGGCATGCAGGCACATGAGATTGTTTGTTTATGTCACCAGCTGGTTATTATTATTATACAGGATTTATATAGCGCCAACAGTTTGCGCAGCGCTGGTTGCTGTTTGTTTTGTTTTGTTCAGTTAATGCACACCCAATTAGACTTTTGGGTGTTCTTTTTGTTTGCATCATAAAGTTAAAATGTATGCTGTATCTGTATTAATCACATATGTATATCTGTGTGATATACTTTTTTTTTTTTGTTTTTTTTTCTCGTGTATGTTTTACCTTACAAGCATTAATAAAATTACCTTTTAAAAAAATACCTTTTACAGCTCATCATTTTAGAGCTAACCATAAATAATGGCCCTAGAATTCCTTTCAGCATGAACTGGGATATCTTTTATATGTGTTGCACAATCCATGGTAATGTGTGTGTAATGTTGGGGGTTCTTTGAAAACCTGTTAAATTTCTCAGTATTTCACATTAAAAATCACGTAGTTTTCTTTATTATTCTCTTGGCATCAATGTTCCTCTGGATACCTAGAACATAGACTGACCTTGTCACATGGCAAAGACTTCCAGGGAAATGAAAGACTCGTCCTTGGCCAAGTTGTGCTTTGCTTCAATGTCGAATTGTGTTTTTTTTTTTCGTTTTGTTTTTTGTATGCATCAAAAGTTTATTGAATGAACATACCATAATTTAAAGATGCAGTCATGGCTCCCAAAATACTATTCTAAAAAATACTCTACTAAGTACTTTATATCAAACAATTGCATAACATAACTATTATAAATGTGGAGAACCTGTTAGGTCCTGGCAAGGCCAAGCTTACCAACTAGCATTGGAAGGTGTCATTGACTGACCTGCTATTGTGGTGCTAGTCACTAGGAGGCACTCTGCACATGCTCAGTTTGGTGTGTCTCTCTAGAGTTTTTTTTTTTGGTTGGAGGGTGCATGTGATCACCACTGTCCAGACAGAAATTCAGAAGTCATGCAGCCTCATAGAACAGTCAGAAGAGAATGAAAACCCCTCCTACAAGCTTTAACCAGTGCTCGGCCGGACACGGATAGAAGTCACAAGACTGCCATAACTGCTGATGAGAAAAGGTATTTAGCAGTTTATATTTACTAAACTATTTGCATTTCCATGTTCTGTGCATTGTGGGAGACCAGATATAGTGAATGCAGGGTCCTGGTCTTTGTAAAACTTTGAATGATGGTTAAGGCCCCTTTCACACAGGTGGACCATTCAGATCCACCTGTCCGTTTTTCAGGCGGATCTGAACGGATGCCCCATGCATCCCTACAGGGCATCGGATGTCAGTGGAGACATGTCCGCTGACATCTGATCCGTCAAATCCGGACGGATTGGAAACCCTATTTTCCATCCATCTGGCAGATCGGATCGGATGAGAACGGACAGACGGTCCATTCCCATCCAGGACAGACAGACGGTCCATTCTCATCCGATTTCCCCATAGAGAAGAATGGGGACCTGACAGCTCTGTATCAGCACACAGCGCGGAGACAGAGCTGCCATCCGCCTGCTCAGTGGGGGATCGGTGGATCAATGACGGACTCCCTGTGTGAAAGGGGCCTTAGGCTTGGAGGAAGAGGTTCTTTGCAGAAGAGACATGCAAAGTATCTTATGCCAAAAAAAAAATCAACTTCTTCCTTTGGCTCCTGGCAATATTCCCATTTTGATTACTCCACCTGTAGTGTGAGCACAATGCAGTGTACACTCCTGGCAAGATACGGGGAATGAAGCCGGGGGCATGTACCATATATATCCAGCACATTCGCACGTGAGTTGCATTATTAGTGGTAGACTCAAACGCCAGCCACACTAGAAGATAATTAAATTAGGTAATTTATGGTAATGGAGTGATGAGGGGGTATAGATCCCCCATACAGAGTCCCCCTTACATCAGAGACCCCCCACAGAGACCCCCTTACATGAGAGACCCCCCACACAAAGCCCCCCTTACATCAGAGACCTCCCACACAAAGCCCCCCTTACATCAGAGACCCCCCCACACAGAGCCCCCCTTACATCAGGGACCCCCCACACAGAGCCCGCCTTACATCAGAGCCCCCCCCCTTACATCAGAGCCCCCCCACACAGAGCTCCCCTTACATTTTTTGCTGGAGAGAGAGCTTACCTCAGTATGGAGGCTTACCCTGTCTGCAGCTTTTTCTTTCTTTAAACTTCCCGCCTACACATCCCCGGGGAGTGTGGGCGGGGTAGACCCAGGAGGAGAAGGGGCGGGAGGAGGAGGAGAAGGGGCGGGAGGAGGAGGAGCTGACGATCTCCCCTCTGGCGTCCCTGCAGAGAGGAGGAGAGGAGGGATCTGTTACCGGCGGCGGATCTGAGGCTGAGCTGTGTGTGATACACAGCTTAGCCCTGCAGTTATGGGAGACCAAGGCACAGCAGCACAGCGGGAGGTAAGCGGCGGCCACGGCCTGTGTTAACCCTGTCCAGGCCGCGGTCACCGCTTACCTCCCACTGTGCGGCCTGATCATCTGCAAGCTGTGATGGCCACATGGCGTCCCTGTTGCCCATGGCGCCCTGTGCGGTCGCACAGCTCGCACACCCCAAAGGCCGGCCCTGAGTGCTGTGGGTGGATTTGCGATGTGTGGGGGGGGGCGGGTGATGTGAAGGGGGGCAGTGCTGTGTGTGTGGAGGGGGGTGATTTGAAGGGAGGCAGTGTTTTGTGTGTGTGTGTGGGGGGGGGGGTGGGCATTGCTGTGAATAAAGGGGGTTCAGTACACTACTGTGAAGGGGGTTTTGGGGTGACGTGAAGGGGGCCTGAGAATACTTCTCTGAAGAGAAAACTGTGATGTGAAGTGGGGGACTGTGACGTGGGGGGGACTGGAAGCACTGATATAAAAACAGGATTGTGATATAAGGGTGGGCTGTGATGGGAAGGATCTGAGTCTTTGCACAAACATGCGATTCTGACCTCTGCTGGAAGAAAATGTTATTGATCAGACCTCCATATATTTTATGTCGATACTCCTGTTGTTCTAGAAGCTGGATTTCACTGTAGTAGGCACTGCTACTACGTGGATCTCCATTAGCTGCCAGATCTGCTGCTCTGCTAGAGGCTGCTCACTCGGCATGGGCACCATTCAGGAAACCCTTTGCATTTAGCAAACTGTTCTCTGATTGGATAGGGGGGAGCGGCCTGGTGGTGACTTCACAATCCCATACACATGACCATAACTAATGTGCACTGCTTGTTCCAAGTGGAAGTGAGGGAGAAAAGAAGGGGTTTGGAGCTCATGGAGAATGTTAGAAGAAGACTGAAAAATGCAAAAAGAAACAATTTCATGAAAAATAGATTTCGAGGCCATTAAAGTGTTCATCTTTACTAGGTGATTACTCCTATTGCTGTTAACTCACTTGTGATGTTATGCTGTTCCCCTTTATGGGGATACAATCATTTTCTGGCTGATTTTGCCGTGAGGTTGCTATTGCAATGGTATGGTCATGCTTCATCATTTTGGGATGATTTTACAAATCCCATTTCGAGTATATTCTCGGTATTCTTGGGAGGTGTTGCACTAGGGGGGAGATTTATTTTTATTTTTTTTGCATGGTTTTGTCTACCTGTTAACAAAAAAAGAAAAGGTAAAATAATCTTGTACAGACCCTTGGTCCCACTGTACTTACTGCACCTCTGATGATGCTGAACTGTCAGTGCTTCTTCAGCAGGCCCAGCAGTTCGAGGTTTAGAAATGTACGTTCTTTACGCTTCCAGATGCACCAGAATGATTTTGATTGGTCAGCGCCTGCACAGTAAATTGCACTGATCCATGCCGAAAGTGCTGCACAGAGTAGAGAGAGGGAAGATATCAGGGATTTCAAATCACTATACTGGCTGCAGGAGTCATGACCGCTCAACATAGCCAGAGATAAGACAGGCAGGGGGAATAGGTAGTACAGTGTTCACGTTTTCTGTAATGGTGAACTAACATTTTAAGTAGAAGATGTGTGGGGGTCTCTTTAAGCTATACTAGTTAATAGTAGTAGTAAGGCTGCATTCGAATCACGGCGAGTCTGCCCACAATTCTAGAATCGCAGTAAAACTCAGGTCGCGTTTGAGATGACATTGCTTGTTAACCTCGGTGTGATTTTGCTGCGATTTATTGCATGTGTTGTCGCTCAAAAGAAGCTCCTTCTCCTTTTTCAGAGACAAGCTTCGTGATCCATCCTTTCTGCCATTCATGCGCTGTAGTAATCCATGCAGTGTGATTTATCGTGATACAACAGTGGCAAAATCGCACTGCGATCGGGGTGCTATTAACAAGTAATGGCATCGCAAACGCGTTCCACGTTTTGTCGAAATTCTGGAATCGTGGGCAGAGTCATGGCAATTTCACCCGCGATTCAAATAGCCTAGGTGTAAATGGAGCCTCAGAATCCTGGTTTGGTAGAATACAGTGTGGTTTGCTCGGTGTATCACTATTTTCATGCAATGATTTTCATAGATTTTTATTCTCTGTTCTCGATCTGTCTGTCCAGTATTCTGTTCAGCATTGTTAGATACAAAAATGAAAAAAAGAAAACATACAAAAATGAAAAAAAGAAAACATACAAAAATGAAAAAAAGAAAACATACAAACCAAGATTAATTCCTAACAAAGAATGACTTTAATGGCAATGTCTTTAGATTTAACATCAAAATATATTTATATATGTACATTTCTAAAACATTTAAAAAATACCTGCAAACACATTGAAGACACAAAGATTTCAACAGTAATAAAAATGCAAGTTTAAGAACAAAGACTAACACACAGTACACACAAGTAAGACAATGTAGTCACTGTAAATGGGCAAGGGCATGCTGCCACCTTCAAAACTCAGCATACACAGATGGCACAGCATGCTGGGACTTATAGTTCATCAAATGATGAACAGCTGATGCTTACTTCTCAGTGAAAAAGTGGACTTCCACCAAAATTCTGTCCCAAATTTGACAATATGTAGTGAGACCATTGCCCAGCTTTGGTAAGCCGTGTTCTTTGTAGCATAAGATCACGATTAGTCACTTTTGGGACAGTTGGGATATAGATTGTGGGTTGCCCTTGCTTATTTTAACCATAATATGACACACAGGAATTACCCTTCTTTTGCACACAGAGGTCAGCAGCTAATTTCTAGGGATTGATATTCTGCTTTGTGGGATCAGATCCCAGCCCTTTTATCTGGGGAGAGTTCTAAGTATTGGTATAGTGGCTCCATTGGAAATGTTAACGTAGTTTGGAGTTCAAGGGGTTTTGGTTGGTCCCAGACAAGGTGGTAATTGGGTTAACACGAACACTTTTGTTGTATAGGGGGATTGGCGTCAAAGCGCAAGTTTTTGCCTCCACTGGCTGCCGAATTCTCATTTTCAAGACTCTCGGACATCTTGTCGCAGATGATATCAACAAGGCGCTCAAAAACCTGTTTCACCTGA
Source organism: Pelophylax lessonae (assembly GCF_965119305.1). Taxonomy (NCBI): domain Eukaryota; kingdom Metazoa; phylum Chordata; class Amphibia; order Anura; family Ranidae; genus Pelophylax; species Pelophylax lessonae. The sequence continues at coordinate 240,871,690 of NC_138775.1, read as the reverse complement.
ATATTCTCCTTGGCACTGGCTTCAAAGAATTCAAAACCTGTGTATAGAAAACAATATGATTAAATATTGAAGTCGGTATATATTAGGCACATTTAGGTGGAACTATTAATAAAAAATACATACAGTAAGTCAATAGCCAATAGTATTAACATAGCAGGCTTATTACTAGCTATGGTAATACATCACATATTTGTGTTACCTGTTGATCCTGCCAAGAGATCAGCTATTTTTCCTCTTCCTGTAACAGGTCAATCTGTCTAGGAAAAGTGACTGATACAATTGGAACACCAACAGGGATGTTTACAATGGTCAGTTTTTGTTAATATAGCCTAAATTCTTTTTCGCAAGAGTCAGAAAATAAATTGGTGTAACTGCAGGAGTTGGGCTTTAAGCTTGCATTTAGACCGGAGTGGGGTGGGTTTCTGGTGATTTTGAAGAGTTTTTCTCAGGCATTTTTGCATGTATATCAAACTTCAAGCGTTATGGCACTTTTCCACTGCAAGTACCGGCTCAGCTCTACTCGGCCCGGTTTGCTTTTCCACTGCTGGTACCGCATGGTACGGTGTTGGAACGGTTCGGTACGGTACGGTATGGTTTGCTTTTCCACTAAAGTAGTACTAAAGTTAAGTGGGTGGGATAACAACGGGGTGGGTGGGATTCTCTGACCAATCAGTGGCTAGTAGTGACTGCATGCAAAGGATTGCGGGATATGGTACCGGTATGGTACCTCTTGGAACCACAATCGAGGTGGTACTGTTTTTGAGAGCCGTACCGTTCGGTTCCATGCAGTGGAAAAGCGCCGCTGTACCGTACCGTACCGAACCGTTCCTACACCGTACCATGCGGTACCAGCAGTGGAAAAGCACAAAAGCGAGCCGAACCGTTCGGTTCCATGCAGTGGAAAAGCGCCTTTAAGCATTAGTGTCCTGGACTGGGCAGAGGAAGGTTAGCAGTTCTGTAGAAAAGGAGTTTTTCAAGTGTAAAAATGTGCATATCACGCACTCATGCGTGTCATAGGCTCTGTCATTGATTGGAACAAAAATGCCTGAACATGATAAAAAAAAAAAAAAAAAAAAAAGCTTATGTACTTTTTAAACATGGGGCAAACTGAGTGTGCAAGTGTTAACAGGAACAATTAGAAAAAATAGGATTCTGCATGTCAAACATAGTCACTCATAGGGAAATGAACAGAAAAATGCTCCAGTGTAAATAGGGACTAATCTGTTTTGTCTTTCAGAGCCCATTCACACTGCTTTGCTGTGGAAACACGCATAGTGTTGCAGTGCACTGCAATGCAAATTGGGCAATACCATGCGTTGGTGGGCACTGCACTAGAAAAAAATGCAGCAGTTTAATTTTTGATCAATTGTGGTGCATTAGGCAGCCTGTTTAAATGAGTTGTATAGGCTTTATTTTTTTTTTCCCCAATTATACTTACCTAGGTGGATGCTGCATCTGTCCCCCAGTGCCTCTGACTGAGAACCGAGTGATCGAACACCGCTGATCCCTCGATTCTGACTGCTTCCCAAGCAGAGAGCTGCTGACTGTCAGTCACCGGCTCTCTGCTCTTCCCCCTCCTCACTCACTGGAGTGCTGGTCTGTGGAGGGGTGGGGCGGGCAGCTCTTAGCCACTTCCCACCCGTAGGGCCTTTGAACAACTCATCCAAGAAGGATCCAAACAACCTGTCCCCCGTAAAGGGAAGGTCAGAAAGAGCCTTTTTTGAGGCCTGATCTGCAGACCAGCTTTTCAGCTACACCATGCGTCTAATAGCAATCCCCACCGCAGACACTCTGGCTACCAGTGGAGCCGCATCTAGCGACGCATCACGTATATACAGAAGGTCTTGAACCATTTGGTCCGTTAGCTCAATCAGGCCCGATGAGAGCTGCTCTGTTTCCAAGTCACCTTTTAGCAACTTCACCCATTCTGTGATGGTCTGTGACACCAGAGTGATCACAAAGACCGGTTTCAGTATTGAGCCCGCTAACACATGCAAATGGCGGGACAGAGACTCAATCTGTATATCCATGGGGTCTGTAAATAATTGGACTCTTCCACCGGAACCAACGTAAACTTGTTTAGTCTGAAAACTGGATGATCCACCTTTGGTGGCACGGTCCACCTAGTGGAAACCGCAGCCGTGAAGGGATAACGCCTTTTAAAGCGCTTAGGCACCACTAACATTTGTTTGATGCGCCCTCACTGTTCATTGACAATGTTGTCAAAAAGTTCCAGACAGGGAAACGCCTTGCCTGACTTCTGGGATTTGCCAAAAGACACTTGTGTCCCTGACGCTGTAGATTCATCCGGCATTTTTAAGGTTTCCTGCACCGACACAATAAGTGCCTCAACCAGCGCGCTTTCCCACGCAGCAGCTGACGAGGATATGTCCTCCTCGCCGCCTGAAAGCGAAGATGCAGATCCACCAGGATGGTATGCGTCCACGGCGGCCACATTTACCTTAGAATCTGAGGACACTATAGGGGCAGGTGAAGGCATAGGGCGCTTTCGGTTAGTCCCAGCCCTAGCACAGCCTGCAGCAGGGGGAGTGAAGAATACCTACAGGGACCCCAGGAACATACCACCAAAACAGTCTGGAGGCTACAGGAACGTTCTTGTGCAGAGAAGAGAAGCGATCTGACACAGGAAACAGAAAAACACCTGGGTCCTGCCTAGATCCCCTAGCTTCTCCCTTGCTGTCCAGCGATCTTGGACTTCAAGAAAATGGCCAGCCCATGCATTCCTATGGGGAACTACCAAATCATAGCCGCCCATGCATATCAATGAGAGACTTTTTACATTGATGCAGAGCCAAAAAACTACAGCAAAATGGCGGCCCCCACGACGCACCATGCGTTCTCCAGGACCCCCCCCCGGGGGGGTCATCAGACAGACAAAACTCCCCCCGCAGAACCGTCGCAGCAGCCGCAATACATCTGCCCCCCCCAGAGGTAGGAACTTGCTTGTGGGGGGAGGGGACAGCTGAAGGGGGGCCTGGTATCATTGAGAGGACAGGGGAACCGAGGGATACTCAAGGGTCTGACTTTCCCAGGGTGGGGGCCCACGTCCACCCTGAGACCACCAGAGAATTGGGGGGACACTTCCTCACCATACCACTGCATCAGGTGGGCACCACTCGGAACAGACTACCTCTCCACCCGGGGTGGGGGTACTGACAGCTAGGGGGTACGCTGCGACTCAGGGCATCCCAGGTCATGTGCCTCCCGGTGAGGTGTTTCAATAGCGGGCCAGCCCCCGTCCATCGGGGCTCTGTCGTGGTGAGGCCTAGTGCTGGACTATAACCTGCTCACGCTCTCTGGCCAGGCTGGAAGACCTTAAGGATCTAGTATATCCAGTCGGAAACTCAGCAGGCTGTTTCTTGTAGCTCTCTCAGGAACACTAACTAAAAAATAAAGTCTTACAAAAAGGTTCCCAAAAAAAACAAAACGCTAAGACTGAAGTTCCAGCAGGGAACTATGTCCTACTTCTAAACTAGGCAGAAATAAACTGAGGATATAGCAGAGTGTGTGTATTCCTGCAGGGACTGCCCTATAGGCGTGGTAAAGTTTTTTCCTGCCTAGTGTCCTACTCCTGTAGGGGGCAGCATAACCCAATGGTCAAGAAGATATTGAGCTGTGTCTGTCAATGAACGATAGAGAAAAACCTTCAGTGTGCAGCTCCCCCCCCCCCCCTCAGCCCCCCTTAATACTTACCTAAGCCCGATTTTGATCCAGTGATGTGCATGAGACCCAAGGCTATCCCGGGTCTCTCCCTCCTGATTGGCTGAGATGCAGCAGCAGAAGCCCTTGGCTCTCACTGCTGTCACTCACAGCCAATGAGGCAGGAGCGGGGAGTAAGGCAGGGACGGGGCTGAGGTGAGCCGCCCTTTTTATGTCTTATGGATGCAGAGAGCCGGGACAAGCATGCACGAGTGTCCCCACAGCAAGCAGCTTGCTATGGGGGCAATCAGCCAGGTGGAGGGGTCCAAAGCATTGGCAAGGGACCTGGGAAAAGGAGGATCGGTACTGCTCTGTGTTTTTTTTTTTTAATAAAATGTTTTCCTTTTTAATCACTGTAACCACTTCCGGACTTCCCGTCGCAGTTATACGCCAGGACTTTGATTGTAAATATCAGTGTTATGGCAGCAGGTATTTTCTTACACGACTAGCGGTCCTCTTTCACATAAAAGTGGTCGCAGCAGCAGATTCGCTGCGGTATCCCTTTTATGGACGGCGGGAGGGGTGCACCTCCCCTTCCAGTTCAGGGTTCAGGGTACACAGTATGCTGTTGAATAGAGTGCCTTGCCGGGGCGCTGGAGTGACATCATTATGGCCCTGGCCAATCAGATGGCCTTTCGGGCGAACCCAGAAGGCAGACCTGTGAAGATGGAAGCCCTGGGGGAAGCCATGACAGCGCTGTGCTGGGGGGGCTCTGTGTGCAGGTAAGTGTGTCATAATGTGTTAGTATGTGGTGCATACTAGCACATTATGGCTTAGACCTGCAGTGGACCCAATTTATTTATTTTTTTTCGCTGGTTTACTACCGCTTTAAGACAGATTCACAAGTAGCCCATTCATAACTGATTATTTTTAAGGAATCTGCAAATATATGATTGACATTGTTTTTTTTAACAGTATTTAATTTCTATAGAGCTTTGTGTCATGCTTAGCAACCGAAGAAAAAAAATTCCTATAGGACATTAGTGGCTGGACATGTAAAGTTTCAGCAGGGATGGATAGAAGGGTAGTTATGTTTTGCCCCTATCCAATCTGGGATGGCTCTGCTAGCTATACAGTAGCTTTACAATGTAGACTGATGACTCTGATGTTCTATAGAGCAACACTACAATGCACACAATCAGCTGGAAGGATAACAAAGAGGAACATGGATTTCAGCTGATGCTGTACTTTTGACTTCTTTACAAAACCATTAGCTGCCATTGTCCTCTAGTGCTGATCGGAGCTGCAGGGTGATGGGTAGAACGTGGGGACATGTGGTATGGCATACTCATATAGCAAGAAAGCTGAATAGCAGCAGGGTTTATTCAGGCACCACAATAGTTAGCCTACCCGACTTCTAGAAGTATGATGATTTTCACCTCTCTTTTAGCAAAAAAAGGTTTTAAATTAACCACACAGGAGGGCCATGAATTCTTCCTTCAGCAAAGATCAAGCCCTGGGAAGATTGGTTTTCAAACATTGTGCATATCCACTGCTCAGTACATGTCATAAAAGGTCCTATAGGGCAGTGGTCGCCCACCTTTCTGACATCATGGACCACTAAACTCACAATTTTGAATCCTGTGGACCACTAACATTAATTAGTCATGCCTTATACACTCAAAGCTCCGGGCTCTCTGACCCCTTCCCCCTGGATCACACTGCTGCTTTTTACGCACAATGCTTCGGCTCTATGTCCCCCTCCCCCTGGATCACACTGCTGCATTTACTCACAATGCTACGGCTCCTTACACAGACTCATCATTGGATCTTACATCCTCATCCAGCCACGTGCCCAAGCTTCTTGCCCCTTCCTGTAGTATGGTAAGCAACGGGTTAAGTTGCTGTCTGCAAAATGTTACTTGTCTGTGTTAATATACTACACTTCCCACAGTCTTTGATCAGCGCTGCCATTGGAAGTCCCCTTCTTACTTGTCTCCTGCTGTCTGCACTACTCCCGGCCCCTCCCTCTGAGTTAACATGAACCAGAACTACAGAGGAGGCATCGGGTATTAATGCCAGTATTGACTGTCAGCGCGCATTAGAAACAACATTGGGCAGTACACATCCGCCACAATTTTGATTTGCGGTAGAACCCCTGGTGAGTGGTGACTACTAAAATTTTCTCGTGGTCCACAGACCACTGGTAGGTGACCCCAGCTATAGGGTGTCTGCTAAAAGCTGATCTAAAATTAAATTTTAGGTCTGCCTTAAACAAAATTAGTGAGGAGGTAGGGAAGGTGCGCAAGGGTGGTAAAATCAATTTAGCACTTTTATAACTAGGTCACATTCATTTTATTACAACTGATGGCTGAGTTTTTAAGTGCATTGCTATGCCTGCAAATACCTGCATTAGTTTTCAAACTGAGCCCCTGGGATCCTAAAACCCAGTCTGTATATTTTCCATTTTGATAAACCCTACCATCGGTCATGAAACTGTCCAATGCAAGGCCTTAATATAATCAGTTCAGGCTCTGGCATTAGACAGCCGAATAATGGAGCAGGGCATAATCTTGACTTGGACAGAAGTAGAGGCCTAGTATGCAGCCTGAACTTTAAATCCAGAGTGTCTACAGTGGAAAATGTGAAGACTTGGTGGCAAGTCCACACTATTGACCTGTTTGTACACAAGGATGTTGTTCATTTTGAGATAGAGCACAGCAGGACCTCCTTAACAGTCAACTCCAGGCAAACAGCTCCATAGACCAGTGCTGGTCAACTTTCTTGATATGGTAGGCCTCAAATGTGGCCCTCAACATCAGTCCCTTTCTTTGTCTCAAAAGGGAAATAGGAAAAGGCCCCAGTCAGGGCTGCTGATAGAAATCATGGGGCCAGTAAAGCTTGAGCCTACCTGACATGGCCCCCCTCCTATGAAAATTTCAAATGATACTTTTGCTAAAATGCAACGTCTGCATTGCTGTGCTTTGCAGCCATAGAGGAAATTATTCCCCCATCGAATAAGACCCATTCAAGCGAATAGCGGCACAGAGGCAATAGCTACACCCCAACAGTGAGCGAATGGTACTAATCGTTCACTGTGTTCATTCAGGATGATAAGCCCCCCCAACCTGTTCACCATCCTGAAATAACCCCCCTGTGTGCCCCCAGTAGCCTCTGGCAGTAGAGAAGTGAAACAGGCAGCACTGCGGGGAAAGGGGCACACAGGGGTCCCAGACAGCTTGGAGCGCAGATACTAGAATCGTTCCCCCTGCAGTGCAGCTGGAGGGAGAAAAGAAAAGTAGAAGCCAGCAGGACTGTACAATTGTCATCAATAAGGCAGTACTGCAGGCCCTCCTGCTGGGCAAGTATCTGGGCCCCCCTTTTGAACTGATGAGGCCTGGGCCCACTACAGGAGGGCTGGCTGTACTGCCTTATCAGCAGCCCTGGCCCCAGTTGTGGGCCAGGGAGGCCCTTTATGGTTTCTTGCACCAGGGCCCGAAGGTTCTAGTTACGCCTCTGGGCTGCACATAAGATTCTGTGAATATTTAGCATCTGAGACAGCAGACACACGACAGGATATAGTCGAAGACTAATTGCATGAAACAATAGATGGTCAAAGACTGCTGACAATGGCACAGGAGACATTCAGGGACTGCAGAAATTATACAAGAAATGGTCAGAGACTGCAGACATGATACAAGAGATGGTTGGAGACTGCAGACATGATACAAGAGATGGTCAGAGACTGTGGATGTTATACAAGAGATGGTTAGAGATTGGGGACATGATGCTAGAGATAGGCAGAGACTGGGGATATGATGCTAGATTGATGCAGGAGATTGTTAGAGGCTGAGAACATGCTAATAGGCATTGTTGTAGACTGGGGATATGCTTCAGGAGACATATTACATGAGATTCCTAGAAATCACTGCTATAACAGAGCAGTAGGGAAACACAGATTACTGTCTGCAGGAGCCCTGAAGACCACACAAAGAGCGCCACCGGGCCACAGGTTGGGTGCCAGGGGACATAAATAGTTGAAATAAAAGTATTTGATAAAACCAATATGGCAATGTACATGTGATAAAGCTCCACCCCTATATCCACCCACAGGACCTGTTTAAATCTTTAAAAAGGAAAGCTAGATCAACCTCTATTCTCCTTTTTGTTTTCAAGAGCTACACCCGCAAGACAGTGATGTTGAAAGTCCCTACCTGCCGACTGATTTGAAGTCTGTCTGGGTTCAGCCTCTCCCAGCCGTAGTCCCACATCTTAGATTGCTAAATGCACCAACAATGTGGGGAGCCCCTTCTGGTGGTCTTTTAGGGCTGAGGGGTTCTCTAACTAGAGACGACGGAACCTCATGTGGTGCACTTCAGCTGGTGTTTGGTTGCTGCAGTCCTTGCTGCATGTGTTTCTCTGTACACCAAAGCTGGTGTTTGGTTGCTGCAGTCTATGCTACATGTGTTTCTCTGTACACCTGAGCTGGTGTTTGGTTGCTGGAGTCCATGCTGCATGTGTTTCTCTGTACACCAAAGCTGGTGTTTGGTTGCTGCAGTCTATGCTGCAACTGAGCTGGTGTTTGAGTGCTGGAGTCCATGCTGCATGTGTTTCTCTGCACAACTGAGCTGGTGTTTGGTTGCTGGAGTCCATGCTGCATGTGGTTCTCTGCACACCTGAGCTGAAACCTGGTGCTGGAGTTCCTGCTGCCTTCTTCTTTTTTTCCCACACGTTTGTGCTATCTCTTTTAGTTTTGTCTCCCTTGCCCCTACCTTCATTAGGTTTTGTCATTTTTCCTTTGTGGGAGCGATTTGGATTTTTTCTTTTGTCTACAGCTTTTTTTCCTTTCATCTTTGACTTTTCCTGTGGTCAGCATGCATGCACGATCCGGTCCAGGTTTTGTGGCGGTTTCTGGTCTCCGGGTCAGCTATAGCGTCTACACATGCACTGTGCAGAGGGCCTTGTGTGGTGCCCATCTTTGTTCGAGCATGTCCAGGCTCTCACTTGCGTGAGGTGGGTTTTTGACTGGAAACATCTTCTGTTTTCCCTTGCTTATGGTGCAGGGGAATGGGGGGGGGGGGGGGGGAGGAAGGAGAGTTTGCCACATGTCTATGATCTGTTTGCATCCTCTTTTTTTTTTTTTGCTGCGCAATGCTGACATCCTTGCTCCAATAAGAACTTTATGCCACATAGAAAATACCTCCATGTGTTCAGGTTGGGACCATTAGTCTGGTAAGTAAGAAGAGGGGAAAAAAGTGCCTTTCCATGAGCGTGGCTTTCGTCTTCTTCATGACAAAGTCCAGGGTGGACAGCACCAACGATCTTATCCAGGAGGCACAGAAAGTTAAGAATGAGTGTCGACATTCCTCCCCTGAGCGCTAATAGCAACAAAAGAGTAAGAAGTGCTGGGCCTGCGGCATGGACCTATTACCAGACTAACATGTCAGTAGATATTCCCGCAACAATCTATCTAAGAACAAAGGATGCTGTGAGCCAGCAAGTCATGGCCTTCATGGACAAATGGTTAGTGAGTCTCTGAGATCTCCAGCCACTTATGCCAGCGGAATCCGGGTGCAACGTCAAGGACGCAGCTCTGCAGATGAGTTAAGGGCATCACAGTTAGCCCTCCTAACCAAGGGGGCCCCGCACCCATTACAGCCATCTTTATTCCGGCTCTGAGGGCTCTTTTATTCAAACAATTCACCACTGCCTTGCACCTGGCTTTACCAGAGGTAGAAGGTCGGTCAGTCGGTCATCCTCCTTGAAAAGGCTAAGCAGGTTTTGAGTATCTCTTGGGTCCAGTTATTCATTAAGCATGCCCGGAATAGCATGACTGACCCAGATGACTGCCTTCAAAGTCAGAACATATTTTGCATTTTCAAGACATGGCCTTCCATACCCCCCAATGAATGAATGGAAAGGTGAAGAATTTGATTCAAGAAGAGTGGCAGCAGTGATCTATAGTTTTACATAAGTAAGCAGCAGCTAAGTTATACTCTAACCTGGTGGAAAATGCCGCTTCACTATTTAAAAGAATGGCACTGCAATGTGCTAACACACTTAACATGCGTTGCAGTAACACACACGTTATAGCAGTGCACCCCACTGCAAAGGTATGAATGCTACCATTATGCATTTTGTCATGCGTATTATTCTTCCTAGGGAATATTCCATTTCTGTTGGCTGTATCCCCGATCGATGAATTGATGGATGTCTGCGGGAGTTATGTCGAGAGGCAGGGGATGCTTGTAAGCCTGTCATAGGATTTCGTGGCAAGTGCAATGCAGTTGAGACCCAGAATCTCAAGGTCACGATCACCCATTGTCGTGGAAAATAAATAGGCTTGTACTGAAAAGTACAAATGGCCCGCTCTTTTGCATAACGATTTACCAAGCACTCGGCGATAAAGAAAGGAACAAACGCGCTGGGTCATTTCGATGCCATCTGCCAGGTCTCTCTCCATTGGATATGTATGTGTGTGCATTTGTGTAGTAATAGCAAGTGTTTGTGTGTGTGAGTTTATGTGTCTCTTAAATGGCTATGTGAGCTTGTGTCTGTGTGTCTATGTCTGTGTGTGTGTGTGTCAGTGTGTGTGTGTGTCTGTGTGTATGTGTGTGTGCCTCCTTCTGTGTTCTGATCTGTTCTGAGCAGGGCTTGTTTATTTACAGCAAGTAAGTGAGTTACAGGGAGTGGCTTCATGGCCACCAATCACAGATACGTATACATTCAAAAAGCACAATAGAAGCTGTGGAGTACACGCCCATAGATGGACAAGAGTGAACAAAAGACTAAACTGCCAGAAAGCCCATGGCTTTTCATTGTTCATTCATGTCAATCCATAAACATGCATTCCATTACCTGTTGGTGGGTTTCCATCAAACATGATTCATGTATATAAACCAATTTTGATAGTGACCATTCTATTTGTTCCAGTTGATGAGGTTTTATCTGCATAAGATAATAGCAGCAGCCCCCCCCAGTCACACCGATCGAATGCGACTATAAGGAGCAGTCTATTAATCTTGGTAAAATAAGAATTTTCCATATCACAGACCCATCTCAGCAGCGCAGGGCCCTGAACCGCAGACATAGACCTATGCGATGGACTCTCTTTACTACAAGTATTTTGCCATCTCATCCATTGGAAGATTTTCACCAGCAAGTCTTTCCTACAATGACAGTTAAAGTGACAATCGCTGTGAATAGCGATTATCAGTAAAACCGACACTGGGAGACATTATGACTATTTAAACTAAAGAATATGTCTATCAAAATTTCCACAACACCATGAATTGCTGAAAGAGCAGATTATTAGTACTCTTGGTGAGCTTAAGTGCTTGGCGGATTTTTTGGTTGAAGTAGCATTTGTTGGTATTAATGTTCCCCAATAGCAGTGCTGCATTCAGTGACAAAGAAGAGGGCTATAAAGCCCAGCCAACAAACCAGTCCTCAGACAGGGTGGTTGTAAGTGCCTGTATGATAGGTTTTTCCCTCTGACCAGAATTTGTGACTTTTTCAAGAGACTCACCACTGCTCAACCCTGGATGTCCTCCGTTTGCTGTGTAGATGGATAGTGCTCGCATGTCGGCTCTTTGTTGCCATATACCTGTATTTAAGTTTCATAGACAGCACACATCCTTGCAATGTTGAACACACTTTATTGGTCACAATTAAAAGTCACATTGTACATCCCAACGCTAAGCACTATTCCAAGAGCAATCAGTGGTTTGTCTGCAGTCTCTGGCGGTTCAATTTTTTCCGGCAGAGGCAGTACCTAACCTACACTGGATGTGCCACACGTCTAAAATGCCTAAGGTTGTTTGTGTGTCCATCAGGCAAATTCGGAGAAGGAAGCTACAGCAAAACCTTGTCATCTTGGAGTGTCAAGGTCACCCAGAAAACTTTAAAAAAACGAGGTCCATTTCTATATCTTGGGGCAGCGCATGCAAAATGTTTATGGAGACATTTGAAAAGCTGGAGGCTGGTTGGTGCAGTGCACCTGCCTCAGGCGCTACAGGGGAGATCCAGGGACTCGTACGTCAATAGACTTCAACCGAATGACAGTCCAGACTTCCATGTCCCTTATAATAAAGTTTGATTATACATTTTAGCCCTCCCTCTTTAGCCTGTTATTTATCATATGTATGCTGCCATGTTGGTATCAGGAAAATGGAAATTTGTATCAAATGCTTACCATCATTTTCCTTTCCTGACGCCAATCCATGGCAGAATACGAGCCCTCCCTTTTTTTATCTTGTTATTTTTACGCAGAATGAGGGAAGTTGCTCTAGCTTTCCTTTTATAGATTTAAACAGGTCCTGTGACTGGATGTAGGGGTGGAGCTTTATCACATGTATGCTGCCATGGACTGGTGTCAGGAAAGAAAAATTACGGTAAGTGATACAATCTTCCATTTTTTACTATTTATCCTTCCAAAAGGATTACAATTCTGTTCAGCCAGTCTTGTGATGTACACTCTTTTAACACTGCACAGAGACAGGCAGGTGACACTTATATCCTGCTTCACCAATGTAGTTTTATATATGTAATTTCTCTGTCTCTAGCCTTCCTAATAGCCAGATGATCAAGCATTATCACCTCTGTCCAATGGATAGGGATGCCAAAACAGGAGATGGCCTCACTGACTCCTATGGGATGGTATCATACAACTGACTGGGACCAGGAGACCCTCAAACAGGGTGTATGCTGAATATGCATTTTCTGTAACCGGGGATTAGCAGCAGAATTTCACGAAATTCAGATTGCCGCAAAACTACCATTTTTACTTTGGGCAAAATGTTGTCAATGTTTGCCTCCAATTTACTCCAATGCATTCCTATGCAATGTCTTGAGTGAAAAACTGACAATTTGTATTGGAATTAGAGTCGAATTCCACCCAAGACAAGTCATCATTTATCCCAATTTGTAAGCAATCATCCATTCTAATATCATCTTCTGCTGTAATTATCACCATCTTTCAGTGTCATCAGCTGCCATCATCATTATAAGCTGATAAAATCTATTATTTGTGAGCTTGCATGTTAGTAATAACTGGCAAAATATCAGTGGGGTATGCTAAATTTTGCAAAATAGCCATATAAATGTATGACTGCTCTCACTGAATAGAACATAAAGAGGAAAATCTACACAAGAGTAAATAAATATACTGTACTTAGCAAAGAAGTGCCTTTAATTTCTCTGAATGCCAGCAGAGGGTGCTGCAGCACAACACATACCAAGTTGATCAGCTAGGTGCTTTCCTTTGTCTGCAGGTACCACTCTCTCATCCTCCATGTCACACTTATTTCCAACCAATATGACCTGTGCATTGTCCCAGGAATAGGTTTTGATCTGTGTAGCCCTAAAAAAAAAAGAATACAATGAAGTTTAGGGATTTAATTATTAGACTTCTGTATATATTTCCTATACAATGCCTGCAGAAAAGCAGCAGACAGAAGCATTGTCAGTCTGGGGGGTGGGGAGTGTTAGATGTAATAGAAGATTTAAATAATCCAACAAATTGAAGACAAACTCCAGCCAACACTTTATAATTAGTTACAGCAAAAAAAAATATTATTTTTTTTTTTTAATTTATAGATCAAGGTTTTGCACGAATAAATAAAAGTTTATACATTTTATTCACTCCTGCTAGTGTTAAAGTAGATGTAAACCAGATTTATGAAATATGACCTGGGCACATATATCTGTAGTGTTTTCTTATCTCTCTCCAAAGCCCTAAGTATGATGTCTTTATGCTCCTCTGTTCCTCTGTTATCAGCATGATAACTTCTGACAAGTTCTCCGACACAGGAGATAAAAGCAGCTGAACATTTGTGTCAGGGTGAGTGTTTTTAAATTTATTAGCAGAGAGCTGGTCTATTCATAGCAGAGCTTTGCAAGTGTCTTGGTTCTTCTGCCTATGTGGAGGGGGGCGTGTGCCTTTCCTCCAATCAACTGTCACACAGTGTATGACAGGACTCCACTCCCATAGCTGAAACAGGAAGAACAAATTCTAACACAATGTGCACTTTCTAAAGACTATAGCAAGCTGAAGACAGCAGATATACATGTAAAACTTATGTAGGGAGATTTGTTTCATCTCTGTGTATCATCTGAGGCTGTTCACTTCACTGGGTATATGTGAGGGTTTACATCCACTTTAAGTGATTTGTCACATCCATGTACACTGATACATTCTTCTGAAGAGCTTGTGCTTTGAAAAACAACAGACTTGTTGGCTGGTTTACCAGATGGAAATAGATGAAAGCCTAAAAAAAGGAATTGAATGTAGACATCACCTCTAAGAGTTGGTAAGTTGCAATATATTAAATGTTTGCTTTTGGGTTTAATTGTGCTTTAAGCATGAACCTTGGGTGAGTTTATTATCCTTTTGCTCCTTATAGAGACTCCAGTAAAGATATAGCCCCTCCAATAAGGTCTAGCTTATCCCCCACAGCATTACTATATTTTGAGATTCCCAGTGTTTGATCCAAAATCCAATGTTGCCCATTGAAATGACATTGAGTGATGCCCTAGCTGACCATTCTAGGAGAGGGACAGATTAGAAAACCTTGTTTGACTGTCACGGTTCTCTTGCAGATAAGATGGTGCTGCAGTCTGAGCATCACTAAGGCCGACCATACACGGAGCAAATTTTTGTCCCATTAAAACAGACAGTGTTGATGCAGTAATCCCTCCTGCCGGGCCGTTGTCTTCTTCCAGCGTGGGAAGCTGTCCCCACCGGGAGAAGACAGTGCTATAGCCACTAGCGATAATCGCAATAGAATCCAGAAGGCTGGTTGTACCCAAGTCGATCAATCACCTTGGTACATTTAACCTGCCCATTAACGGTTCAAATCTCAGCCGGTTCCTGCCAAGATTCAAATCGTGTATGGCTGGCCTAAGGTTCCAATTCTTTAACCCTTGTGTTGAGACTTTTACAATTGTTAAAAATTAACATAAGTTTTAATTGTAATTTTGCGTGTGTATTTTTAATACCTAATCCCAATAAGGGATATTTTTCCCAGTAAAAAAATATAAAAATGTCTTACTGAGATCTTTTATTCAAAACATGACTGAAACCAGTTACAAAAAAAACAAATGGAATGCCTTATTTATCATGCCAACTGCATAGTTTTCCTATCTACTGTACAGTATGTTCACTTGTGAGGAGCGCTGCCAATTACAACCCTCCTTACCAAGACAGAGATAAGGAATCTTTTCAGTTTAAAGTAGAACTATAACCAAGATTTTTTTATCTACTTTTGAATCATTTGGAGAAATTTTAGAGTAGCTTTGGGAAAGGTCCCAGCAATAAATGGCTGGGGAGTGCAGGAAGATTGGTTACTAAGTCAGGATCTATTTTGGTGACGTTTACAAAATGTGACTCTTCTTAGAATTGATACGTTTTCAGCATACGTTTTGATACGTGGACATCACAGAATGAGTTCAAACCATGAAATACACAGAGACGTTATTTGCTTTGGCTAGAAAAGGTGCTCCTTGTCTACAATTATCTCCAATTTTTGTTGCAAAGATTTTGTTGTAACAAGATGTGCAACAGATACAAATGCACTGCAATGTATTTATTTAAGCATAGGACAAACTCTAAAATGATACAATAATGCTTTGATACATCTGTCCATATAAAGTAGCACATTAAAAGACAAGTATGGGATTGTAAAAAACAAACCATTATACTCACTTAGGTGGATGCAACATCGATCCAATGCTGCATCTGTCCCCTGCCATCTCTGCAATGAGAACTGAGCGATCAAACACCGCTGATCGATCAGCTCTCCCCCTCCGCTCTGAGCAGAGAGCTGGGACTGTTAGTCAGATCTCCCCTCCAATGCTCACTGGAGTGCTGGGCTGTGGAGGGGGTGGGAGGGGCTGGCGCAGGCTCTCAGCAGTTCGCTGAGAGGCTGAGCCAGGTGCCTGTCCAGGCATCTGGGTGGTGTCCAACCATATGGTTGGGATCTTTCCCGAGCCTGGACCAGCTGAGTGACGTCAGCCAACAGCGGGCTTTAGCCCACTGTCGGCTGAGAACGGGTCACATGAGTGATCCATAGAAGTATGACCCAAAAATGAATGGCTTCCTTTAATGCAACCCATTGTGTACAATTGTGTTGCTACCAGTGATTGGTCACATGGTACAGACAGGGCCAATCACAGCCCATATGTACCATGTGAATAGCTGTTGCCAATCACAGCTAATCACAACAATACTCAATCAGTTTTATTTAGTAAAAATGGTTGCTTATACCAGTGAAATTCATTGGTATAAGCAATCATAATGTGTAAAAAATAAAAAATCCTGATCCCTTCCCCAGAGTAAGTACAGTGGTAATAGTAGAGTAGTACAGTGCAGTGTGTGAAAAAAAAGTACTAGAAAAAAAAAATAAAAAAAAAATGATTAAATGTTGTTTTTTTTTTTTACATACTGTCACCAGTCTGTGTTCCTGATCACTACCACACCAGTGATTTGATGACTCTGTACTGCACTGGTGACAGCTATGATTGTGATAATAAATTAGAACTTCAAAAAACTCGCCATGCCTCCTTCTAAATACCTTGTGCTTTCTACTTTCCAAAAAGGGCTCATTTGGGGGATATTTGTACTGTCCTGCCATTTTCGGGACTCAAAAAAAAAAAAAAGAAGTTAGGGTGTCAGTACTTCAGGATTGATCAATTTTCAGTTATATACACCGTAGTTCGTGGACTCAAATAATAATGCTTACCTATAGGTAAAATGAATGTACACCGTTCAGGAGATATTCCAGTGTTCAGCAGCCAGTGACGTCATCGGCACATGCGCTCTGAAGGAATGGTATATCTGTGCTGTTCCTTCAGAGCTCAGTGCCGTGACCAGGGCTCCTGTGTGCAGGAGTGACGTCATCGCGGCTCGGCCAGTCAGAAGGCCGGAGTTCGCAAACCCATGAGGAAGTCCTGGTGAAGAAAGAAGCCCAGTCAGCAGTAACAGCGAGCAACTGGAGGCAGTGGCGGCTGGTGCTCAAAATTTTTTGGGGGGGGGGGCAAAAAGAAAAATGTAATAGGTATTGCTTCGCGCCAAAAAACGCAGTAAAAAATTGCGTGACTTTGAAGTCATGGTACAGGCATGGCACAGGTGATGGTACAGGCATGGCATAGGTGATGGTACAGGAGATGGTATAGGCATGGCACAGATATGGTATAGGCATGGCACAGATATGGTATAGGCATGTCACAGGTCATGGTACAGGAGATGGTACATGCCCCCTTTCAATGCAGAGACCAGCGTACATGCCCCCTTTCAATGCAGAAACCAGCGTACATGCCCCCTTTCAATGCAGAGACCAGCGTGCGTGCCCCCTTTAATGCAGAGATCAGCGTGCGTGCCCCCTTCAATGCAATGAACACTGTGCTGTGCCCCCTTCAATGCAATGAACACTGTGCTGTGCCCCCTTTAATGCAATGAACACTGTGCTGTGACCCCTTCAATGCAATAAACACTGTGCTGTGACCCCTTCAATGCAATAAACACTGTGCTATGCCCCCTTCAATGCAATAAACACTGTGCTGTGCCCCCTTCAATGCAATGAACAATGTGCTGTGACCCCTTCAATGCAATGAACAATGTGCTGTGACCCCTTCAATGCAATAAACACTGTGCTGTGACCCCTTCAATGCAATAAACACTGTGCTGTGCCCCCTTCAATGCAATAAACACTGTGCTGTGCCCCCTTCAATGCAATAAACACTGTGCTGTGCCCCCTTCAATGCAATAAACACTGTGCTGTGACCCCTTCAATGCAATGAACAATGTGCTGTGACCCCTTCAATGCAATGAACAATGTGCTGTGACCCCTTCAATGCAATAAACACTTTGCTGTTACCCCTTCAATGCAATAAACACTGTGCTGTGACCCCTTCAATGCAATAAACACTGTGCTGTGCCCCCTTCAATGCAATTAACACTGTGCTGTGCCCCCACAATGCAGAGTTCAGAGTGCGTGCCCCCTTCAATGCAACTGTGCTTTGCCCCCTTCAATGCAATGAACACTGTTCCGTGCCCCCATCAATGCACAGTTCAGCGTGCGTGCCCATTTCAATGCATAGCGCCACAGCATTGTCCCCAATCACTGCAGAGCGCCACAGCATTGTCCCCAATCACTGCAGAGCGCCACGGCATTGTCCCCAATGATTGCAGAGTGCCACAGCATTGTACCCCAATGATTGCAGAGTGCCCACAGCATTGAACCCCAATGATTGCAGAGTGCCCACAGCATTGTACCCCAATGATTGCAGAGTGCCACAGAATTGTACCCCAATGATTGCAGAGTGCCACAGAATTGTACCCCAATGATTGCAGAGTGCCCACAGAATTGTACCCCAATGATTGCAGAGTGCCACAGCATTGTACCCCAATGATTGCAGAGTGCCCACAGCATTGTACCCCAATGATTGCAGAGTGCCACAGCATTGTACCCCAATGATTGCAGAGTGCCCACAGCATCGTACCCCAATGACTGCAGAGTGCCACAGAATTGTACCCCAATGATTGCAGAGTGCCACAGCATTGTACCCCAATGATTGCAGAGTGCCCACAGCATTGTACCCCAATGATTGCAGAGTGCCACAGCATTGTACCCCAATGATTGCAGATGTGCCCACAGCATTGTACCCCAATGATTGCAGAGTGCCACAGAATTGTACCCTAATGATTGCAGAGTGCCACAGCATAGTACCCCAATGATTGCAGAGTGCCCACAGAATTGTACCCCAATGATTGCAGAGTGCCACAGCATTGTACCCCAATGATTGTAGAGTGCCCACAGCATCGTACCCCAATGATTGCAGAGTGCCACAGCATTGTACCCCAATGATTGCAGAGTGCCCACAGCATTGTACCCCAATGATTGCAGAGTGCCCACAGCATCGTACCCCAATCAATGCAGAGACCAGCGTGCGTGCTCCCTTCAATTTAATGCACTTACCTGGCGGCGGCGGGTTCTCCCCTCCTCAATCCAGTTCGTCCTCTTCTGCGGCGGTGGCGGTAAGGTGAACGGCTTCTCCCTTGTCCTCCGAGCGTCGGTGACGGTGAGTGACTGACGCACGCACCGGCCCCATTGTGACGTCAGCGATCGGATGTCCTGGATGATGATTGGTCCACTGATTGGAGACTGGACCAATCACAGCCAGGATATCACGAAGGTGGGGGTGGCCAAGCGCTCTTTCCTGCGCCCAGGTTACGCCCCCAGAAGGCAGCCAATCGGCGCCTTTCTGGGTCGTAAACCCCACCCCCCCTTTAGCCACCACATAGGCCGGCGAACCGATTTTTTTTTCTAGAACATTATTGTTCTTTTTTGTCTTTTTTTTCCTTTTTTTAAGGGGGGCGGCGCCCTGGCGCCCCTATGCACGGGCCGCCACTGACTGGAGGGCTTCGTTTTAAGGTAAGTACTTCATTTTCTGCTATTATGCGATGCATACTAGCACAATATGACATTGCCTTGCAGGTGGAAAACTTTTTTTTTTTTTACCCAGAAACTTTACTGCCGCTTTAATTAGGACCAATGCTGAGCCCTTCACGTGAAATAAATACTGGACAGCAGAAGCGTAACTAGAACCTTCAGGGCCCCGGTGCAAGAAACCATGAAGGGCCCTCCTGGACCCCTGGCCGGAGCCCTTCCCTTCAAACCTGGGGCTCTTCCCACTGATCCTGGGGCCCTTTACTCTTGTTGCGGGGGTCTTTATTATAGTCCCACTGCGGGACCCTTTCACAAGTTCTGCAGTGGGCCCCCTTCCTGCCATCTTAGGGCCTCCCCATGGTGGTGGAATGCCAGGGCCCTGTCGCAATTGTGACCTTTGTGATCCTGAAAGTTCACCCACTGGTGTCAGTAGTTTTTATTTTTTGGTATTTTTATTGTATTTTTTAGCATTTTATTTTATTCTTTTACAATGTCACTGACTATGACTCTGTCCATACAGAAAAGGAAGGAGCTGGTAAATTACATATTTACCGACTCCTTCCTGGTTCTCTATTGTGACACATCCCCTGCAGCAGCCAGCAGGAGAGGGAAGGGAGCATAGTAGGGGGGGGGGGGCAGCACAGTAGAGGGGGGGGGGGGCCAGAGGAGCACACAGGGGCCCAGACACAGCAGAACACAAGTGAACTGGATAGGAGGAGTGGCGGGGGCAGCATACAGAGGAACCAATCTCCTCCATTTTCCTCCTGCAGCTACAGGAGGGAAAAGGAGGATAGTTATTTCTCTACATGCTGCCCCCACTGCCCCTCCTATCCAGGAGTACAGGGGAGCCACACATGCCCCCTGGAGCTTGGGGCCCGGTTGCAATTGCAACCCCTGTAGTTACGCCCCTGCTGGACAGCAGTTCCTGAGCAGTAATGTAGCTTTCAATGTCTCTAATGGAGAGAGATCTGGGTAAAAGTTTGTGATTTCACTACAGTGGTTCTCACTGTTCTATTTTCTGAAGACCGATATTAAGACCATGATGGCTGCTTCCACACATAGACAGTCCTGGACAAGGTATAAGTCAGTGATGGGGAAATGATCAGCTGCAGGAAGAGACAATAGGCAATACTGCTTTCTAGCCCTTTGCCCTCTGCTTGCTATTTTTAGGCACAGCTTCCAAAGTTCAGATCCTTTTCAATACTGTACAGCGAACATGTGAAGATAGAAACCTGAGCGCTGCCATTTTTAATTTGTTTTTAAAGTAGCAAGCTTCAGAAATTTTATCATGACCCCTAGCACCTGCTCTATGTTTAAATTAGTGATTTGAAGGCTGCTGAGTCACAACTGGTAGGGGGAGCAGGAAGAGCTCACATGCTCACAGAATGCCTCAGCTGACTTTAGTGCTTTTGCTGTTTAAGGAAGAATTGCTACACTATATCTGCAGTTACAGGTGTCAACAATGGCCTGTTTTAAAGCTCATTCAGTGTTTGTTGGGAATGTGTATATAATTAAATGTCTATAGCCTGCCCACAGTTATAGCCCAAGCTATGTTAGTAGTTCAGCTGGAAAAGATCCATAAGAAGAAAACAGGCTTCAAAGCTCATCTATAGATAAATACTGCTATCTAAGGCTCCATTCACATTCAAGAATACTGGAATCGCGGGCGGAATTGTGCAATTCTGTCTGTGATCCAAAATCGATCCAAAATCATGGCAAAACACGAGGCGCCTTTGCGATGCGATTATTTCTTAATGGAACCCCAAACATGGTGCGCATTTGCCGCGATTGTCGTGGGACAAAATACACATCACAGCAAAAAAACGCAAGGCCTGGCTCTGTGACAGAATTTGGTACATGAGCTTCTTTGGTGCATTTTTTGAGCAGAGAGGCCATTGAACTGAATGGTGTCGCTCCAAAAATGAGCCACAGAAAAAAAAATTAAATCGCAAAAGACGCAGTGCAGAAGCCAATCAGCCAATGTGAAATCTGATTATCTCCCTTTTAAAAATCACGTGACCAAAAACACATAAGCTCATGTTGCTCAGCACTGAGGGGAGCTTAGAACAGCATTTTCTCTAGGAAAGATATTGAATTTCTTCTATTACTCTGCCTCATCAGGCAAGAATGTTAACTTGGCTTTACATCCAAGTTAGAAAACGTCAGTCGGGATAAAGATATCCAGTAATTGTAAATAAGTTCCGGTTATTTTTATTTTAGTATATGGTTATGAGTATTATTACCTGAACTGATCAAAGAATTTGTATATAGGCTATAATATTCTAGTACCTCACCCATATCATATATATATATATAATTTCTAAAGAACCTTTTGGACTTTACTGGAACCAGAAAAGGACAGTGAACAGTTAGTAGTATAAAATCAAAATGTTTTATTACAAAAAGCTAAAACAAATCTTAAATAGAATTATAACAAATCATTGCTTATATGGATAGTGCAGATCATAATTATGAGAATTCTTCCATGCTCCTTTACTACTGTGTCAAGAGGTTGACGCGTTTCACAATTTTTGCTTCTTCAGGACCTCAAGCTTTAAAGTTTGCAAAGAAAAAGTTGATCATCAAGGTAGTTCAGAATACGTCATGTGACAGCAAGAGCATGATGTAAGGTATGGCAGAAGGCCGTAACACTGTAATGCCAAAAATTATTTTTGTAGTATTGTAGTAACTTTGCAAGCTATCCTTTAAAGCATACACTATAGAGGCATAACCAAATATCAGGTGTTCAATTCCATAAGTTATTGCACAGCATAAACAGATAACAGGGTCCAGGGAATATCATGTCCCCTGCATAGGTGTCTACTCACAAATATCACATTCTCTGCACAGATATATTCTCACAAATATTGTCAGCCCAAAATAGGAAATCTTTTGTGAATCCCAGCAGTCACCATAGCACCATCCACGTCCATGTACTGAAAAATACAAATCGGATCCCCACTGATTTCCAATCACACAATTTAGTAGATGTGGTAAGGACCACTTCTGGATGAAACTGAACTATAAGCTTGACATTCCTGGTTGATTTATTTTGCAGCTCCGCATTGAAATCTACTTACCAGTCCTGGACAGCATTATAGGATTCCTCGTTTGTGATGTCATACATCAGTATAAATCCCATTGCACCTCTGTAATAGGCAGTTGTGATGGTCCTGTATCTCTCCTGACCAGCTGTATCCTAAAAATAAAAAAAAAAAGAATTTAAATTCTGTAATGTACATAAAAGGAATGTATAGGGAATGCATATAGTTTTCTTACTTTCTAATACCCAAAACTTCAAATACCTTTTTAAGTCCGGTTAGAATGACATATTGCATATTAATATTATGTAGTCTTATGTCCTACCAGAAGATGGCACTATAATCTTTTCATATCAGAACCCTCAACTGTGCCAAAAAAAGCACTTCCACTTTCTCCAATGACTCACTGCAAGGAGCTATTAGAGCATTAACTCAATCCTTATCAGACACCTCAGTCTAAGGTTTCTATCAGACAGAGGGAGCTACAAAGCATGCTGCTCTGCTGTGCGGTTTCTGTTTTTTTTTCTCTTTTATTAACTGTAGTGCATTGGGGACCCATGTTAAAATAAAGGGGAAAAAAGCTTCAAGTGATACTAAAGTTTATTTTTTAAATAAAAAAAGAGGTCATACTTACTCTGTGTCATTTACATTCTCTTTTAGTAGTCCCCCGCTGGCGCTGTCACCTTTTCCCTTTTTTTAGGTGCCTCCTTAGCAAGCCAGGTGCTAAGAAGGCGCCCATGTGTGCACACTCCTGTGCTGGGTGAAAACCCCGCCCCCCGTGCTCCGCTGGTCGCAGTTTCCCCTGTGAAAGCAGGTAGTGAGGAGAGCTTCTCTACAGCTGGTGACATTGCTGGAGCGGTAAACGGCGCCCAGGTGTTTGAAGACTGGGGTTCTAGGACAGATAGTGGGGTGTTTTTTTACCTTAATGCAGAGAATGCATTAAAGTGATTGTAAACAATCACCTTGTAAAACAACCCATTCAGTTTAAAATAGAAATGAAAGGCAAAACATTTTTGTGTAGAGATAAAAAAACATAAATACCTTTTTTTTTTTTTCCTTTTTTATAAGTGATCACATTCCCCCTGCTCTAAGCTGCAGAGGAGCTGGGGGGGGGGGGGGAGAAGCAGCAGTCCACTAAGCTACCCAGTGAATAACTGTGCAGCAGGAGCATGTCAGGACAAGTCTGATCATTGGAGGAGAGTACACCGATTCCCCAGCATAGCTAGAGAACTGACCACAGTGTACTCTACTACTTAGTGTAGTCAGTTTTTAATAGGAAAGCAAGGGGACTAGCAGGGACACTAGGGATTTCACATAAAGGAAGCAATACAAAGAGCAAGATACCTTCTCATATAAGTAAATTGAATAGCAGGCACAGATCAGCAATATGAAGTGTTGGGTTAACAAACAATTTAAGTTAAAACACTTTTAGACTTCGTAACCCCTTTAACAAATGAAAACAAATGCAGCCCTGCAACTTGCTTTTGGGTTTAATATTGTTTTATACTTCTTCCAGAAGTTTATTTCTGTCTTCAACCTCACTGTTGAGTCCACTTCCTGTTCCTGTGACTCCAGGTGAAAAAATTTGGAGAGTATTGGTCACTAAGACAGGAAGACTCAGATAGCAATAAAACATTGTCAAACATTCAAACCCTCCATACACTTCTAAAGTGTCATTTTGTTTGTTTCCCCATTAGAAATATCTCTGGTTATTTCCCTGTCCTGACAAGAAATGAAAGGAATTTTCCACAAAAGGGACACAGAGGGAAATAGCAGAAGTTCAAACCCAGGGTTCCCCAAAGCGGTCAAATAATGACCCAAGGGTCAATAAGGCTATCCAAGTAATTGATACAAAGGGGTCAGTAGGTGTTCAATGATGAAAGGTCAATTTGAGTAAATTTTTCTTTTGAGATCTTTGTAGAGTTTCAAGCCAGTCCCTTATCACAAAAATTGGGAAGCTAGTGTTAAGACTAGGGATCGACCGATTATCGGCAAAGCCAATATATCGAGGGCCGATATGCACTTTTCCCGATATATCGGAATCGGCCCCGGAGGTTACCGATATTGCCAATATTTCGGGAAAGTGCATCACCCCGGTACCGGCGTCCATAGCCAACGGTCGGCTGTCTTGTAATGAGAACTGATGCAGCTGAGAAGCCGCTTGGCTGTCATTACAAGGAGTGGGAGGGGACGTCCCGCCACCTTCCGCGGCTCGCCCAGGTCTCCCATCCCACTGAGAGACCCGGGCAACCAGCCTGCACGGTCCCTGAAGACCCGATCAAAGCCGCATTCGGCTCTGATTGGGTCTCCATGCAAAAACCCGGAAGTGATGTCATGAGTGACATCACTTCCGGGTACTGTCTGGCGCCAGATTCAAAAGAATGACAGCATTCAAAACAGCCATTAATGCTTTTAAGTGCAGAGGAGGGGCTTGGGGTCCAGATCCCTCCACAAAAGTACCTGTCAAAAAAAATATATATATTCACTATGCTCATAGAGATAAGAGTGGCACCTAATAAATGATGACTGTGCATATACTTTACTAAATTCAGAATTGTAACCATAATGACAGCTGAAGATACCAAGAGGAAGTGTCCACTGTGGTCACACAAATAATATTTTTCATAGTATGTTGTATTTATCAAATTCATTTCATACAATCAATGTTTGGGTACTGAAAAATAATCTGAAACTTCAAAAAAAAAAAAAAAATTGCCTGTATTTCTACTTTATGCAGACTTGCACTACACAGCTTGCAAGGTAAACCTTCCCATAGTCCCTTCTCCACTGTATAGCAGGAGTAGATACTCACTAAGTCCCAGAATAATAGAGTTTCTGTGCTGCTGCTTTTCCAGCTCTATCTAGACTCTGATCCAAGTGCTTTCTCTCACTTAGGAGCCCCCCCCCCCCACCTCCTTCTCTTATGCCTAGCTGGGACATTGATGTCTTTACAGGACTCCTGAGGTTTCACCTCTCTCTTTGCCCCAGGGGCAGAGTCCCCAGCACAGGGGTCTTCTTCTGCAGGCTAGACCCTGAAACTCTGCACCCTGGCTTCTAGGCCAAAGGATAGGCTATCCGACCCCTACTGGGCAACCCCTCTCCAGGGATTGGGCAGAGATCCATTAATATTCAAGCTGCTTTTTGTTCTCTCCCTCCCACTATACTTCCAGAACCATCCAGAAGAAAAAGGGAAGGAGCAAAACAGCAGCCTGTTAGACAATGGACAGCCCAAAGCAATTAACCCCTGATCATCTACAAAATAAGCTAACTAAATTTGCCTACTCTAACTAGGAGGGTACTACACTTAGATATTTTCAGGCCACTCCAGTCAAGTCACATAATTTCCCTGTGTCAAACCAAAGGGTAATTGCCCTCAACATCTCTTCAACTCCCCAAATTGACTTCAGCCACATCACAAACTGAACTCAATAACAAAAGTGACCTATTATAGATACTCTTGCCATTAATATTGATGCAACTCTACAAAACATGTAGAAAAACATAAAGAAAATTCCAACACCCATGCCATCCACATATCTGAAATAATGATGGCACGTGAGTATCTGTAATACATTATATTTGTTAGTAATACAGTAATATTAGCTCTTTAGTTTAAATGGTGTGGTTGAAGCCTTTTTGGGGAGTTGTAGAGGTGTTGGGGGTTAGTACCCCATTAAAGCAGTGAAAATATTCAGTAATTTCATTCCATACATAAATTGGTACAATTGATGTCCTGGGGGGTTCCTAGAATACATTTCCTTGTCTATATTCTATATAAGTTTGGGATGTAGGTACTTGAATTGTGCAGATAGACAGCCCACATACTATTGATGCAATAATGTATAGTATTTTTCATGATAGCAATTCTTCAAAAGTGATATTTTGAAAAAGAAGGTCGCAAAAATTGCTGCTTTAATGAGGCATTCCAAGGAGTCTACGATTAATATATAATCCTTCATCCTTATCTTTCTTAAATCAAAAGGTATGAGCCGGTAACACAATATATAATTAAATAAAGATTTTATGATTGGTGTCTACATTTCTCAGCTTAGCAGGTTAAAAGCTGCCATTTCACCACAGCAGATCTGTCCTTTCAAACACTCTAAAGGTCCATCTGTATTTCTGTGCAGGTCAAGTCGATCTTTGATGACAAGTCATTTGGCTAATGACCTGATCCATTTGCCTGCAGCTGAGCAGAGCAATTTATACATATCCAGTGATTATGCACAGCAATTAGCGGCATCAGTAAAATGAGTACTTTCCATGAGAAGGTTACAGACTCTTTCAAACTCCTCCACAGCATCAAATTGTGCCTATGGGATGGAAGGTGAATTGGGAACTCTTCAGCTATGATTGTGAATCAGCTACATAAGTATCTAGGCAGAATGTAGAAAGGATAATGGTTGTTGACTTGTCCTCATGCAAGTCCTTATAGAGAAGAGGTTTTACAAAAATGTCTGTTGAAATTTATAGGTAAAGAGAACCTATCACAGAAAAATTATAATATTTTATTAATAAAATAATCTTTCTCTACTTTTTCATCCTATATGCATCTCAATACTGCTGATTTGCAGCCTCTTTGCATTTCTTTTCTAACATCATGCACTCCAGCAAAGTCTGCATGGAATTTCTCAGGGTGATTTTCTGCATAGTGACAACAATGGATCGTGCCTTTGTAATGCGTGTTGAAACAGCTAATAGTTTCCATCAGACATTCATGTGACAGGGTAACAATATAGGAGCACAACTGGGACAGAGCATTGTCACCCTATATTAGGAAGTGTCTAAACAAGGACCTTCATGACAGGATCATTATGTATTATTTTAACCACTTGCCGACTGCTCACAGTAATCCTACTGCGGCAGTGCGGCTGTTCTGGGTCTACGTCGCTGGACTCCTAGTGATTCCGGCGGTGGTCTAAACACAGCAGGAGGTGGGCCGGGGGAGGAGAGAATCGGCGATCGCCGCCTCCCTTCCCCGATCATTGGGGAAACTGTGAGAAGACCCGCCTGCTTATGTAAACAAAGCAGGCGGATCTTCTCAGCGACAGACAGGCAGGGATCACTAGATTCAGCATAGCTGAACCTGCAATCTCTGTGTCTGTCACAGAACCCCCCCCCCCTCCCCCACACACATCAGTAGGCATGAGGCATACATTTAACCCCTTGATCACCAACAGTATTAACCCCTTCCCTGCCAATGGCATTATTACAGTAACAGTGCATATTTATAGCACTGATTACTGTAGTAATGTCACTAGTCCCCCCCAAAAGTGTCAAAAATGTCAGTCAGGGGTCCGACCTGTCCGCTGCAATGTTGCAGTCCCGCAAAAAAAAAAAAAAAAAAAAAAATCGTAGATCGCCGCCATTACTAGTAAAAAAAAAAACCAAAAATGACATAAATCTTTCCCGTAGTTAGTAAACGTGATAACTTTTGCGCAAACCAATCAAAATACGCTTATTGCAATTTTTTTTTTTTTTACCAAAAATATGTAGCAGAAAACAAATTGGCCTAAAATGTAAAAACATTTTGATTTTTAAATTTTCTTTTTTGGAATGTCATATAGCAGAATGTGAAAAAATATTGTTTTTTTTTTTCAAAATTGTCGCTGTTTTTTGTTTATAGTGCAAAAATTTAAAATTGCACAGGTGATCAAATACCACCAATAGAAAGCTCTATTTGTGGGAAAAAAAGGATGTCAATTTTATTTGGGTAAGGCATCACACGACCACGCAATTGTTTGCTAAAATAATGCAGTGCCGAATCGCAAAATAGGGCCTGGTCAGAAAGGGGGCAAATCCTTCCGGAGCTGAAGTGGTTAATGAAAGTGGTAGACTTATATTAGAAACTTTTAAAATTACATCTACGACATGCTAAAGCTTATATGAAATGTATTTATTTATTACAGGTTCTTATATAGAGCCATCAATTTACACAGCACTTTACATATATACAGTATCTCATAAAAGTGAGTACACCCCTCACATTTTTGTAAATATTTTATTCTATCTTTTCATGTGACAACACTGAAGAAATGACACTTTTCTACAATGTAAAGTAGTGAGTGTACAGCTTGTATAACAGTGTAAATTTGCTGTCCCATCAAAATAACTCAACACACAGCCATTAATGTCTAAACCGCTGGAAACAAAAGTGAGTACACCCCTAAGTGGAAATTACCAAATTGGGCCCAACAGGAATAGTCAGAGACAAGCCAAAGTCGGTACACAGAAGAGTAGTTCAAGCAAACAGGAAACTAACACTGTTGAACAGCAAAGCAGACCTGCAGTGCACTGGTTAATATAGACTTCCTGTGATGACCTGGGCGGGGCAGGAACAGGAAGTAGAGGTGATAAAAAGGAAACAGAAATGCAGTCTGACCTCTAATACAGACATGATGGGACAGGTAAGCTCGCCAAACTATTGCAAGTCCATGACACATATTTTGTCAAAAGTATCTCGTTGGTTACTCAGAATTTTCTCAATCAATGAGTGAACCCTCATCCAAAAGCAGAGAACCTTAGGGCATGTTCACCATACATGCAATGGTGTGCCTATCTGGCCACAACCCCTGAAGCATGTGGCTGAGGTGCCTGAATACATTTTTTACAAACGCTCCAGCGCCAAGTACCATCTAGCGTAGACTTTATAGCCTGCTTCAATCAGGGCAGCATTGAGAATACCCTTATGAATCCGCATACTCCATTTACACTAATTCTCCACCTCAGGGGCTATGAAGAGGTCCCTTTCCCATGCCACCTGGTAAGATCGTCTATCATTGGAATTGATAAATAATTTGTATAGAGATAGAGTAGAAAGTAGTAAATTTGTTGTGAATGGAAGCACTCGGTAGAGTATGAAGAGGGCCATACGCCTCTGTGGTCTAAATAGTCACCTATATAGTAAAAACCCATATTCAGCCACCAGCCATACCTATCAGGTTTACCCCTGGTGGAAAAGTATATATTCAAGTAGTAAAACAAAATCTCCTGCGCTCGAGTGATGTCTGATGGAGTGAAAAGAGGTGCACTACAAACTCAGGTGTTGAAGGAGCTATTGGTCTTGCTGCCCCCTTCAGGATCAAGGGTATCCAGAACCAACTGGTAGAAAAGACAAAAAAGAAAAAGAGGGGCGCACCGACCTAGTGTATTACCATAAAACCATTTATTAAAATATTAAAAAGTGTACAAAGTACTCACAAGACTGGTGTGATACAACACACATCAACATAGCATATGCAATCTCCAAGGTAGCCAAGGTCCCAAATGTAGCGAATAGACATGCAGATGGTCGCATTGGGCTGCTGTGGCTAGGCTGACGCATTCAGAGCCAGAAAGAGTGCTGCTGGATCACATGTCGGACGGCCGAAGACTAAATGGGAGCTGGCCCCACCCCTTCCTGCTCCGCCCCAAACCCAGCAGGAAGGGGTGGGGCCAGCTCCCATTTAGTCTTCGGCCGTCCGACATGTGATCCAGCAGCACTCTTTCTGGCTCTGAGGAAGGGGGTTCGCCCCTGAAATGCGTCAGCCTAGCCACAGCAGCCCAATGCGACCATCTGCATGTCTATTCGCTACATTTGGGACCTTGGCTACCTTGGAGATTGCATATGCTATGTTGATGTGTGTTGTATCACACCAGTCTTGTGAGTATTTTGTACACTTTTTAATATTTTAATAAATGGTTTTATGGTAATGCACTAGGTCGGTGCGCCCCTCTTTTTCTTTTTTTTCTTTTTCTTTTTTCTTTTTTGTCTTTTTTACCCCTGGTGGAAACAGAGGGTTGACTAAAAGAGGAACTACTGGAATATGTGCAGATCAGCAGTTTTTAAAATACTCAGACCAGCCAGTCTGGCACCAAAAACCATGCCACATTCAAAGTCACCTAAATCCCCTTTCTTCCCCATTCTGATGCTCGTTTGAACTTCAACAAGTCGTCTTTACCACGTCTAGATGCATTGAGTTGCTGCCATGTGATTGGTTGATTAGCAATTTTGTGTTACCAAGCAATTTAACAGGTGTACCTAATAAAGTGGCCGGTGAGCGTATATTGCACATTCACATCAAGTCCCTGCCTCTAAGGAACTTACAATATAATGTAATTGAGTTTACATTACTAGGCGTATTACACACACACATTTTTAAAAATATGCATTCTAAGTAGTCTGGTTGACATTCCCTAGTGCATAGTTTTCTAGCTATGTGAGCACAAACACTTTCTTTGGATACCGTCTGCTGCAGGCTCACACAGTGTGGCTTTCCAGAACTTCCTGTCAGGGAGAGCGTGTATTGAGCATCAGGGCTCAAGAGACATCACAGGTACCAGCAGCTGTCTATCAATGTTCTTGGAGGGGGAAAAAAGGAGGGAGTAGGGACATGGCTTGCTGTGGATATTGCTGCTGTATGGTTGCATGCAATGTACAACACATAGCATATACGTCCAATCAAGTTCCTCCACCCCAAACTCGCTCATCCATGTCATTATGGACCTTGCTTTGTGCACTGGTCCAAATCATTTGGTGGAGGGGGGGATTATGGTGTGATGTTGGGCATGGCCCCTTAGTTCCAGTGAAGGGAACGCTTAAGGCGTCAGCATACCAATACATTTTGGACAATTTAATTCTCCCAACTTTGTGGGAACAGATTGGGGGTTGGCCCTTCCTGTTCCAACATGACTGCAGTCAATGGGCCCCGGTACTTTTAAAGCCACTATGTAGCTTTAAAAATCAAAGTTTTATTTAAAGGTCAAACCTGTAAGCCTCTCTTGGCTAAAAAACAACTTATTGGAGAGAGTGGCACTGTCCTACCTGTGATCTGATATGCCCTGTGCGTTGGGTACACTCCCAGCACCACTGGAACAAGCACGCTCCCTCTTTCAAGAACAGCATATAATTCACAGTGACAAATCATTTGGTCCAACTCATTTGGTGGAGGGGGGATTTTGGTGTGGGGTTGTTTTTCAGAGGTTGGGCTTGGCCCCTTAGTTCAGGTGAAGGGAACTCTTAAGGCCTCAGCATACCAAGTAATTTTGGATAATTTCATGCTCTCAACTTTGTAGGAACAGTTTGGGGTTGGCCCTTCCTGTTCCAACATGACTGAACGCCAGTGGACAAAGCAAGGTCCATAAAGACATGAATGAGCAAGTTTGGGGTTTAGGAACTTGACTGGCCTGCACAGAGTCCTGACCTCAACCCACGAGAACACCTTTGGGATGAATTAGAGCACAGACTGCGAGTTAGGCCTTCTCGTCCAACATCAGTGCCTGACCTCATAAATGCACTTCTGGTCAAACATTCCCATAAACACACTCCTAAACCTTGTGGACAGCCTTCCCAGAAGAGTTATAGCTGCAAAGGGTGGGCCAACTCAATATTGAACCCTACAGACTAGAAACCGGGATGCCATTAAAGTTCATCTGTGTGTAAAAGCAGGTGTCCCAATACTTTTGGTAATATAGTGTATACTGTATTTCAGGTTGTACCGTTTTTACTACAAACCCAAATCCAAAAAAGTTGGGACACTGTACAAATTGTGAGTGAAAAAGGAATGAACTAATTTACAAATCTCATAAACTTATATATTATTCACAATATAATATAGATAACGTATCAAATGTTGAAAGTGAGACATTTTGAAATGTCATGCCAAATATTGGCTCATTTTGGATTTCATGAGAGCTACACATTCCAAAAAAGTTGGGACGGGTAGCAACAAGAGACCGGAAAAGTTAAATGTACAGTGGGCACGGAAAGTATTCAGACCTCCTTAAATTTTTCACTCTTTGTTATATTGCAGCAATTTGCTAAAATCATTTAAGTTCATTCTTCTTCCTCATGAATGTACACATAGCACCCCATACTGACAGAAAAACACAGAATTGTTGACATTGTTGCAGATTTATTAAAAAAGAAAAACTGAAATATCACATGGTCCTAAGTATTCAGACCCTTTGCTGTGACACTCATATATTTAACTCAGGTGCTTTCCATTTCTTCTGATCATCCTTGAGATGGTTCTACACCTTCATTTGAGTCCAGCTGTGTTTGATTATACTGATTGGACTTGATTAGGAAAACCACACACCTGTCTATATAAGACCTTCCAGATCACAATGCATATCAGAGCAAATGAGAATCATGAGGTCAAAGGAACTGCCTGAAGAGCTCAGAGACCGAATTGTGGCAAGGCACAGATCTGGCCAAGGTTACAAAAAGATTTCTGCTGCACTTAAGGTTCCTAAGAGCACAGTGGCCTCCATAATGCTCAAATGGAAGACGTTTGGGACGACCAGAACCCTTCCTAGAGCTGGCCGTCCGGCCAAACTGAGCTATCGGGGGAGAAGAGCCTTGGTGAGAGAGGTAAAGAAGAACCCCAAGATCACTGTGGCTGAGCTCCAGAGATGCAGTCAGGAGATGGGAGAAAGTTGTAGAAAGACAACCATCACTGCAGCCCTCCACCAGTCGGGGCTTTATGGCAGAGTGGCCCGACGGAAGCCTCTCCTCAGTGTAAGACACATGAAAGCCCGTATGGAATTTGCTAAAAAACACCTGAAGGACTCCAAGATGGTGAGAAATAAGATTCTCTGGTCTGATGAGACCAAAATAGAACTTTTTGGCCTTAATTCTAAGCGGTATGTGTGGAGAAAACCAGGCACTGCTCATCACCTGTCCAATACAGTCCCAACAGTGAAGCATGGTGGTGGCAGCATCATGCTGTGGGGGTGTTTTTCAGCTGCAGAGACAGGACGACTGGTTGCAATCGAGGGAAAGATGAATGCGGCCAAGTAGAGGGATATCCTGGACAAAAACCTTCTCCAGAGTGCTCTGGACCTCAGACTGGGCCGAAGGTTTACCTTCCAACAAGACAATGACCCTAAGCACACAGCTAAAATAACGAAGGAGTGGCTTCACAACAACTCAGTGACTGTTCTTGAATGGCCCAGCCAGAGCCCTGACTTAAACCCAATTGAGCATCTCTGGAGAGACCTAAAAATGGCTGTCCACCAACGTTTACCATCCAACCTGACAGAACTGGAGAGGATCTGCAAGGAGGAATGGCAGAGGATCCCCAAATCCAGGTGTGAAAGACTTGTTGCATCTTTCCCAAAAAGACTCCTGGCTGTATTAGATCAAAAGGGGGCTTCTACTAAATACTGAGCAAAGGGTCTGAATACTTAGGACCATGTGATATTTCAGTTTTTCTTTTTTAATAAATCTGCAACAATGTCAACAATTCTGTGTTTTTCTGTCAGTATGGGGTGCTATGGAAGAAGAATGAACTTAAATGATTTTAGCAAATGGCTGCAATATAACAAAGAGTGAAAAATTTAAGGGGGTCTGAATACTTTCCGTACCCACTGTACATATAAAGGAACAGCTGGAGGACCAATTTGCAACTTATTAGGTCAATTGGCAACATGATTGGGTAAAAAAAGAGCCTCTCAGAGTGGCAGTGTCTCTCAGAAGTCAAGATGGGCAGAGGATTACCAATTCCCCCCAATGCTGGGGTGAAAAATAGTGGAGCAATATCAGAAAGGAGTTTCTCAGAGAAAAATTTGAAAGAGTTTGGAGTTATCATCATCTACAGTGCATAATATCATCCAAAGATTCAGAGAATCTGGTACAAGATCTGTGCGTAAGGGTCAAGGTCGGAAAACCATACTGGATGCCCGTGATCTTCGGGCCCTTAGACGGCACTGCATCACATACAGGAATGCTACTGTAATGGAAATCACAACATGGACTCAGGAATACTTCCAGAAAACATTGTCGGTGAACACAATCCACCGTGCCATTCGCCGTTGCCGTCTAAAACTTGATAGGCCAAAAAAGAAGCCTTATCTAAACATGATCCAGAAGCGCAGGTGTTTTCTCTGGGCCAAGGCTCATTTAAAATGGACTGTGGCAAAGTGAAAAACTGTTCTGTGGTCAGACGAATCAAAATTTGAAGTTCTTTTCGGAAAACTGGGACACCATGTCATCCGGACTAAAGAGGACAAGGACAAATCAAGTTGTTATCAGTGCTCAGTTCAGAAGCCTGCATCTCTGATGGTATGGGGTTGCATGAGTGCGTGTGGCATGGGCAGCTTACACATCTGGAAAGGCACCATCAATGCTGAAAGGTCTATCCAAGTTCTAGAACATATGCTCCCATCCAGAGGTCGTCTCTTTCAGGGAAGACCTTGCGTTTTCCAACATGACAATGCCAGACCACATACTGCATCAATTACAACATCATGGCTGCGTAGAAGAAGGATCTGTGTACTGAAATGGCCAGCCTGCAGTCCAGATCTTTCACCCATAGAAAACATTTGGCGCATCATAAAGAGGAAGATGCGATAAAGAAGACCTAAGACAGTTGAGCAACTAAAAACCTGTATTAGAGAAGAATGGGACAAAATTCCTATTCCTAAACTTGAGCAACTTGTCTCCTCAGTGCCCAGACGTTTGCAGACTGTTATAAAATGAAGAGGAGATGCCACACAGTGGTAGACATGGCCTTGTCCCAACTTTTTTGAGATGTGTTGATGCCATGAATTTTAAAATCAACTTATTTTTCCCTTAAAATTATAAATTTTCTCAGTTTAAACATTTGATATGTCATCTATGTTGTATTCTGAATAAAATATTGAAATTTGAAACTTCCACATCATTGCATTCTGTTTGTATTCACAATTTGTACAGTGTCCCAACTTTTTTGGAATCTGGTTTGTACTTTTTAAGGCACGTGTGGAGTCTAGGGCAGAAAATGCCACAAAATACAAAAGGTATTATTACCAGTGATACGTGAATACATAAGGCTCAATCAAATTAATCGCGGCAATGCAATTTTCAAAGTGTGGATTATTCACCACTGCCCAATGGCAGTCAAGTGAACTGGCAGTTCACTTCTGTACCCTTTGCCGGCTTCTGCCCCCTCCAATTTGCGAGTGATTGGCCCTACAGCTGGCTGTCAAACCTAAATAAACTGGCATAGAGCACCAATATACTCATCCCAAATATTTTTCTCTCCTCTTGCCACCTCTAGACATCAGTGACTAAATCCAAATAAAGCATAGTAGGTAGCAGACAGGGTCCACAAGATAACAAAAAATGTCGTCTATTGTGTAGCCAATCTGTACAGACAATAAGCCGTTCTCAATAATACATTCTATTTTGCAACAAATTTTAAGTGACAAAATAAGCTTGTACAAAAGGATGGTGTCATCATGTACGCCCAAGGCAGCATGATGGCAAAATATCCTCTGGCTTCCAGGTAATAAATGACAGCAGAAGCAAAGAACAATCAAACCCATTTTGGTTTCTGTCACGCCAGTGCCAGTGGTATACATGACTGGTCTATTGAAGATAACTGCAAAATAAAGAGTCTTCTGTGACTTGTTTCTGTAAAGCACCTCTCAGGCATTGCTCAGAATAACTTGCAAACATCAGGTCCTTATCTCCCAGACACACTCACATCGCAGATCCGGCTCACTTTGCCATGCTGTGTATACTGATGAGCTATGCTGACTCAATAAAAGATAATTACGCATCCTGTTTCAAATTGGATATCAATCTGTAGGTGAAAGAGTTATTAAAGTGGTCAATGGTCAGCAAAATAATCGAAATACAAAATAATACAAATTTTCCTTCTACTGACTACAGGGCGTAGGTCATATTTATAAGATTCTTTAAGGTGGCTTTTATGTTGGAGTATATAGAGAAATTGCTGGTCAATGATATATGTAGCCTGGCAGAAGAGCCAATATCCCAGTCTGTCATGTAGAGAAAGTGAGGTATTTATTGAACTGAGATCCCGAACAGCACTGAAGACCCAAAAAACCCCTACCACCAAAATAGAGAGACTATAGGATTGATTTACTAAAACTGGAGTGTGCAAAATGTAGTGCAGCTCTGCATAGAAATCAGCTTCCATGTTTTTTTGTCAAAGATTAATTTAACAAGCTGACGTTAGCAGCTGATTGGCTACCATGGAGAGCTGCACCAGATTTTGCACTCCCGAGTTTTAGTAAACTAACTCCTAGGTTTGGAGAAGTTGCTCATTAAGATAGCACAAACAGATTTTGTGCAAAGTGCAGTAACAAACAGTACACAGCCAAACCTTTGTGGGCACTTGACTATCACAGCTGCACTATATGGTTAAACTTATGTGGAAACCAATGGCGGCTCTGGTGCGCCATGGGTTGGGGGGTGGGCGGCAGACGGACTGCTCCATACCCCCCCCACCACCACCACCACACCAGGCCGCACACCATCCCCCCCCCCAGGACCACAACAGGACCACCCCCCCCGGCTCACTCACCCTGCCTGGACATCTGGATATGTGCTCGGCGGCTTCGGCTTCTTCCCCCTCAGTCTTCTGCTTCTCCTCCCTCCCCCTTCATGCCCAATGGCATGGCTTCTCCTTACGGTCAATCAGGAAACGGGTCTCAGGACCCGCTTCCTGATTGACCAGGAGGAGGATCCGTGTGACAATAGCGAATATTCCTTCGCTATTGTCACACAACTGGGTGGGCTCATTCTATGCATTAGGATAAAAAACCTTCTGTGTGCAGAAGCCTCCCTACTTACCTGAGCCCATCTCAATCCAGCCATGTTGCACGAGAGACTCGGCTGTCCAGGACTCTCCTTCCTCATTGGCTGGGACAGCAGCGGGTGCCATTGGCTCCTGCTGCTTTTATTCATAGTCAGTCAGCCAAAAGAGGAGAGAGGGGGCGGGGCTGAGACGCAGCTCTGTGTCTGAACACACGGAGCTGCAGCTCAGCTCGGGTGTCCCCATAGCAAGCTGCTTGCTGTGGGGGCACCAAAGAGGGACCTGAGAATAGGAGGATCGGATAATAACTGCATAGAGCAGGTAAGTATACCATATTTGGTTTTTTTAAATAAAAAAAAGAGACTTTAATATCACTTTAAGGTTCCAGCATGATTGTACCCCTGTGTAAAAAGCCAGTTCCATAAAGACATGGTTTGATGAATTTGATGTGGAGACACTCTAGTGGTCTGCATAGATCCCTGACCTCAACCCTATTGAACACCATTTGAATGAATTGGAACACCAACTTCAAACCAGGTCTTCTCATACAACATTAGTACCTCACAAAAGCTCTTTTGGTTGGATTGCCAAGAATTCCAATCTTTTATGATTTTACAGAAGAGTGGGGCTGTTATATCCACAGGGGATGGGGGCGAGTGGACTACATATTAATGCTCATTTTTTCTGAGTGGGTTGTCCAACAAGCTCATATAGGTAAGATGGTCAGGAATCTATAAATGTTTGACCCTATAGTGCCGGGGTCCTCAATAGGCG
The DNA here is from genome assembly GCF_965119305.1 of Pelophylax lessonae. Taxonomy (NCBI): domain Eukaryota; kingdom Metazoa; phylum Chordata; class Amphibia; order Anura; family Ranidae; genus Pelophylax; species Pelophylax lessonae. Next base: position 240,834,241 of record NC_138775.1, on the reverse strand, counting down.
GACTCCGGACCCACACGGACTTAAATCTGGACCGCTGAAGTGGTCTGCTTCCTTCTGTCATCAGCGGGGGGGGGGGGGGGGGGGGGCAGAATGGAGAGGATCGGGGTGGCTGTGTCTTACGCTGGCAGCGCTGCATGATTACAAAAAGCTGAGTTCTTCTGCTTACCCGGCGGAGAGGATGTCCTACAAAGTCCCGCCTCCTGGGCCGGCTCTTACCTATGATAGACAGAACACTGGTGACGTCTATCATAGGAGCCAGTGTCTAGGAAGTGGGACTTTGTAGGACATCCTCTCCGCCAGGTAAGCAGAAGAACTCGGCTTTTTGTAATCATGCAGCGCTGCCAGTGTATGACACAGCCACTCCGATCCTCTCCATTCTGCCCCCCCCCCGCTGATGACTTGACTTTTTATAATCATGCGGTGCTCTAATCCGCACTGGTCAATCTGCATTAATGGGGGCATGGGTCACTGGTCAATCTGCATTAATGGGGGCACACACACTGGTCGCTCTGCATTAATGGGGGCACACACACTGGTCGCTCTGCATTAATGGGGGCACGCACACTGGTCGCTCTGCATTAATGGGGGCATGCACACTGTTCGCTCTGCATTAATGGGGGCACGCACACTGGTCAATCTGTATTAATGGGGGCACGCACACTGTCAATCTGCATTAATGGGGGCACGCACACTGGTCAATCTGCATTAATGGGGGCACGCACATGGTCACTCTGCATTAATGGGGGCACGCACATGGTCGCTCTGCATTAATGGGGGCACGCACATGGTCGCTCTGCATGAATGGGGGCACGCACATGGTCACTCTGCATTAATGGGGGCACGCACATAGTCGCTCTGCATTAATGGGGGCACGCACATGGTCACTCTGCATTAATGGGGGCACGCACATGGTCGCTCTGCATTAATGGGGGCACGCACATGGTCACTCTGCATTAATGGGGGCACGCATGCTGGTCACTCTGCATTGGATGGGGGCAAGTTTTGGGGAATGCCTTTTTTTGTTGTTGGCGTTCTGTATTTGGAATTTGACGGTCACTTTTCTGGACCTCGGACTGAATGGAAAATTTGTAAGTGGACCTTTCAAGTTTACATTTGAGTACCCCTGCTATAGTGTAACAGCTACACTTTTATCCCTGGAAGGGCTATCAGTGAAGGAAGTGAGCTGATTTGTTGCCGTTAAAAAGGACCGAGTTCAGCATCTTTTTTCAATGTTATCTTCAAATGTATTTTTTTATAATGAGTTGTTTAACACAGAGAATAATATTATAGCAGATGAAAACAACAGGTACATGTGTTCCCACGATAAAAATAAACTAGGTGTTTCATCCTCTTTGTCACACTCAGGAAACCTTGAATACCTTAATTCCCGAAATGACACAGAAGTATTAATACTACAAGTGTTACCAGATTAGATGTTTTGTATGGTAATTTTTGGAGCTATGGAATTGATAAATGTAGCATAAGAAAAGTTTCTGAACTGCTATACTGTATGCATTGGCAAGAAACATTCAAAGGGTAACTCCACTTTCATGGGGAAAAAAAATAGCAAATAAAGAAAAAACAATATAGCGTATACACTTACATAGTCACATAGTTACATAGTAGTTGAGGTTGAAAAAGACGATAGTCCATCCAGTTCAACCTGTGTAGGTGTGTGTGGACGTATTCATTTCACATACCCCTGAATGTTCTGATCCTTGAGATGTACGTCCAAGAGTCTTTTTAAAGTAGCCATACTTCCTGCAGTTACTACCTTTTGTGGTAGAGTTCCACAATCTTGTAGCCCTTCCTGTGAAAAACCCCCTGCGTAGCCTTAGGTTAAATCTCTTCTCCTCTAATTGCATTGTATGGACTTGTGTCCTCATGAATTCGTTGCGACTGAACTTTTTTTTTTTTTCTATGCTGAGATCACTGTTGAGGTATTTGTAAATCGCTATCATGTCCCCTCTCAGGCGTCTCCTTTCCAGGGAGAATAAATCAAGCGCTTGTAAGCGCTATTCATAATTAAGGTCCTCCAATCTCCTAATCAGTTTAGTCGCTCTCCTCTCTGGACTCTCTCCAGCTCCAACACATCCCTTCTGAGGACTGGTGACCAGAACTGGACAGAATACTCCAGATGCGGTCGGACCAATGTTTTATAAAGTGGAAGGATTATAGTTTTATCTCTGGAATACATCCCTTTCCTTATGCATGCTAATATTCTGCCGGCTTTAGCAGCTGCAGCTTGACATTGGATGCTATTGCTAAGTCTATCTTCCACTAAGACTCCCAGATCTTTCTCCATTTTTGAATTCCCCAGAGGTTCCCCCCCCCCCCAAAGTGTATTGTGTGTTTATGTTTTTAGTACCTTACACTTCTCCACATTAGACCTCATTTGCCATGAAGTTGCCCACTCTGTTATTTTGTTCAGGTCATTCTGTAAGATTTCTGCCTCACAATGTGAAGTTATTGTCCTACTTAATTTATGCATCTGCAAAAACTGAGATTGAGCTACTGATCCCGTCCTCAATGCTATTTATGAGTAAATTGAACAAAATTGGTCCCTGGACTGAGCCTTGGGGGACCCCACTTATCACTCCAGACCAGTCTGAGTACGCGTTATTTATTACCACCCTTTGGACACGCCCCTTTAACCAGTTTTGTATCCATGAGCAAACCTTGTGGTCGATGCCTGCAGACCTTGGGACACAAATCATATTGTAATTGAATGTTATTAAAAATTACTTTTCCTTTTCAATCTGCAGCTATTGTAATTTTCTGAAAATGCAATGCAATATGGCTGCCTGGAGCGGTTTTGTACACAGAATGTATACTGACCACACCCCAGAAACATAATTTCCTGCTTGTGTGATTGGCTCACCAATTGTCCCAGAAGTCTGCCTAAGTCAGATTTCTGGCATCCCTTGCAACAACAATGTCATTTTTGGTGAGATACTCCCAAAAGGAACATGTCTAAAGGGGTGCAGGCCCAGCAGTGTCCTTCATTAGAGTCCTGCAGCTGCCACAGCTAATAGATAGTTATGAAACCACTCCCATTTGACCCACTCAGCACAGAGGCACAGAGGAACAAACAATGATATCTTCAGAATAACAAAAGGTAGGAATCTGCAACAAAGTTTGTTAAAATTCCTGCAATGAACAGAGATCACCCAGAGGGGAATGTTTTTTTCTCAACAAAAGTGGAGTTACGCTTTATAGCAGAACTCCAGTCTAAAACAAAATAAAAATAGCTAAAGCTAAAATGACAAAACCAGCTTTTACTACCATATTCACTTTTAATGCTGAGATTTCCCTTGCAGTACTTTTTTTTCTGGCATTAGCCTAATGGTCATCATCATACAACTCACATCCTCTGAACCTGGGTCGTCCTCGACCTATCCCAGCCTGTGAAGGGAGAAGCAGCATCTCTTTTTCTGCCTTCTCCTACCAGCATGTTCTTTTCAAAACAAACGTGCTGCTTTTTCCTCTCACACTCCAGCCTTGCTGTACAAAGACTGCAAGAAGCCTATACCAGATAAAATTCAGGTGTTTACTGCTTTCAGGTCCAATCTGTCTATGTCCAGGGCCAGTCTAATGTGAACAGTAGCAGACAACTACAGCTCCTGTCAGCCTGTCATTGCTTTGTACATTCTGAGTGGCCAGCTGTTCACACACACCTGTGATTCTAGGTGCAGGAATTGTTGATACAGAAATCCGTTGTCCAGCCATAATTGGCCTTAAGCTGGCCATACACTATACAATTTTCTTTAGATTTACTTTCAACTATGTAGTGCAGGTGCCTACCTGATTGCATACAAATTGAAAGTGTTTAGGTTTGACCTCATATGGTTTTGGTAAATCTAAGGAAAGTTGTAAAAAAATTGTATAATGTATGGCCAGCCTTAAGCCTAGTACACACGCAACGAATTTCCGCCAACCGGTCGTCCATCTTTTGTCCAGAGTGGTGTTTTGTTGGTCTGAATGTGCCTAGACTGCACACGAATTTTCCCGCACGACAAAATTCTACTTCAGAAGTGATGTCATGTGATGGTTTGCTTTCTTTGTGTTCTTTCTTCTCTGAGCATGCCCAGTCTTGCTCATAAGATTTTTCCCTGTCGAAATCTGTACTGACTGCATGAAAATCGGACGTGTTTTGACAGAGGACAAAAATTTTATAGCCTGCACACCAGATTTTTTTCGGCCGAAAAGTCGGAGTCGGTTGTCGGAAGCATCATACTAACAAGCCGAAAATCGGCGAATAGGTTGTCGGACGAAAATTCCCGGCCGAATTTCGATGCGTGTGTACGAGGCTTTAGAGATCTGAGTTTCAGGCCCGGTTTACACTGGTGAGACATGCGCTTTGACTTGAGAGCAGGTGGCAATACATGTAAAAATCAATGTTTCCTTGTGAGAGCCATCCTAACTGGTCCGACTTGTGTCAGTCTGGCTTTTTAAAAGGTTCCTGCATTACTTTGGTCCGACTTGGGTCTGATTTCAGCCCATTAAATTTAATGGAAGTTGCATCCAAGTCGGATCAGCATCTTAACTGACATGTGACATGTGCTGAGAGGCAATGTTAGCAATGTAAAATTTATTTAAAAAATAAATAAAAAATGGGGTCTACCCCAAAATCCATATCAGGCCCTTTGGGCGAGTGAGCTATACAAGGCCACATGTCCTCAACACGGTGGGGGGGGGGGGTTATTTGGGGCAGGGAGGGCCTCCCCCACCCAAATGCACCTTTTCCCCATGTTGATGGGGATAAATGCCTCTTCCGAACAACCCTGGGCTGTGGACGTGGGGGTCTGCAGGCAAGGGGCTTATCTGAATCTAGAATCCCCCTTTAAGACCCAGGGGTCTGGTATGGATTTGGGGGGTCCCATGCTGTTTTTTCTTAAATCATTTTGGTGTGAGGTTTCTCCACTCATCTCAAAGTCAGATCAAAATCAGATCCCATTCAAGGTAATACCCTAAACATATTACTAGATTTAGATTTTAGATGTAGGGCAAGTTTATAGAGATTTGAGATGTAAAGAGGTTTTGGAGGGGGATCACAATTATTTTTAAAGTGTGTAATTTATTATCTCTGTAGTGGTATTTAATAATAAGTTATTTTTTTAAGGTATTTACATATAGATTGGAGCTTAATATCAGAGGGGGGTTTGGGGAGGAAGGCCTTTATTGTTTTAATTTTATAGCGAGTACTCAATTTATTATCTCTAAAGTGGCATTACATTTAGTGATAAGTTATAAAGCAAAGCTCATTATGGATTAAAGTTTAATTTGGAGGAGGGGAATAATATTTTAAATTATTTTTTATATGAGGCTATAATTTATTATCACTGTTGTGGCATTAAATTAGTTTATTACATAAAAGAAAATCTCATTATAAATTAGAGTTTATTGTTTGAGTGTGATTTGGGAGGGGGCAATATTGTTATTAATTAATTTATAGATAATACTATACTCTGTATTATCCGTGTAAGGTCATCACATTTAGTAATTAGTTATAAGGTATTTTACTGTAGATTAGAGCGTACATTTGTGTGGGGGAGAGAGGCAGTTTTTATTGATGACTTATCTTTATTACAATTATTTATCTACACTGCTCAAAAAGATTTAAGGAACACTTTGAAAACACATCAGATCGCAATGGGGAAAAATATCATGCTGGAGCAGATAATGGTCCTGCTGATGGGTTAAGGACCTTCTACCGCCCTGTCCAGTTCTCCTAGAGTAACTGTCTGTCTCCGAGAATCTCCTCCATGCTTATGTGACTGTGCTGGGAGACACAGCAAACCTTCTGGCAATGGAACGCATTGATGTGCCATCCTGGAAGAGTTGGACTGCCTGTGCAAACTCTATAGGGTCCAGGTATCACCTCATGCTATCAGTAGTGACACTGACCCTAGCCAAATGCAAAACTAGTAAAAAACTGTCAGAAAAGAGGAGTATGGCAAAAAAATTTCACCGCTGGGACCACCCTTATGTTAAAGTGGTCTGCCTGCAGTTTAAAAAAATACCGGGTTATGGCAGCTATCTATTTTGACGCTAGTAACGTCAAAGTACCGACATAAAACGGCGGTGGCCTGTCTGTAAGTGGTTAACAACCCCCTCTGCTAATTAACTGACCAGATCAATATCCCAGGAGTTTAACTTGCTATACTGTGATTAAAAAGTGTTCCTTTCATTTTTTTGAGCAGTGTATTACAATGTATTCCTGGTTAAGAAAAAGAAAACAAATGTGCTGCCGTTCATAAGAAGTGAATTGATGTATACGTTCTCCTTTTGAATTTAAATATCTGGACAAATACTGCAATGTCGTTTCAGAGGTAAGTTAATAACATTATAGGCTAGAAGACATAGATAGGACAGGCCACATTACTAAACTATAGGCATTATTATGGGGGTCAAGTAAGGTCCAATTTACAATGAATAAGTACTGTAATGTGTTTGCTTTACACCCCACTTTCATATCCCAATGTAGTTTAGAACATATGCCAACATCTGGTTTTGTTTGTATTGAAAACAATAGCTATTACAAATTGTCCTTTTGGCTATGAGCAGTTAAGACAAGGTCTCTGTGTTGCAGTAAGTTGGTAGGTAGCTCTAGACCTTTAGCCGGCTAACGTTGGGGTCCAGTCCTTGAGGTGGTGCACATGAGTAGCAGTCCCATTAAGCTCTGCATGCAGTGATTAGAAGCTACTAGGTAGATGGTAAGTCTATATACTATCAGTCTCTGCTAGCAGTGGTAAATCAATTATAGCAGCAGCCACTCACCATTCCCAGCAATACAGCGAACCCCCGATCCAAGCTGTCAGTAACTCCACTACCTCTACACCCCAGGTAACTCTGGTCCTCAGCTCACAGGTTATCAGAATTCCAGTTGTTTGTCTCAGACTGCTATTGGAGCTGACAAATGTGCACACAGGAACAGTAATGTCCACCCTCCGATCTCCTTGCAGCAAGAGTAAGTTCTCCATGCCACAGCTTGGAAAAACTTCTTTCTCCTCCCCCTGATATTCTCTCCCTGGAAATTGTAGTTCATTGGTCTATTGAGTTTCATAGCAGGATCTATCCTTCCAACCACATCTCCCACAGTTCAGTGACCCCTGCACCAAAATCTCATGAGCTCCTTCTGCTTGTTGGCTCCCTCTGCTGACTGGAGGTGGATAGCATCAATTAATTCAGCATGACAGTCTGGTGAAGGTACACAGAGCAACTGCTGTGCAATGTCCTGAATTGCTCTCTCTCTCTCTAGCCAAGCACCTGGCTACAAATGGCTTGAGGAACACAACAGGTTCAAGGTGTTGACTTGGCCTCTAAATTCTCCAGACCTCAGTCCAATATAGCATCTGTGGGATGTACTAGTAAAACAAATCCGATCCACAGAGGCACCACCTCGTAACTTACAGGAAATAAAGGATCTGCCACTGACAGCTTGGTGTCAGATACCACCGTATACCTTCAGAGGCCCAGAAGAGTCCGTGCCTTGACAGGTCGGGGCTGTTTTGGTAGCAAATGGGGACCTACTCAATATTAAGTGGGTGGTCAAAAAGTTATAGCTGATGTGCCTTTCTGGAGAGATTTCCATTTACTTCATGTCCTAGAGACACAGCAAGAAGGAGGGAGAGGAAGTCTCCCCAAAGTGGTGGAAATTCCTATCTTAGACAGTTATCAGTGAAAGATTTCTGATCACCACTTCTTCTCATGACAACGGTTGCATTTTGGATCTCTCCCCACTTTCTGTTCTGGTGACAATGATCACCAGGTAAACAGAAGTTAATCTTGCCACTTTCTTTTAAACAAAAAAAGGATCTAGCGCCCAGGTGATCAATGGCTACACAACCAAAAGAGTGAATCAGAACAAACGGCTGCTAATCAACTGCAGGTGTCCCACATACAAATAGGAAAAAAATATATCAGCGCATGTTTGTATTCCTCCCTTATTGGCTAGATCGTATAGATATAAATCTTGTCACTTTTTTTTGTCTTGTCTTGCGTTGGGACTGTGCTAGTGTCACTTTTAGGCCTCATTCACACAGGCAGACAGCAATTTTTTGCCAGCAAAGGAACAACTGGACAAATCAATGGCTGGTCTCGCTGCTGCTTATATGTAACCATTCATCCGAGCAGTTACATGCCATTAGGGACTCTGACTGACCCTAGAGGCAGACAGTTTGTTTTCAATGACGGCATTTCTGGCCGCACACAAACTGGTGGAAGCTAATCGGACAGTTTGTATGTATCCATAGCACACATTGATGTGTCCAGAGGTGGTATTTTAAGCTGCCTATGAAGGCAGCAGTTCATCTGCCCTCATTCACTCATCTGAATGAGGCCTTAGCTAGCTATACAGACATTTAGGTCTGGATTTGCACTTTCATAACAATAACATTTATGAACAATGAAGTTACTTGAGAGCTTACCAAGCAACAAGTCATAAAAATGATATCTGCTCAGGTAGAATATCACACAATATAGCTGTCAGAGGCATTGAACACTAAATATGCGCAATGCATATGTAAAATATGTTACCGCAGAAAAAGACAAGGACAAGAATATATGTGCCCTGGTTTATATCATGAAAACAAACATGAGATTTATTGTAAGACACGCTGCTATAATGTAAGTAGAGGCAGTGCTCTAATCTTGTGTGCCTCCATGAGATCTGTATGTTGCCATATACTGTGTATGAAATGCCAATTTGTAATATTTGATCTAATTTATTAAAGAGTACTCATGTATCCAGATGTTTTTACATGTAGATCAGTGCCTCTGGATGTCAGACAAGTTAAGTCTATTTTCCCTTGTTTTTTAATATTGTAACCAATAGATGTTAAATTGTTGTAGTGTCCTTCATGCACTGCACCATCAAGACTTGACAGCATAATCAGAGTACCAACATCAGGATGCTCCCCATAAGGATGAGCACCACATCATTAACATATAAGGTGCTCACCCACTGGTCTAATAACTGGTGATCGCAGGGCAAAGGGAGGTTGTGCTTTGAAGCGGAGGGCAGGTAAGCTGGTAAAAGATTTAAAGGACCTTTTTATCAGTTCACATCACAGCATAAGGTGGAAAAAGTGTGATTTCACATTGAAAACATTGCATTTTAGGCAGGTTAAAGAACCTCTACTAATTCTGCACGCTTCCAGTGAAAATTCCATCCTTCTTTCTTTGTTGATTACAATACCAGATACTCCATTTTTTTTTTGGGCCCAGAAACATCCCAGAGTTCACAGATCCACTCTTTATGTTCACAGACTTCAGGGGTAATTGGGGGTCCCCAACATTTCCAGATATTACATAGTGGCCCAGATTTCTCAACTATCTATCCCCCCAAGCAGTTTTGGGTGTCTCTAGAATTGCCTAACTGTGCCCTGCCAGCACTTCAGGCTTTACTATGGCTTCCACCCAAACTACACCCACCCTCCCTGAGCACCTTGATGATTCAAAGCTTGTGGGTGCTATTCAGGCAACCCGATTTCCCAGTTTTTGCTGCTACTACCCATCACCCACAATCCCCTTATTCCCCCGGGCCTGGAAGAAGCCCAAGTTTTTCCTTGGTGGACATCACATTACTTTTTTACCAATCCTTTCCATCCTGGGAGACCCTTCGAGAGACACATGAAGCTCCAGTGAAGGAACAATTTTGCTTTCTTCAACCGAAGCACTGGATTTCTGCTCTTCACCGCACATCCACATACACATTTCGCAAGACTCATTTTAAAGACATGTGCCAACACGCCCCCATCTCATTTCAGCTATTTATGCCTTCCTGAATGGCTGACTGTCATCAGCATCCCTCTCATACATGTCTCATTGGGAGTGGGATCTCCAGATTTCCACTGATCTGCCGGACTGGACTAAGCCCTAGACAGCAATTGCCAAATATTCTTTCAACACAAATATGCTTGAGGCTGCATATAAAGTCATACTCAGATGGTACTGGGTCCATGCCCGGGTTGCCCACGCAGTTTCTGAAGCACAGAGAGAACCAAATTCAGATCCCAGGGAGTCACAGAGGAACAAAGAGCGGGAGCTGTATGAGAGACTGTACACAATTGTTAAACAAGGAGTGGGAGGCCAGTGGTCTCTGAAACAAGATAGAAAGAGCAGAAACCCAACTTTCACCTGTGCTGGGATCAAATCACTGGTCCAGACCCAGCTGCAGGAAGGAGAGGTACAGCCAGACAGGGGCAAAAGGATCGTCCACCTTGAATGGTGTGCTACAGAAGGCACAGCTGCCTCTGCATCATCCAGATGTTCTGCATAGTGCAAGTTTGAGCTTTCAATTTGACAGCTCAGTTCTGTAGATTACACTGGGAGAGAGAGCAGCTTTCCCTGTACAGTATAACCAGCAGCACTTTGCTATCAATGTGACAGCCGCTTACTCTGTGCGCTCCTGGTAAACCGAGCATGGGGTCCAGCTGTCACAATGCTCAGGTGATTTACACAGGGAGAGTTGCATTCTCCTTCTTAATTTTTAGGATTGAGCTATTAGTTTTATAGCCCCAGTTCTGTTCAGTATTTATAAATGAAAGCTACTGCTGTAGCTTTTATTCATAAATTACTGTTGTGTGCAATTTAGCTTTTTTAAAGCAATATTTTAGCCCCCTTAGCAAACCCTGGTTTGTTTTTATTAAATCCTTTATTCCCATATTCCCTTAGCATTTTTTATTTTGCCAGATTTTTTTTTTATTAATTGCTTGCATGCAAACCTTTTAAATTTGCACATGCTAGTGTTTGTAGTGCCAAAATGTTTTTTTACAAGAAACATGATTCTAGTGCTTTTATAAAAGCGGACACATTATAAAATAAAATGAACGAACATTAATGAATCAAATTAAAAGGCAAAAAGACAAAACAAACACAAAAGTGGGACTTTATGTGAGGTGTGACCAGCTGTATTTCATAATAAATTCATCATAGAAAGGACCAGAAGGGTAATAGTTCATAATTTTATTAAAACTCTGAAGACCAATTAGCAGTAAATCCAAAATGTTCCCAAAAGTATGTAAACCCATGGTAATGGGATAAACATAAGTGATACATGTAGGATGCAAATGGTCCAGAACAGTAATATAAAAAGATACAAAAATGAACCTGGTACATTCTAATACATTACAGACATACAATGAGGTCATGTAACAGAGGTATGTAATATAAACTTATAAAGGATGAATATAACTATGCTTGACTCAACGCGTTTCGTGAGGATTCACTTCATCAGGAGTGTACATAGTTCAAAATATAATCAGGTAATGACTGTGTCAAGGGTCATATCTCGTCCGGGGGTGGGTCCATCCCGGGCACTGAGGGAGCGAAGCTCGCATGCGCCAGGCAGGTATATGAAAGAAATAATGTGGTGAGGATCTCCATGGACGGATCTCAAAAAGTCTCCACTGACCATACAATTGTAAATCTGCATGAGCGCAAATGCCGAGATCACACCCAGCGTCACGTTGGTGCTTAAACATATGGGAAGCTGCCGGACTGAATGAATCCGCCGTGCAGTCTCCCCATTTGAAGCACAGGTGGAAGTCACGTGACGGGACGTCGGCGCCAGATGACGTCACGTCCCATCCGGAAGTACGTGTTGCCGATGCATTGCGGCTAAATCCCGGCCCCTCAGCCAAGACCCCGCCCAAAAGTGCCAGGGAGGAGGGGGAGGGACAGGAGATGGGCGGGATGCATCGCAGTGCCCAGGGAGGAGCAAAACCCCAGAAGAAAAGCAGCCCCAGCACTGTAAAACATGATGATAATACAAACATGGTAATGGAGCACATGCTGGGAATATCCCCAGCAAGGATCATCTATCGCCATGATGGTGAAGAAATGTATATGTTGGACAGAGACAAGCAAAATGTAAATTGCCAAATGAAGTAATCAAATTGGTAAAATATAGCTGGTATGTCACACCTCCATCCCTAAATCTAATGAAAAAAGAGAAGGGTTTGGGACTTTATATGAGACTCATGATGACCAACTGAGTCTACATCCCTGATGCATGAAAGCAAAAAGACAAAACAAACACAAAAGTGGGACTTTATGTGAGGTGTGACCAGCTGAATTTCATAATAAATTCGTCATAGAAAGGACCAGAAGGGTAATAGTTCATAATTTTATTAAAACTCTGAAGACCAATTAGCAATAAATCCAAAATGTTCCCAAAATGTCACACCTCCATCCCTAAATCTAATGAATAAAGAGAAGGGTTTGGGACTTTATATGAGACTCATGACCCACTGAGTCTCCATCCCTGATGCTTATCCCATTACCATGGGTTTACATACTTTTGGGAACATTTTGGATTTACTGCCAATTGGTCTTCAGAGTTTTAATAAAATTATGAACTATTCTATATTTACTGTGACTTGTTATATCACGACATGTACCTAATCTTTCTACTGCATGTTACTGTACCATGTTTCTTTTGCCTTCAATAAAAAACATTTAAAAAGAAAGAAAATTATGAACCATTACCCTTCTGGTCCTTTCTATGACAAATTTATTATGAAATACAGCTGGTCACACCTCACATAAAGTCCCACTTTTGTGTTTGTTTTGTCTTTTTGCTTTCATGCATTAGGGATGGAGACTCAGTTGGTCATGAGTCTCATATAAAGAATCAAATGAGAAGCCAAGCCAAGTCAAATATTGAATCCACCCATTCTTAAAAAATTATTACATTTAATTTTTACATGTCATTTATGTAAGTATTAGAGTTTCTCTTGTTATCAGCCTTTGTTGTCCTGTGAACAATAGAACACAGAAAAGTACAAGGAGGGTCAAAGATCTGAGCAAATCAGGTTTTGCTGTAAGCACGTGCCAACATAAACTTGCTGACAGAAGGAGAGAGATAATCTCATCAGTCTGCTCTTTCACTGTCCAATTAGAGGTTCAAGGCATATAGATGGCCAAGCTGCATTTATTCAACTGCAGTAGAGAAAAGTCCAGCTTTCTGGCAGGGTTGTGTCTACAAACTAGCTGAAGAAATCAAAAATTCTCTGACAAATAAAACAGTACATTATTTTTAGCTTTGCTTTCAGAGCACACAGAAGTGATTTAAAAAGTCTTTAAAATGCAAATATGGTTTATTTAGAAAAAATACAGTGTTCACATTAGTCATCAAGGAGTCAGACCCATTGGCAGTCCTATTAGACTGACATCTGTAGATGTCACAGGTTTCAGAGGAGCTGTGTGTATGCAGATCCTGTGTGCTTGATCTGAAAATAGTGCTACAGTGACAAGTGATAAGATGTTTGGACAGCTGCTGTTGTTCCCCAAGGACTAAATACTAAATACAGTATTGTGCTAGCACATCCGTGATTAACTATTTTCACAAAATGCATGAAGAAAATAGGATAAATCACCATGTGGCATGGCAGCTGGCTGCTAAAGGGGTTTTCCAGAAAAGGTGAATTTTTGTTTTTTCCCTGATTTGTCTTGATCCTTCAGAGTTGGATCTGTAGCATCACATTATATTTGGAATACAGTCTGATGAGAGAAGGTTTATAATGTTGTGTGGCCATAAATACACTGGAAGGTTTATTGCTATAGACTCTGTGTAAAGTTCTGCTAAATCTTTAGACTGGTAGCAGAGACCATCAAAAGGAGCAATACAAGCAATAAAATGATTGAAAATGATAATTTTGTGAAAGAACCCATTCAATTTAGAAATGCGGACCGCGTGTCCGTTCTCATCCGATCCCATCTGATCCGATCCGCTGGACGGATGGAAAATAGGGTTTCCATCCGTCCGGATTTGATGGACAGGATCGGATGTCAGCGGACATGTCTCCGCTGACATCCACTGCCCCATAGAGATGCATGGGGCATCCGTTCAGATCCACCTGAAAAACTGACAGGCGGATCTGAACAGTCCACATGTGTGAAAAGGGGCCTTAGGCAAGTTGAACTTTCATATGGACTCTTTTGGGGTCTGCAGCCCATCCGCCTTTTAACTTTTTGTTTTTTTGTTAAAAAGCCTACCTGTCAGCATTTTTTAAAATTAGTTTAGTGATAGTGATACTTGGGTTCCTAAAATCAAAATAATAAATTTTGTGCAAAATGGACTTAAAAAAAAAAGAAGTACAGAGTGGAAATGGTGGGAAGCCTGCAGATATGAAGAAGTGGTTAATGAACCATATAAAGAGTTAACCCAGCATGAATATATCATCTCATTATTTATCCTAGCATCTGTTCAGCCGCACCAGTTCAGGGGGATTTCTGACAATAACCATCAGATATATGACGCCTTAATACAAGTCTGCTCCGATCTTGTCAAATAAAATCAAGAATTGATGCCGATCCTCCCATCATCTCTAAACTTCCAGACAGAAATAACTACGAAATGACAGAACCCTTGGGAGAGGGATGAACAGCAGCCAAGCGGAGAGATCGCAGAGAATACTAATGACATACATATAAAACGAGCGGTAGAAGGACAAGTGTGTATACATGATAGAAGTGAACGATGCTTTGCATAACAAGTGCAGGTATGGGACCACTTCCAGGACCTAGACCAACTTTATAAAAGCTATGCTCCAGCAAGCGGCTAAATACACATTTTATATATTAGGGGGAGCCACTGTTTCTGTATCTGTAACTCTGTGGAGCCAGTCTTGTGATTCAGGTACTCCTTGCCAGACAGAGCAGCCAGATCCTTGACCTGCAGCAGCACAGCTTGGTTAAGAATACGGGGTCAAAACACATCTCCAGATTGGGGCTCGACAATGACGCAACATCCCTCTGCTTTTACCCTGATGGTATCAATTTCCTTTCAGCACATGTGCATGCAACACCCCCAATTTGCTCCTAGTGCTAGCACTCCTCTACCAGTCTGACTGCTGCAGGAGGCTGATAGCAAGTCAAAAATAGAGAATTACAATTGCTGCAAATGAAGTAAATGAGAGAAATATGGGGGCTGACCACCTTCTGAAAATGCTAGCTGCCCAAGCTCTTTCTGACCTTCTGGCTTCAGTACTTTTTGGGTTGCTGACCCATAACCACTATACAGGAACGTCAAAGTGAATTCAGAAAACCTTCTCAGCACACTTTTTTTGATTGAGGGACTCATGGTATTGATGTCAAATTTCAGCATGACTGCAATACATTCAACATTTTCAGAATGAGAAGTCTTCATTTGCTTTTAGATTTTATGAAAAAGGCATTGTGATCATTTTTTTAATAGTTTTCAATAGTGTGCGGAAGGGTTAGACCTTTTTTCAACTGTTTATTGCTGTCTGTATCCGTGCTGGGGAGATTCACTCATCTAACAGTCCTGGTCATCACTGTTATCAAGACAGAGAGTGAAGGAAAATCCAAAATGTAAGTGCTCCTTAGCACTGCCACAGGGGACTGTATATACACTTTGATTTGGAGACTGTGGAGTAGAATCTGAACCAGATTTTTATTGGATTGGTTGGATATAATAATTAGATGGTACATCTGGTCTGCTGTTGACCTTAGCCCGGTCCAGTATCTGCCATATTTTGAGGACACTATTTCCCATCGTCCAACATGACTTGGGTTGGTTTACCCTTTTGGCTTCATATACACACTATGACCCCTGTCGTTGTCAATGATTGTATGCTTAAAGTTTGAACTATTGGTAAGTGTATAATGATGAAAATATATATTTGTGTGGATTTGTAAACACTGTTTCTCTGCATTCAAACGCAGGTTTGCTAGTGTTATATCCTAATGTAATTTTACAAAGTATTAATTTTATTTATGTTATTGTCTAGAACCATTAAAGAGGTCACTACTACTGTTGGTCCCCGAAGAAGCCAACCCGACACGTCTGTTTGTACACTGTCTGTCTGCTTTATCTATGAGGAATAAAGAAACTTATTAATTTCATCATAAAACCTTGAGTGCGGTCTCAACTTGGATTTCTTCCCCGAAGAAGCCTACTATGTTGGTGAAACATGTCGGACCCTGGTGACCCTATTACTGTATCTCTTGGTTCATATTGTTACTTTTTGTAATACATATACATTTCTTGTATTTTTCTATGCAATTTTGCATCCTTGTTTTTATGATTGTCAAGTTTGATTTTCAATAAAATTATACCTTTTAACTGCCTTGTCTATATTATCTATTTTTGCCATACAAGTCACTGCCTCCAAAATCCCATTACGGTGGTTTTATGACTGTATGCTCCTTGGTGGGTTGATACAGACATTTGCCACTTTTCAATTTCTTTCCAGTGGCTGGATATAATAGTTTGACATGCACTGGAAACTCGTCCCAACTTTTATATGCATATTTTTTGTAGGTAAGGGTCTTTGAGGCCACTTTTTTTTTTACATTATTAAAGCTTCAAGAGCATATAGAACCTGTGAAAAGAAATCTTCCCCAGAAGATACTGCTACTGCGTACAGCCACCCAAAAAAAGCAATTACAGGTCAAGCAACATAAATATGTTCTTTATTGTTGAGAAACATACAAGCGGTATTATTGGAGCTCTGGTCTCAATGTTTAAAATTATTTCATGGTATTTGGCTTCCTCATCAGACATCCCCTAACACCTATCCTTTTAATTATCCTACCTAAATGGGCAGCGTAGGGTTCTTTCTTTGTTCTTCTTCTCCCAAGCCCCCGTAACATACCATGCTTACTTCCACCTCCTGCTCCCTTGGAACTGTTTCAATATCCGAGACCAGTTTGCAAGTAAAGATCATGCTTTACTTTTTGTAAATTCAAGTAGAGTTGTGATAATGCAATTTACCATCCTTATGCTTATTATTGCTTTATTGTAATCTTTATTTACATGCCAATTGTACCTGTTCACTTAAAACCTCAATAAACATTTTTGTAAAAGAGAATCTTATAAGCATATTAATGGATACCCATTAGAAATTCTGGACTTATGGTCCACTTGGATCTAATACGCCCATGCTTTGCTTTAGCTTGAAAGCTTTATTTCCTATTTTGGGTCCCCCTTTGTTCTCTTCTTTTCTATCTAACCTACTCTCTCTTTTCTATTACAGAGACCCTACTGAAGACAACTTTCTCAATATTTGTCAGTACTTTCAGTTGACTAGCTACCAATGAAGAGATGCAGTTATCTTACTATATATTGACATTCTTCATTGCAAACTAATTGAGGGTGGATGACAGTAATATGTGACTGTAACATTTTAAAAAACGTATTTCTAATACAAACTATTAAAAGTGAAGGCTATATGCAGGTATACACCAATACATGTGTAAACATGGGCATGCATGCACAACCCTGGATGTAGAGTGTATTTTATAGTTAGCTCTCTGATGGCCCCTGTGTTCTACCCACCGACTTTCACCACACTACAGATGGAGGCTATATAACTAGAACACAGGGCTGCTGGAGAGAGGAGTATAGGAGAACAATAACAGAATTGCTTTAAACATCAAACAAGGGCAGCCAGTCCTCCTCCTACTGTAAGGTGACCAGATTTTTAAAATGAAATCCAGGGACATTTTTTATTGGCAACTGGTAAACTATTTTATAAGCATATTTTCCTCAAATTATATATGCAGTGTATGTGGTTAGTGTTTATGGAATGATTGTATGATATATACGTTATTTTGTCCATGAGATTAAAAAAAATAGATACTTCTTAGAATTTTTTGAGATATGACTACAAAATGTTATGAAGATAAGATAGAGAAAAAACAGAGTGCAGAGTTCAGGAGTGCGCTACATAAAGAATGCAGGGCTAAGTAGCGCTCAGGAGTGTGCTACATAAAGAATGCAGGGCTCAGGAGTGCACTACGTAAAGAATGCAGGGCTCAGGAGTGTGCTACATAAAGAATGCTGGGCTCAGGAGTGTGCTACATAAAGATTGCAGGGCTCAGGAGTGTGCTACATAAAGATTGCAGGGCTCAGGAGCGTGCTACATAAAGAATGCAGGGCTCAGCTGTGCCCAGTGCCCAGCAATGCAGCCTGACCAGTGCCCATCCAATGCAGCCAGACCAGTGCCCATCCAATGCAGCCAGACCAGTGTCTGGCAGTGCAGCCTCTCCAGTGCCCATCCAATGCAGCCTGACCAGTGCCCATCTAATGCAGCCTGAGCAGTGCAGGGGATCAGAGAGAAGAGAGCAGCTGTATCATCACAGGCCAGCGTCCCCTACTGTGTCAGCTTTAATTTAAATCCCGCCCACCGTCTCACAAGTCCCACCTCCTGGATCGGCTCCTATCTCTGATAGACAGAACATGTCCCTGCATTGGACAAGTGTGCTGTCTATCAAAGGAGACAAACTAGGAGGCGGGACTTTGTGTGATGGCGGGCACCGGCGAGTCAAATTAAAGCTGACACAGTGGGCGACGCTGGCCTGACACCACCCAGTGTGTGCCACCTGTGGTGGACTGCCCCCCCTCTACCTCAGCACCTGCCCAGGATCTTTCCTGCACTTAGCGCCGCCCCTGCAATCCGGCGACAAAACTGGGGACAGACTAGCTCCGGGGACAGTGTCCTCAATCTGGGGACTGTCCCCGGGAACCGGGGGCGTCTGGTCACCCTATCCTACTGGCCACAGCAGGTATGAAGACCCAAAAATTTAGGAGATAATCACCAATTATAGAAGGCCACGGCGATTCTCATTTTTTGGTAAATAACTTGTGTACTGAATGAAAATTTTTTGAACTCAACAAAGATTCAGGAATTGTATAAATAATAATAATGATATCAATTCTCTGCAGATCATATAAGTCTATCTCTTGTCTATAATAATTCCTTTATGTACCTT
Organism: Pelophylax lessonae; assembly: GCF_965119305.1. NCBI lineage: Eukaryota > Metazoa > Chordata > Amphibia > Anura > Ranidae > Pelophylax > Pelophylax lessonae. The sequence continues at coordinate 240,815,497 of NC_138775.1, read as the reverse complement.
ATCTCTTGTCTATCCCTTGCCAGATTTTGAATATGTGTCCCTAGATCTGTGGCTAGCAGAGCACTGTCCTGCATGGTTTAGCTATAAATCGAAGGAAATAAATCTTGAATACAGTATTTACATTAGGAGCTTACATAGCGTTTTGTTGATATAGGACAATGGTTGATAGAAACATGCAGGCTGTGGTGACCTCGCTTTCCATAAATATTAGTTGCCTGGCAGGCAGGCATATCGGTCCTCCAACTTCAGCACATTTTGAGACACTTACTTGAAACAAGTATACCAATCAGAAAACATGATTTCACTTGCTGCATTCTTGTCAAAAGCAAAGTACTGAGACCAGATGGAGCCAGGCATCCCTCATTCTTAGAAATTGATAAAAAGTAAAGAGCGCTTGGTGTCCAGAGAAATGTGGAAATGGAAATGTTCTAAAATATGGTTCGTAGACGTATTTTAAAAAATAGCAACATGTCCATCAAACCAACGCTTCTGGGGGTATTGACTCCCCCTTCTTCAGGGTAGAAACCAGGATGGCAGGATGCTGGCTTTAGTTGTATAGGCAGAAATGCCCTGGAGAAGGGGGGAGTCTATTTCCCGAAACATATTGCCTTGATGTACATGTTGCTACTTTTTAATAAACGTCTATGAACCATATTTTAGAAGTCACATTTCTCTGAACTCCGGGCACTCCTTTCTTTTTATCTATGTCTACATGCTAAAACGACCTTAAGGGTGCAAAGAAAAGGCAGCATCCCAATCCCTGAGAGGGCCCATCACTCTTATCCATTACTGGGCACTATCCACTGGAAGGCATGCCTTCCTTTTTGCCCAAATACCCATTCAGGACCAGTGACCAATCCAGTCAGTCCAGCGCGGTCTCCAACACAAATTAGATCATTCTCAGAGATAACAACCTCTGTAAACTTTTCAATACGGAATTCCTTAGAAAAAGTGTTTTGTACTGATGTTTAGCCCTGCGTCATTCCTGTGAAATCTAGCCAGCACATGGTTTACCGGTAAACTTACAAATTATCACATTATGGGTCTTGTTTTTCTGGCTGTGAGATGTAACAGCACATGCAATGAAAGCTGAGAAGCCTTTAGAAGCAGTAAACATCACCTTCTTTAAATCAAGAAAAGCAGATGCTGTGTTGATTCGATAATGGAACAGGTTGCACTGTGGGCAACGCTTACTGTGTTGACTGGGACCCACAGAATGGAGGACGCGGTCTGAGAACGGTGTCATTTTTTTCTTTGGGCAGAAAAACTTTATAGAACACATTTTTTTTTTAACTTACAAAACAGTCGATTCAAAAACAAAAAGATGATGTTTGTCCCTTAAATTTGAAGCTTCGTTATTGGGGTGCAGTCTTTTAACAAAGAAATGATTAGCAATGAGTGGAAGGCACTTTGGACCATCTACCCCTTATGTAGCTCCCCACACACCCCACTATTGTGTTTTCTGGCTAGTCTGCAGCATCAGGAGTCATCTGTGTGCCATTTAACATATTAACCACTTTACCGCTGCTCACTGAGCTGCTACTGAGGCAAAGTGGCTCGATAACGTCTGACGACGTAGACCTACGTCGCCAGACATTCCCCTCTCTTGGCGGTGCGCGCGCCGCCGGAGGCTCACTCCCGCTTTTTCAGTCACAGCGGGAGTCGGGCCAGGGAAGGAGCGGCGGTGATCACTGCCGCTCTTCCCCGATCGTCGGGGAATCGAGTGTGGAGATCCGCCTGCTTGTGTAAACAAAGCGGGCGGATCTCCTAAGTGACAGGCAGGGTCAGATTGCAGGGTTCAGCATAGCTGAACCTGCGATCTGTCCCTGTGTCACTCAGTCACCTCCCCCCACACACGTTAGTAAGCACCAGGCATACATTAACCCCTTGATCACCAATAAAAATGAACCCCTTCTCTGCCAGTGTCATTTTTACAGTAACAGTGCATATGTATAGCACTGATTACTGTAGTAATGTCACTGGTACCCCTAAAAGTGTCAAAAATGTCAGTCAAGGGTCCGATCTGTCCACCGCAATGTCGCAGTCCCACAAAAAAAAAAATCGCAGATCGCCGCCATTACTCTTTAAAAAAAAAAAACACCAAAAATGACAGAAATTTTTCCCTTAGTTAGTAAACGCAATAACTTTTGTGCAAACCAATCAAAATACACTTATTGTGATTTTTTTTACCAAAAATATGTAGCAGAAAACAAATTGGCCTAAAATGATAAAAAATTTTGATTTTTACATTTTTTTGGGGGGGAATTTTGTATAAAAAAATGTGAAAAATATTGTTATTTTTTCAAAATTGTCGCTGTTTTTTTGTTTATAGCGCAAAAAGTAAAAATCGCACAGGTGATCAAATACCACCAAAAGAAAGCTCTGTTTGTGGTAAAAAAAAGGACGTAAATTTCGTTTGGGTATGGCGTTGCATGACCGCGCAATTGTCAGTTAAAGTTGCACAGTGCCGAATCGCAAAAAGTGGCCTGGACGTAAGACAGCAAAATCCTCCAGTGGTAAAGTGGTTAAGTACACCCCTCCCGCCCCATTTAGAGTCTTCCCTTAAAATTTAGATTCTGCGATGTTCTTTTTGGGTAACTAGTACCTGTAAACATCTCTAAAGTAGCAATCTGATGAATGGGCCTCACTGTATTACGTTTGTAAGATCACAGCTACAGATGGCTCAGTGCCTGGGTGTTATTGCTGTCAGGAACAGCTACTGATTATTCAGTGCTGATAAGTGTCTCTGACGTCAGCCTGGCGACTATGATTGCAGCAAGTTACTATCAGAGACCCATCTATCACTTTATACAATGTATGGGCTTTAGAGTCACAGCTAATCCATTTGGCTCATCCGTACAGGTCCCTCTGTGCTGGAAGCAGCTGGCGGGGCTAAAAATAAATCCATTTACTGAGGCACTCACCCATCTAACACTCCTCTCGCTGTTTAACACGCTGAGTACCTTACATCAGACAATGGCTGTGTCAGTACCCTCACTGCTGAACTTTGCTTAGTATAGCTCAGCTTCCAGGTTGACTCTGGATTCACGCAAGTACAAATAGAGATCTCTGTGCTCATCATCGGTGGCTGATGAGCACTGTGCGTCACCCAGCAACTAGTATACATAAGTTCATGTGGTATTTGGGAATATTTTGTCTGAAATGTGTTTACTGAATACTTGGAAAATCTTTAATCCCTCTGCATAAAAGAGCAAATGGTTGGGATCTGTTTGCAGAGAGAATTTAAAACCTAGGAACATTTAAAAGTCTGCAAGTCTGAGATCAGATGCCGGTCCACGGGGATGGGTCTAACAGTTGGACTTGCAGCAATGAGATGCAGGGTACCTGGAGCGTGTTGTGGCAAATCCAAAGGTTTTACAGGGTCACACCTGGGTGTACTTCAGCAAAACATGGGGATAATATGGTGGGATAGTGGCAGGCCAGCAGGGTATTACATTTTGGTACGATGGTCCTTTATACAGTGTTGAATTGACAATATGTAGGCAAATGGCAATCCTGACAATTTGCAGGCAACAAATGAGCAATCATGGCAATATGTGGTCAACAAATGGGCAACTGTGACAATAAGTGGCACTGAGAAAAATAAAAGTGACAATAACTGTAGCCCAGTACAATCCCAATCCATTCATTTACTCCAGTTCCTCGGCTAGTTCCATGCACTTTCTTGTGTCCTCAGTGGCCAGAAGGAGAAGAGAGCAGAACTCACACCCCCATCCAGATCTCCTAAATCATCAATGCAGCTGGTGAATAACAGAATTAATAACACTGATGTCACTACTTCAGTCAGTGCATTAGTAGCTGAGCTTTAGGGATCTCCAGGTGGCTCAGAGACCCAATACTCAAACTTTTTTTCCCCAAGTCCCCAAGTAAAAGCCAGGAAGTTCCCTGTTATTAAAGTATTCCTCTTCTGTACCCTGCCTACCTAAAAGACACAATATTTTCATGAAGCACACCCAAACCCTGCTCTGATTTCACATAGTTACATAGTTAACATTATTATTATTATATAGGATTTATATAGCGCCGACAGTCTACGCAGAGCTTAGACAGAACCACTTGCCGACTGCCGTCAGTAGATTTACTGCGGCAGTCAGCCCCTCACAGGCAAAGTGACGTAAATATACGGACCCCCCCGCGCGTGTGACCGGCGGACCCGATGTCCGCCGCTCACTCTGCGATCGGCGGGGGAGAGGGAGAAAGTCAGGCAGCTTGTGTAAACAAGCTACCTATCATTCTCACCTGTGTAGAAACCCTGATCATACGGTTCTACTATGTAGGACCGTTGATCAGTGTAAATACAGCTCAAGCCACAGCCAATCACAGTTAGAATCACGCCCCTAGGGACACACACAGCCCCTCCCTCTCAAATAAAGTTAACCCCTTCACTGCCAGTGTATTTTTACAGTAACAGTGCATATATATATAGCACTGATTACTGTACAAATGTCACTGGTAACCCCAAAAGTGTCAAAAATGTCAGTCAAGGGTCCGATCTGTCCGCCCCAATGTCGCAGTACTGCAAAAAAAAAATCACAGATCGTCGCCATTACGCGTTAAATAAAAAAACAACAAAAATGACAAAAATCTTTCCCTTTGTTAGTAAACGCAATAACTTTTGCGCAAACCAATCAAAATACGCTTTTTGCGATTTTTTTTACCAAACATATGTAGCATAAAACAAATTGGCCGAAAATGTTAAAAAATTTTGATTTTTACTTTTTTTTTTTGGGGAATTTCATATAAAAAATGTGAAAAATATTGTTATTTTTGCAAAATTGACGCTCTTTTTTTGTTTATAGCGCGTGATCAAAAAATCGCACAGGTGATCAAATACCACCAAAAGAAAGCTCTGTTTGTGGGAAAAAAAGGACGTCAAATTCGTTTAGGTACAGCGTTGCACGACCGCGCAATTGTCCGTTAAAATTACGCAGTGCCGAATCGCAAAATACCCCCTGGTCTTTTAGCAGCCAAATCCTCCGGGGCTTAAGTGGTTAATACAGTAGGAATCAGAGGGCCCTGCTCGTTAGAGCTTACAATGTAAAAGAGTCACAATCTTTACATAGTTGGTAAAATTGAATAAGACCAGTTCAACCTGGTGGATGTGGGTGTGGGCATTTTTATGTATTTAGGTCTTTACCACTTCCCATATCCCTGCATATTTTGTATGCTAAGATTCCCATCTCAATGTTTTTTGAAATCCTGTTGACACCACCAATTGTGGAAGGGAGTACTACTCTAACAGTAAAAAAAGAAAAACCTATGCAGTTTAGGGTTAAACTGCTTCTCATCCAACTTCATTAAATTGATGTAAACCCCATTCATGAAATCTGACCTGGGCACATATATCTGTAGTGTTTATTTATCGCTCTCCAAAGCCCTAAGTCCTGTGTCTTTCTGCTGCTCCGTTCCTCTGTTATCAGCATGATAACTTCTGACAAGCTCTCTGACACAGGAGATAAAAGCAGCTGAAAATTTGTGTCGGTAAAGGGACTTAGAGACAGATCAGCAGAGAGCTTTTCTATTCACAGTACAGCTCTGCAAGTTTCCTCATTCCTCTGCCTATGTGGAGGAGGGGTGTGTGCCTTTCCTCCAATCAGCTCTCACACAGTGTATGCCCTAACTGCACACCCACTGCTAGAACAGGAGGAAAAAATTCTAACATAATGTGCACATTCTAAAGAATATAGAAAGCTGAAGACAGCAGATATACATGTAAAACTTATGTAAGGAGATTTGTTTTTATCTCTATGTATCATCTGAGGCTGTTCACTTTACTGGGTGTAAGAGAGGGTTTACATCCAATTTAACCACTTCCATCTCCGGAAGGGTTTACCTCCTTCCTGAACAGGCCGTTTTTTGCAATAACTGCGTTATTTTAACTGAAAATTGCGCGGTCATGCGATGCTGTACCCATGTGCAGGATACCTTGTACAACTATTTCACCTCTCAATAAGCAATTAGAGTAATTTCTGTTAGGGATCGTCCAATTATCGGCAAAGCCGATATATTGAGGGCCAATATGTACTTTCCCTGATACAGTATATCGGAGGTGGCTGATATTACTGATATTTCGAAAAGTGCTTGTACCGGAGTGATGCCTGCAGCTAGAGGCACTCCTGCCCTCGCTCGTTCCCTGACATGTCCGTGCGAGTGACCGGCGGTTCGGATGTCCGCCGGTCACCCGCGATCTCCCGTTGCAGAGGGAGAAAGGCAGGCAGCTGATGTAAAAAATGACAAAAATCTTTCCCTTCGTTAGTAAACGCAATAACTTTTGCGCAAACCAATCAAAATATGCTTATTGCGATTTTTTTTACCAAACATAGGTAGCAGAAAACAAATTGGACTAAAATGTTAAAAAATTTTGATTTTTACATTTTTTTGGGGGGGGGATTTCATATAAAAAAAATGTGAAAAATATTGTTTTTTTTTTCAAAATTGTCGCTCTTTTTTTGTTTATAGCGCAAAAAGTAAAAATTGCACAGGTGATCAAATACCACCAAAAGAAAGCTCCATTTGTGGGAAAAAAAGGAAGTTAATTTTATTTGGGTACAGCGTCGCACGACCGCGCAATTGTCCGTTAAAGTCACACAGTGCTGAATCGCAAAATAGGGCCTGGTCAGGAAGGGGGTAAAATCTTCCGGGGCTTAAGTGGTTAAAATAAAAATGTTTGTACAGCAATCCTAAATTACCGATTGACTACATTCCTGGAACACAAATTCCCTGATTTACAACCCCAGCACTGACATCATCCCTGAAATTATCCCTCCTATCCCCCCCCCCATATAAAGGTTGATCAGAGAAAGGAGAAGAATAGGAAATAGCTAATCACAGACAGGAAGGGAGAAAATGCAGATAGCGAGCATCCAGCTCATTATCCCTTTCAGGTTTCCAGGAAGCGTCTCTGGGAGACTGCAATGAAAAAGTTCCACTTGGCTGAGCTGGTTATCGCATCAGCTGTGGTCTCAGCTAGACAGGTGAGATACAGATACAGGTCACTAACTATGAAACACTTGGAGGTGGAAAGCTGTATCCATTAACCCTTTTGCATCACCACGTTTGAAGCTGTCCATGCTCCATTATTCTGTCTGTACTCATCAGAGCTAGGATTGGGATACCATGATGCATGTTTGTGTCTCTATGGCACTGGTTCCCAAAGTGGGGGTCGCGACCCCCCGGGGGGTCGCGGAGTGGGGAGCGGGGGGTCGCGAGATGATTTACAGAAACTTTTTTTTATTATTTTTAATGCGAGTTAATGCGAGACACCGCAGGCAAAAACATTGTTTTTTTTTTTTACTGGTCAATTTTGAGATTTTTGGATATTTGTCTTCAATAACATGTCTTCTTTCAGACTGTGGTGAAAAAAAAAGTCAGAAATACACATTTAGGTCTTTATTTTATTACACTTTGTCTGTTTGCGTCTGTAGATTTTGCGTAAATAGGAAATAGAAACCCTTTATTATAAAAAAAATAGGTGGCTCTTAACGTTTTTCTGGCATAGCGGTGCACGGCAAATATTTAATGCATTCAATGAAAATATTCAATGGTATTCAGTGCAAAACAAAAATGAAAAATACAATTAGCCAATAAAATAAACAAATTATTGTGGCATTAATTAGCCCATAAACAATATTTATTGTAAAGCCTAAACGAATTTGTTTAAAGAAAGAGGCCGCTCACTCTAACGTTAACCAGATAAATGTTAGCTTTTATGAAGCGCATATCCAAGTGTTTGTGCAGAGTGGAGCGCGCACTATATGACATGGATAGAGGCGCCGCTGCCATCACTCGCATTTTCCTATCAACAGTGGAAACAACTTAAAATACTTCATTTCTGGTCGGCAGCTTGTTCGTATTCTGTCTGTAAGCATTTCACAGTTATGGATGTATTTGTTTTTGGCCATAATTTGTTAATAAAATAGCCTGGCTTAGAGATTGTGTTCCTTTTTGTTTTAGCTCTGTCAGTATGTAACCAAATCGCAAATCTTACATACGAGGGGGAGGGGGAGGGGTCGCGGGTCGTCAGCAATCTAATATTGGGGGTCGCGGTCTGAAAAGTTTGGGAACCCTTGCTCTATGGTATAGTTTAAAGAATATGTAAACCCAACATTTCTTATTCCCAATATGTACCTGTATGAAAAAGTACCCTGTCCTCTTTGTTTTGCTTCCTTTGTGTGAAATCCTTGGTGTTCCTGCCAGTCCCTCTGCTCTCCAAATAAAAACTGACCACACTAGGCATGAGAGCACAGCGTGGTCAGTGCTCTAGCTGTGCTCTCCTCCAATGATCAGAATTCTGCTGAAAGGCTTCTGTTGTACAGTCATTCACTGGGAATATCAGTGTGCTGCAGTCTCCTCCCTGAGCTACTTATGCAGCTGAGAACACAGGAAATGTGATCACTTATAAAAAAGGGGAAAAGGGATTTATAATATATATATATATATATATATATATATATATATATATTTTTTTATGTATAAATAAATGTTTTGCATTTACTTTCTATCTTAAACTGAATGGGTTGTTTTACAAGGTGAGGGTTTACATATTCTTTAAGGCCCGCCTGTCAGTTTTTCAGGCTGATCTGATCGGATGCCCCATGCATCCCTATGGGGCAGCGGATGTCAGCGGAGAGATCTCCGCTGACACCCGCTGCCATCCGATCTGATTCTGTCCGTCAAATCCGGACGGATGGAAACCCTATTTTCCCTCCGTCTGGTGGATTGGATCGGATGAGAACAGACAGGTGGTCTGTTCTCATCCGATTCCCCCATAGAGGACAGCGGGGATCTGACAGCTCCGTCTCTGCACACAGAGCGGAGACGGAGCTGTCATCCCCCTGCTCAGCGGATCGATCCCCCGCTGAGCAGAACAGACTCCGTTGACGGAATGGAGCCGTGTGAAAGGGGCCTTAGAGGTAAAGAGGAGCGCCAGTCTCCTAAACAAAATTGTAACAAAAGCACCCCCGTAATTCTTATCACTGGCAACATATAATTCGGATTTTGCTATAACGTTTCAAATAATTGTTACTTGCCAATTTTTAATTTCTTACATGCTCCTGGCAGGCAGGCAGCGGCCATTAAAGATGTGGGCATCTGAAACTCTCTTCTATGAATTCCATGCAGCTGGCTACCCAGCATGCACCTGCGCAGTAATGCCACTGCGGGGCGCACTTTGTTGATAACAGGTTGTCTTAGCAATGGCGATGGTGGAAGCTCTCTTCTACTATCAATATGCCCCATTGTACTACAACACACCTGGTTATCCTTGTGCTGCTTCTTTCTCCTTCCCTCACACCTCTGCTGTACAGGGACATCAATAGACTAATACAGGGATCCTCAAACTACGGCCCTCCAGCTGTTGCGGAACTACACATCCCATGAGGCATTGTAAAACTCTGACATTCACAGACATGACTAGGCATGATGGGAATTGTAGTTCTTGAACAACAGGAGGGCCATAGTTTGAAGACCCCTGGACTAATACTATGTCACAACCAGCTACATACACTGCTTGCACCTAGCGGCACTTACACTTTGCAGAGTATGCAGCCAGGGACAAATATTCGCAACGCAGCCTGAACTCCATGTATTCATCCCTGGGCACACACTGCCCTAAATGAGAGTATCGGCAGGAGCAACATCCAGGCCCAGCAGCTGGCAGCCTCTTAAAGAGTTTGGGCTACACTCCCAGTATGCATGAAGACTAAACTTTTTCTAGCAAGCATCAGTATGGAGGAGTTTATTACTATTAAAAAGGTTAAATGTATAAGTAGTTCTAGTTAAGACTAAAAATACAATTTAGATTTTTTTTTTTTTTTTAATATAATGCAAAGGCTGCAGGAATAATGAGCACAAGTGTCATGAATGATGGGCATCTGTGAATTTCACAGATTTTTTACACGGCCGATTATTTTCAGGGGAACAGACTTTAATTACAGATAATAACATACAGTATCTCACAAAAGTGAGTACACCCCTCACATTTTTGCAAATATTTTATTATATCTTTTCATGTGACAACACTAAAGAAATGACACTTTGCTACAATGTAAAGTAGTGAGTGTACAGCTTGTATAACAGTGTAAATGTTCTGTCCCCTCAAAATAACTCAACACAGCTATTTATGTCTAAACCGCTGGCAACAAAAGTGAGTACACTCCTAAGTGAAAATGTCAAAACTGGACCCAATTAGCCATTTTCCCTTGCCGGTGTCAAGTGACTCGTTAGTGTTACAAGGTCTCAGGTGTGAATGGGGAGCAGGTGTGTTAAATTTGGTGTTCTCTCTTACTCTCTCATACTGGTCACTGGATGTTCAACATGGTACCTCATGGCAAAGAACTCTCTGAGGATCTGAAAAAAAGAATGCTTGCTCTACATAAAGATGGTCTAGGCTATAAGAAGATTGCCAAGACCCTGAAACTAAGCTACTGGTGGCTAACTGGTGGCCAAGACCATACAGTGGTTTAACAGGACAGGTTCCACTCAGAACAGGCCTCACCATGGTCAACCAAAGAAGTTGAGGGCACATGCTTAGCGTCATATCCAGGGGAAATAGACGTTTGAGGGCTGCCAGCATTGCTGCAGAAGTTGAAGGTGTGGATGGGGGAGGGGCAGCCTGTCAGTGTTCAGACCATATGCTGCACACTGCATCTAATTTGTCTGCAAGGCTGTCATCCCAGAAAGAAGGCTCTTCTAAAGATGATGCACAAGAAAGCAGGCAAACAGTTTGCTGAAGATAAGCAGACTAAGGATATGGATTTCTGCAACCTTGTCGTGCGGTCTGATGAGACCAAGATAAACTTGCTTGGTTCAGATGGTGTTAAGCGTGTGTGGCAGCAACCAGGTGAGGAGTACAAGGACAAGTGTGTCTTGTCTACAGTCAAGCATGGTGGTGGGAGTGTCATGGTCTGGGGCTGCTTGAGTGCTGCCGGCACTGGGGAGCTACAGTTCATTGAGGGAACCATGAATGCCAACATGTACTGTGACATACTGAAGCAGAGCATGATCCCCTCCCTTCAGAGACTGGGGCACAGGGCAGTATTCCGAAATGATAACGAGCCCAAATATACCTCCAAGATGACCACTGCCTTGCTAAAGAAGTGGAGGGTAAAGGTGATGGACTGGCCAAGCATGTCTCCAGACCTAAACCCTATTGAGCATCTGTGGGGCAATCTCAAACGGATGGTGGAGGAGCGCAAGGTCTCTAACATCCACCAGCTCCCTGATGTTATCAGAGGAGTGGAAGAGGACTCCAATGGCAACCTGTGAAGCTCTGGTGAACTTCATGCCCAAGAGGGATAGGGCAGTGATGAAAAATAATGGTGGCCTAACAAAATATTGACATTTTGGGCCCAATTTGGACATTTTTACTTAGGAGTGTATTGACTTTTGTTCAGTTGTTCCTCGGGAACACAGAAAAGTTGAGCTATGCCTCTTTTACGGATAAACTCCAACTACTTCTGGATAAAAATCCATTTAATGTTTTGGAATATCTGGGAATTCCAGGTTGAGAAACTTGGGAGTACAAGTAGAGGATGTACAGTATCTCACAAAAGTGAGTACACCCCTCACATTTTTGTAAATGTTTTATTCTATCTTTCCATGTGACAAAACTGAAGAAATGACACTTTGCTACAATGTAAAGTAGTGAGTGTACAGCTTGTATAACAGTGTAAATTTACTGTCCCCCCAAAATGACTCAACACACAGCCATTAATGTCTAAAGCCACTGGCAACAAAAGTCAATACACTCCTGAGTAAAAATGTCCAAATTGGGCCCAAAATGTCAATATTTTGTTAGGCCACCAATTATTTTTCAGCACTGCCCTAACCCTCTTGGGCATGAAGTTCACCAGAGCTTCACAGGTTGCCATTGTATCCTCTGCAGAGCTTCCACCGCTGGAGATTGGGTCGGATCGGCTTCAAAAAAGGTATGTATAGTGATTTCTTCTTTACAGGGCTAGATAGGTTAGTGTTGGATCATAGAGATCTATAGATGCAGGGACTTTAATTTTAGGGTGGACCTATCCTTTAAAGTGTTAGCTGGAGTTTGGCTCTTTTTTTGTTGGTCAACTCCATCTAAATCAGCTAGTACATCTAATGCTACACTCTTCCCGATTGACAATGCTGCTGTCCAAGAGTGCAGACAGCATTGTTCCTCAATTTGGTTAAGCATTGCTCCTCAATAAAGTGTAGTCACTGTAAGGCTATTTTCACACTGATCTGACACAAAAGTAGTGCAACTTTGCCCTGCGACTTAATGTCTGACTTCAATGAACAGGATCTGACTTTGATCCGACTTTGAGAGGATTGCGACTTGTCCTTTGACCAGTCAAAACAATTCCTTTGCTTCTGGTATGGAGGAAACCTCACGCCTAATTTAATAAAATAAAAACTGGCGTGGCTCCCCCAGATCCAGACCAGGCCCTTTGAGTCTAGTATGGATCTTGAGGGGGAACCCCACAGTAAAATTGAAAAAAAAAAACACGGCGTGGGGTCCTCACCCAAAGCACCTTGTCTCCATGTTGATTCTTTTGAGCATATCCTCTAATTATTGAAAACCGAATGTGTGTGGGAAAAAAAGTTAGCACAACACAATATCTGCGATAAGAGAACAGACAGGTCTACACAGAGAGTGGTTGAGCAGGATGGCTCGCAGGTGTAAATCTGCAATTTGTCTCTTAGTAACCGGTGTCTCAGGAATGCTTAATAAGGGATTGGGCTGTGTGTAGGGACCCTAAAATATAAAAATAAATTAAGCCTTATAAAAGCACACATATACATCAGGGATTTTATTTCACACACTCCCAGCAAGCATGCAAAATACCGCACATTCCGCACTTACATTAACTGCACATAACATTTAAAGGAAACATTACATGCAATCCCTGGGATAGGATCTGTAGGTTCGTTCTTAAGTTGAATTTGTATGTAGGTTTGAACAGGTACTTTTTTAAGTGTAACTCCAGCAAAAAAATATTTTTAGTTTTTTTGGATAGCTTAGGGAAGGGTTAACACCCCTGCTACGTTTGCTTTGCTGTCTGTACCCCTGTTCAGAAGATTTCACCTCACTTTCTGTCTCTGTGACAATTGAATTTTGAAATATTTGGGTTGTTGTGGAAACAAGGATTAGTAATAAATAGTGTTGAGCGAACACGGACTGTATTATTCGTGTTCGTACCGAATAATTGGATTTTTTTTACCCGAACACGGACACGGACACTTTACTGTATGTTCGGGTAAAAATCCGTGTTCGGTCGTTTTATTTCCGGGTTTTGCATGCTTTGGCGCTCTTTTCATGGCGGGCTTTCAACAGCCAATCAACAATCGTTTAACTGGTGTGCCTTAAGCCATCCCAGCCATGCCTGCAAATGTCTTAGTAGCTGTGATTGGCCGTCTGAAGCATGTGACCAAGTCTTTATAAGTTCGAGGCAGCCGCCGCAGCAGCGTCATTCTGCTGCTTAGCTAAGGGACAGAGCACACATCAATGTGCTGGCTGCTGATTAGGGAAAGACAGGCAGGAAAAAACCATTTGTGTCCGGATAGAATTGAGGGACAGGTCGGAGTGTTTAGGCAGGGCGAGTTGTAGGCATTTTAGGGATAGAGTCTGCTGAATTATAGGGTCAGTGTCTTCTACAAACTACAATCGATATTGCTGTGTGGGGGGTGGGGTGAATCTGCACTCAATCCTGATCTACGATCTCTTCTCAATCCTGTTAGGGACAGAGTCTGCTGAATTTTAGGGAAACTGTGTTCTACAAACTACAATCGATATTGCTGTGTGGTGTGGGATTGGAGATAGGCAGGTGTCAGTGATCCACATCCATTTTTCTGTGTGTGAGCTGCAGTGAACACAATCTTTTTGGGCTGCAGTGAACACAATCTTTTTGGGCTGCAGTGAACACAATCTTTTTGGGGTGCAGTGAACAAAATCTTTTTGGGGTGCAGTGAACACAATCCTTTTTGGTGTGCAGTGAACACAATCTTTGTGGGGTGCAGTGAACAAAATCCTTTGTGGGGTGCAGTGAACACAATCTTTTTGGGGTGCAGTGAACAAAATCCTTTTTGGGGTGCAGTGAACAACATCCTTTTTGGGGTGCAGTGAACACAATCTTTTTGGGGTGCAGTGAACAAAATCCTTTGTGGGGTGCAGTGAACACAATCTTTTTGGGGTGCAGTGAACACAATCTTTTTGGGGTGGAGTGAACAACATCCTTTTTGGGGTGCAGTGAACAAAATCCTTTTTGGGGTGCAGTGAACAAAATCATTTTTGGGGTGCAGTGAACACAATCTTTTTGGGGTGCAGTGAACACAATCTTTGTGGGGTGCAGTGAACACAATCTTTTTGGGGTGGAGTGAACAACATCCTTTTTGGGGTGCAGTGAACAACATCCTTTTTGGGGTGCAGTGAACACAATCTTTTTGGGGTGCAGTGAACACAATCTTTGTGGGGTACAGTGAACAGAATCTTTGTGGGGTGCAGTGAACACAATCTTTGGGGGGTACAGTGAACACAATCTTTTTGGGGTGCAGTGAACACAATCTTTGTGGGGTGCAGTGAACACAATCTTTTTGGGGTGGAGTGAACAAAATCATTTTTGGGGTGCAGTGAACAACATCCTTTTTGGGGTGCAGTGATCAAAATCCTTTTTGGGGTGCAGTGAACACAATCTTTTTGGGGTGCAGTGAACAAAATCCTTTGTGGGGTGCAGTGAACAGAATCTTTGTGGGGTGCAGTGAACACAATCTTTGGGGGGGTACAGTGAACACAATCTTTTTGGGGTGCAGTGAACACAATCTTTGTGGGGTACAGTGAACAGAATCTTTGTGGGGTGCAGTGAACACAATCTTTGGGGGGTACAGTGAACACAATCTTTTTGGGGTGCCGTAAACACAATCTTTGGGGGGTACAGTGAACACAATCTTTTTGGGGTGCAGTGAACACAATCTTTGTGGGGTGCAGTGAACACAATCTTTGGGGGGGTACAGTGAACACAATCTTTTTGGGGTGCAGTGAACAACATCCTTTTAGGGTGCAGTGAACACAATCTTTGTGGGGTGCAGTGAACAACATCCTTTTAGGGTGCAGTGAACACAATCTTTGTGGGGTACAGTGAACAGAATCTTTGTGGGGTGCAGTGAACACAATCTTTGGGGGGTACAGTGAACACAATCTTTGTGAGGTGCAGTGAACACAATCTTTGTGGGGTGCAGTGAACACAATCATTGTGGGGTGCAGTGAACTCAATCTTTGTGGGGTACAGTGAACACAATCTCATACTTCTGAAGATTTGAGGGTGCTGCCTGTTCCATACTCCCCCTACTCCTCATCTAGCCTTTTAGGGGTACAAACAATAGTAATTGGGGCCTAGTGTGGTTGTGTACGTGTGATATACATACACTTTTTTGGATCATATTTTCTATTCCGCTATTTAATCAAAAACCTTTGGGGATCAGTTAAATTGGGGGATAGTCTGTGTTGGTACGTGTGAGAGAGATCCACCTTTCCAAGTTGTTGGGGTTCATCTCATACTTCTGAAGGTTTGAGGGTGCTGCCTGTTCCATACTCCCCCTACTCCTAGCCTTTTAGGGGTACAAACAATAGTAATTGGGGCCTAGTGTGGTTGTGTACGTGTGATATACATACACTTTTTTTGGATCATATTTTCTATTCCGCTATTTAATCAAAAACCTTTGGGGATCAGTTAAATTGGGGGATAGTCTGTGTTGGTACGTGTGAGAGAGATCCACCTTTCCAAGTTGTTGGGGTTCATCTCATACTTCTGAAGGTTTGAGGGTGCTGCCTGTTCCATACTCCCCCTACTCCTCATCTAGCCTTTTAGGGGTACAAACAATAGTAATTGGGGCCTAGTGTGGTTGTGTACGTGTGATATACATACACTTTTTTTGGATCATATTTTCTATTCCGCTATTTAATCAAAAACCTTTGGGGATCAGTTAAATTGGGGGATAGTCTGTGTTGGTACGTGTGAGAGAGATCCACCTTTCCAAGTTGTTGGGGTTCATCTCATACTTCTGAAGGTTTGAGGGTGCTGCCTGTTCCATACTCCCCCTACTCCTAGCCTTTTAGGGGTACAAACAATAGTAATTGGGGCCCAGTGTGGTTGTGTACGTGTGATATACATACACTTTTTTTGGATCATATTTTCTATTCCGCTATTTAATCAAAAACCTTTGGGGATCAGTTAAATTGGGGGATAGTCTGTGTTGGTACGTGTGAGAGAGATCCACCTTTCCAAGTTGTTGGGGTTCATCTCATACTTCTGAAGGTTTGAGGGTGCTGCCTGTTCCATACCCCCCCTACTCCTCATCTAGCCTTTTAGGGGTACAAACAATAGTAATTGGGGCCTAGTGTGGTTGTGTACGTGTGATATACATACACTTTTTTTGGATCATATTTTCTATTCCGCTATTTAATCAAAAACCTTTGGGGATCAGTTAAATTGGGGGATAGTCTGTGTTGGTACGTGTGAGAGAGATCCACCTTTCCAAGTTGTTGGGGTTCATCTCATACTTCTGAAGGTTTGAGGGTGCTGCCTGTTCCATACCCCCCCTACTCCTCATCTAGCCTTTTAGGGGTACAAACAATAGTAATTGGGGCCTAGTGTGGTTGTGTACGTGTGATATACATACACTTTTTTTGGATCATATTTTCTATTCCGCTATTTAATCAAAAACCTTTGGGGATCAGTTAAATTGGGGGATAGTCTGTGTTGGTACGTGTGAGAGAGATCCACCTTTCCAAGTTGTTGGGGTTCATCTCATACTTCTGAAGGTTTGAGGGTGCTGCCTGTTCCATACTCCCCCTACTCCTCATCTAGCCTTTTAGGGGTACAAACAATAGTAATTGGGGCCTAGTGTGGTTGTGTACGTGTGATATACATACACTTTTTTTGGATCATATTTTCTATTCCGCTATTTAATCAAAAACCTTTGGGGATCAGTTAAATTGGGGGATAGTCTGTGTTGGTACGTGTGAGAGAGATCCACCTTTCCAAGTTGTTGGGGTTCATCTCATACTTCTGAAGGTTTGAGGGTGCTGCCTGTTCCATACTCCCCCTACTCCTCATCTAGCCTTTTAGGGGTACAAACAATAGTAATTGGGGCCTAGTGTGGTTGTGTACGTGTGATATACATACACTTTTTTTGGATCATATTTTCTATTCCGCTATTTAATCAAAAACCTTTGGGGATCAGTTAAATTGGGGGATAGTCTGTGTTGGTACGTGTGAGAGAGATCCACCTTTCCAAGTTGTTGGGGTTCATCTCATACTTCTGAAGGTTTGAGGGTGCTGCCTGTTCCATACCCCCCCTACTCCTCATCTAGCCTTTTAGGGGTACAAACAATAGTAATTGGGGCCTAGTGTGGTTGTGTACGTGTGATATACATACACTTTTTTTGGATCATATTTTCTATTCCGCTATTTAATCAAAAACCTTTGGGGATCAGTTAAATTGGGGGATAGTCTGTGTTGGTACGTGTGAGAGAGATCCACCTTTCCAAGTTGTTGGGGTTCATCTCATACTTCTGAAGGTTTGAGGGTGCTGCCTGTTCCATACCCCCCCTACTCCTCATCTAGCCTTTTAGGGGTACAAACAATAGTAATTGGGGCCTAGTGTGGTTGTGTACGTGTGATATACATACACTTTTTTTGGATCATATTTTCTATTCCGCTATTTAATCAAAAACCTTTGGGGATCAGTTAAATTGGGGGATAGTCTGTGTTGGTACGTGTGAGAGAGATCCACCTTTCCAAGTTTTTGGGGTTCATCTCATACTTCTGAAGATTTGAGGGTGCTGCCTGTTCCATACCCCCCCTACTCCTCATCTAGCCTTTTAGGGGTACAAACAATAGTAATTGGGGCCTAGTGTGGTTGTGTACGTGTGATATACATACACTTTTTTTGGATCATATTTTCTATTCCGCTATTTAATCAAAAACCTTTGGGGATCAGTTAAATTGGGGGATAGTCTGTGTTGGTACGTGTGAGAGAGATCCACCTTTCCAAGTTGTTGGGGTTCATCTCATACTTCTGAAGGTTTGAGGGTGCTGCCTGTTCCATACCCCCCCTACTCCTCATCTAGCCTTTTAGGGGTACAAACAATAGTAATTGGGGCCTAGTGTGGTTGTGTACGTGTGATATACATACACTTTTTTTGGATCATATTTTCTATTCCGCTATTTAATCAAAAACCTTTGGGGATCAGTTAAATTGGGGGATAGTCTGTGTTGGTACGTGTGAGAGAGATCCACCTTTCCAAGTTGTTGGGGTTCATCTCATACTTCTGAAGGTTTGAGGGTGCTGCCTGTTCCATACTCCCCCTACTCCTCATCTAGCCTTTTAGGGGTACAAACAATAGTAATTGGGGCCTAGTGTGGTTGTGTACGTGTGATATACATACACTTTTTTTGGATCATATTTTCTATTCCGCTATTTAATCAAAAACCTTTGGGGATCAGTTAAATTGGGGGATAGTCTGTGTTGGTACGTGTGAGAGAGATCCACCTTTCCAAGTTGTTGGGGTTCATCTCATACTTCTGAAGGTTTGAGGGTGCTGCCTGTTCCATACTCCCCCTACTCCTCATCTAGCCTTTTAGGGGTACAAACAATAGTAATTGGGGCCTAGTGTGGTTGTGTACGTGTGATATACATACACTTTTTTTGGATCATATTTTCTATTCCGCTATTTAATCAAAAACCTTTGGGGATCAGTTAAATTGGGGGATAGTCTGTGTTGGTACGTGTGAGAGAGATCCACCTTTCCAAGTTGTTGGGGTTCATCTCATACTTCTGAAGGTTTGAGGGTGCTGCCTGTTCCATACTCCCCCTACTCCTCATCTAGCCTTTTAGGGGTACAAACAATAGTAATTGGGGCCCAGTGTGGTTGTGTACGTGTGATATACATACACTTTTTTTGGATCATATTTTCTATTCCGCTATTTAATCAAAAACCTTTGGGGATCAGTTAAATTGGGGGATAGTCTGTGTTGGTACGTGTGAGAGAGATCCACCTTTCCAAGTTGTTGGGGTTCATCTCATACTTCTGAAGGTTTGAGGGTGCTGCCTGTTCCATACTCCCCCTACTCCTAGCCTTTTAGGGGTACAAACAATAGTAATTGGGGCCTAGTGTGGTTGTGTACGTGTGATATACATACACTTTTTTTGGATCATATTTTCTATTCCGCTATTTAATCAAAAACCTTTGGGGATCAGTTAAATTGGGGGATAGTCTGTGTTGGTACGTGTGAGAGAGATCCACCTTTCCAAGTTGTTGGGGTTCATCTCATACTTCTGAAGGTTTGAGGGTGCTGCCTGTTCCATACTCCCCCTACTCCTAGCCTTTTAGGGGTACAAACAATAGTAATTGGGGCCTAGTGTGGTTGTGTACGTGTGATATACATACACTTTTTTTGGATCATATTTTCTATTCCGCTATTTAATCAAAAACCTTTGGGGATCAGTTAAATTGGGGGATAGTCTGTGTTGGTACGTGTGAGAGAGATCCACCTTTCCAAGTTGTTGGGGTTCATCTCATACTTCTGAAGGTTTGAGGGTGCTGCCTGTTCCATACTCCCCCTACTCCTCATCTAGCCTTTTAGGGGTACAAACAATAGTAATTGGGGCCCAGTGTGGTTGTGTACGTGTGATATACATACACTTTTTTTGGATCATATTTTCTATTCCGCTATTTAATCAAAAACCTTTGGGGATCAGTTAAATTGGGGGATAGTCTGTGTTGGTACGTGTGAGAGAGATCCACCTTTCCAAGTTGTTGGGGTTCATCTCATACTTCTGAAGGTTTGAGGGTGCTGCCTGTTCCATACCCCCCCTACTCCTCATCTAGCCTTTTAGGGGTACAAACAATAGTAATTGGGGCCTAGTGTGGTTGTGTACGTGTGATATACATACACTTTTTTTGGATCATATTTTCTATTCCGCTATTTAATCAAAAACCTTTGGGGATCAGTTAAATTGGGGGATAGTCTGTGTTGGTACGTGTGAGAGAGATCCACCTTTCCAAGTTGTTGGGGTTCATCTCATACTTCTGAAGGTTTGAGGGTGCTGCCTGTTCCATACTCCCCCTACTCCTAGCCTTTTAGGGGTACAAACAATAGTAATTGGGGCCTAGTGTGGTTGTGTACGTGTGATATACATACACTTTTTTTGGATCATATTTTCTATTCCGCTATTTAATCAAAAACCTTTGGGGATCAGTTAAATTGGGGGATAGTCTGTGTTGGTACGTGTGAGAGAGATCCACCTTTCCAAGTTGTTGGGGTTCATCTCATACTTCTGAAGGTTTGAGGGTGCTGCCTGTTCCATACTCCCCCTATTCCTCATCTAGCCTTTTAGGGGTACAAACAATAGTAATTGGGGCCCAGTGTGGTTGTGTACGTGTGATATACATACACTTTTTTTGGATCATATTTTCTATTCCGCTATTTAATTTAACTGGGCCTCCATGCGAGACCTGTGTGCCTTGTTGCGCTGTTTTGAGTACTCCACCAACATGGCCAGTGGCAATGACGCCGTTCTCAGCTTAACTATCCCACTTCTATGCCTCCTTGAAAAAACAATTCGGGCGATGATGGAAGAGGATGTGGCACAGGATGAGGAGGAGGAGGAGGATGAAGAGGTAACATTTCCAAGGCTTTCAGGGCAGTCATTCGCAAGGGGCTCCGAGGGTGGGTTCCTGCACACGCAAACGCCAGGGACGCAATTGTCCAGCAGGGGCACAGTTCTGGAGGATGAGGAGGATGAGGAGGAGGAGGAGCTGGAGGAGGAGATGGAACCATGTTCACAGCAGGGTGGCACCCAGGCCAGCTCATGGCCATCACTGGTGCGTGGCTGGGGGGATACAGAGGACACGGACGATACACCTCCCACAGAGGACAGCCTTTCGTTGCCTCTGGGCAGCCTGGCACACATGAGCGATTACATGCTGCAGTGTCTCCACAACGACCGCCGAGTTGCCCACATTCTAACTTGTGCTGATTACTGGGTGGCCACGCTGCTGGATCCCCGTTACAAGGACAACGTACCGTCCTTAATTCACTCACTGGAGCGCGATCGCAAGATGCGCGAGTACAAGCGCACGCTGGTAGACGCCATGCTGCTGGCATTCCCATCTGACAGCGGGGCCACAGTGGAAGCACAAGGCAGAGGAGGAGGAGGAGGAGGTCGCCAACGCAACCAGGGCACCGCCAGCACCTCAGAAGGCAGGGTTAGCATGGCCGAAATGTGGAAAAGCTTTGTCAGCACGCCACAACAAACAGCAGCACCAGCAGCTCAGATGGAACGTCTTAGCAGGAGGCAGCATTTTACCAACATGGTGGAGCAGTATGTGTGCACACGCCTACATGTAGTGAATGACGGGTCTGCCCCCTTCAACTTCTGGGTCTCCAAATTGGGCACATGGCCTGAGCTTGCCCTTTACGCCTTGGAGGTGCTGGCGTGCCCTGCAGCCAGTGTATTATCTGAACGGGTATTTAGCACGGCTGGGGGCGTTATAACAGACAAGCGCAGCCGCCTGTCCAGAGACAATGTGGACAAGCTCACGTTCATTAAAATGAACCAGGCATGGATCCCACGGGACTTTTCCGTACCTTATGCAGAATAGCAATGGATACCGACCTTACCCACCCATTGTTCCATTTTTGCTCTTTCTCACTCTTTTGGGGTGTACCCTCATTTAAAATTTTTGAAAAGAAGCAGTGTTGGCTACCTCGTCCTCCTCCTCAGGGCCAGATTAATGTAGGGGCTATTGGAGCTGCAGCTCCAGGCCCCTACCTTTTTATATAGGCCCCGGGTTGGCCATATTCACTGTTACCGCTCTTCTGTCACTTGTAAACACAGAAGTCTGGCTTCTATGCTCGCTTCCCCAGGCAGCACCCTCAGAACCTCCCCACACAGCGTGAAGGCCGGACAAGGAGGGACAGTTGGCGATGCATGGATGTGTTTATGGGCTTCAGAGACAGCATCCCATGTTGAATTAGGCATGCATGGCTGCACCCTTCCTCCTCTGGGTGCATGGCAAGGCACGGCCCTTAAGGCCCTTCAAAATCCTCAGCACCAAGCCCATGATGCTGTTAATCCGGCCCTGGTCCTCCTCCACCGCCGCTTCCACCTACACCGCCCATAGGTGTGCGCAGCCTATTGCATTAAGGTGTGCACCCCAAAGTTGAAATACACATGCATGTGTTTGCCAGCAGGGAGAGTAATGTATCGGGGCCATGTACCTGTAGGCAAGGAGAAATAGAGCAGAGCAGGTCCCAGGGAGATCTTTCCCATCTCCTCACTGGCAATGCTATGTGCCCTAGGTGATTAGGGTGTGCCCAGGCACACCCAGCACACCCTGTGCGCACGCCTATGTCACCGCCACATCCACCACCACCTCAACCTCCCTCCTACTCCATATGGGCCTCGTCCTTCAGAGATGAAGAAGAACATTGTTTTATTTTTCTGTTTTTTTTTTGTTGTTTTAAGTTATTTCCCTATCCACATTTGTTTGCAGAGCACTTGCCATGCTCTTAATTACGTTTTGCTGCCATTTGCAGCACTCTAGCCCTTTCCTTTGGTGTTTTAGAGCCATTTTAGTGCCTTAAAGTTCGGGTCCCCATTGACTTCAATGGGGTTCGGTGTCCGGGAAAAGTTCGGTAAAAGTCCGGGACACGGACCCGGACTTTTTTTTAAAGTTCGGCCGAACCCGTCGAACACGGACATCTAGGTGTCCGCTCAACCCTAGTAATAAATAAATTCAAATATGTGAACAAATAATCTGTAGAAAAGCAGCCAATTGTGTAGTGTCACCACATACTGAATATATTAAAAAAAGAAATATGAATCGACGCTATTTTCTATGTGAGCAGAAGCCCACTGTGATAAATAAAATTCCTGTGTGTATAAAATATGGTAGGCTTCTTAAATATGTTGTAAATCATAAAATAATAGTATCACAGATAAAGTGGTTAAGTGCAAAATAGATGCAAATCAACCCCTAAAAGGTGACAAAAGTGCCAGTGTAACACCGAATAAATAATAAACTTTACAAATACATCTATGCGATCCAAATTGAATATAAACATATAGTAGGCTATATTGCAGTAGGTGGGTAAATAATCACAAAAAAGTGTCCATGCGCAAGGTGCAAGATGAAAACAATATAATATATTGCACTAATGGTGAATAAATCTCATAACGATAAAGTGTCCATGTGCACAGTGCAAATTAATCAATGAATCAATACCAGTTGTATAAACCACGTAAATCTTCAATTTTCACAGGGTGTGTCACCATACAAGTATATCCCAAGAAGCATAATCCTAAAATGAGTGAAGTGGCCGCTCCCCTCCAGCAACACTCAAAAGAGCGTTGTTTATAAAGCAGACTGTTCTGGATACTCCTCTCTGTAGGGACTGGTAGGGCCTAATCCTCAATCACCCAATCATATATAAGGACTGGTTCAGCAACTGGTGTCACACCACTTCCAGGGACTCACGGAGAAACGTCCTTCATATTCCCCTCATGGGAATACTTGGGAAAACTGCCAGGGAAGTTAAAATACACCTCTCCCCGGTGCCGCTCGGTTCGGCTCGGTCACGTCTAATCAGTCAGGCGCAGAGGGGGCGCTTACAGGAGTAAATTTCCCTTCCTAGGGGTAGATTTCCTCTCACTTCCTGTTGTCTGCCTCTGTAAGGAGGAGTCGTTTGTAAGTCAGATGTTTGTAACCCAGGGACCGCCTGTAATGGGTTAGTATAACCAAAACTGACATTTAATTTTAGGGTACTGGCTGGAGAGCCGACAGTTTCTAATACTAAAGGCTCATTCACACAAGTGGGGCACTCATTATGGTGCACATAATATGCATACAGGTATACATTGTGCACAGCGATGCATGGTTATAACACATCACAGTACACTTTATGTAACTTGAGGCATGGCAGTCATGTTCTACGCTGCAATAAAATGTAACTCTGCACCAGTTTATCGTAGCGCATCAGTGTGAACAAGCCCATGCAAAATTACTGCATTCAGATTGCATTCAGCATTAGCCCAACCAGGCTGGTGTGAACAAGCCCTTAGGAATTATTTTGTTGAAATTTTGTGTGGAATTCTTGACACCTGTGTGGAGGTCTGGAAACCTATTGTGGCTATTATGAGGGTTCCTATTCTTTCTGTTGGACTTTGCATTTTATATTATGGAGACACAAAGTGCTGGAGCAGGGAGCAGGAACACAGTAAATTCCCAAGCAGAAAGAAATAGAATCCAGGTATTGACTGGAAACCTCAGTTTTGGAGCACCAAGATAGAGAAGCCAGAAACCACCCAAAGCTCCATCCAAAATAAATCACTTTTGAAAGGACTAATCTTTTAATATAGTATTTTTTAACATGTCAGTTGTTAACCAACAACAAAATGGTGAGCATCTGCACACAGACTCCCTGTTGCATGAATGTAAATGAGACAGGGTAAAGGATGGCTTCAGCTCCTGTTCGCCACCTGTAGAGAACTCCTCAGATGTATTTCACCTTTTTCTGGGTTTAATCATAGAGGCTTCTATGATTAAGCCCCAAAAATGGCAAAACACATCTAAGGAGTTCTCTACAGGAGAAGAATATGAGCTTAAGCCATTTTTTTACGGATTTCATTCACATTAATGAAACAGGGAGTCGATCTCTATGTCCAGAGGGTCGCCACTTTGTTGAAGTCTACTAGAGACTGGCAAGCCAATCCTGTCTGTCTTGTACCAGTCTTTTTCACATGCTAATCTCACTGACACAGGTTTGGGTTGAATTCTAGCGGTACTATTTTTATTGTTTTGAGCTACAATTGTTAACCATCACTGAACTTACTAAGTGCCAGTTACAAGGCTCATAATTTGAGGTAGAGAGTCAGAGGCTTCATATACTACCTAGGTCATTTTATGTTTTAGTTGAACCTACTGGCACCCCTTGCTATAAGAATCCTTTCCAGGCCTCTGCATAACTATGGCATGCATTATTTTTTCCTCAACAACAAGGCATGGGTGACATTTGTATGGAATTCAGATAAGTAAATGATCAGGGAGAGCAGAATCTAGTTATACCAATACCAATTATCCACGACCAAAAAAAAAAATGAATACCACGAATTTGGTGCTACATATTCATAGTCATTTATACAACTGTCTTGTCTTTACAGCAGATGACTTAATTTCAGATTGTAGAAAACAGATATGCAGCAAGATAAACGGTTGCATTTTACAAGTTACAGCTCCATGATCTAAAACAGATCAATCATTTAAGACCAGGATCTAATAATAGATTCAGGATCTAAAAATAGACTGAACAGTTGGGACCAGGATCTAAAAATAGATTGAACAGTTGAGACCAGGATCTAAAAATGGATCAAACCGTTTAAACCAGGATCTAAAAATAGATCCAGGATCAAAAAATAGATCAAACAGCTGAGACTAGGATCTAAAAATAGATCAAGGATCAAAAATAGATGAAACAATTGGGACTAGGGTCTAAAAATAGACTGAATAGTTAAAACCAGGATCTAAAAATAGATTCAGGATTTAAAAATAGATTGAACAGTTTAGATCAGGATCTAAAAATAGATTGATCTATTTTTAGATCCTGGTCTCAACTGTATAATCTATTTTTAAATCATTGATCTATTTTTAGATCCTGGTCTCAACTGTTCAGTCTATTTTTAGATCCTGAATCTATTTTTAGATCCTGGTCTCAGCTGTTCAATCTATTTTTAGATCCTGAATCTATTTTTAGATCCTGGCCTCAACTGTTCAATGTATTTTTAGATCCTGAATCTATTTTTAGATCCTGGTGTTAGCCGTTCAAGCTATTTTTAGATCCTGAATCTATTTTTAGATCCTGGTCTCAGCCGTTCAATCTATTTTTAGATATAGATCCTGAATCTATTTTTAGATCCTGGTCTCAGCTGTTCACCGGAGTGGTCTCCTCTGCTAGGCAGACTCCCAGGGGCAGTTTACAGTACTCACGAACTGGGAATGCTTTCCTGAATCTGGACCCCCTCTGCTCCGCTGGTCCTCGGCACACTGGATCCTCTCTGCAGCTCAGCTCGCTCCGTCCCCTCAGGCAAGCCGCACTGGACAACCGATTCTGCTGACAGGAGGAGAGACAGCCGTACTCTCCCTCCTGGGACTCTGCTTCCCGCCAAAGACGCTGCATCATGCAATCCCCTCAAACTTATACCCACTCCC
This sequence comes from Pelophylax lessonae, assembly GCF_965119305.1. NCBI lineage: Eukaryota > Metazoa > Chordata > Amphibia > Anura > Ranidae > Pelophylax > Pelophylax lessonae. The sequence goes on along the minus strand of NC_138775.1, from coordinate 240,789,231 downwards.
AGAATCCTGTGCGTCAGAATCTGCCTTTCTGGGGTAGATACAGGCCTGAGTGTGCCATTGGCTGGGTTTAATCCACTGCCCAATGAGACGCCTCTCATGCAGCACAGTGGGGAGACAGCTACACCTGGGAAACATGACAGCCCAGCTGAAAATCATGGCCCTGCTGTTAGGCAGCTAAGGCCCGCTATACTTTGCCTAGCACCTACCTTGTAGGGTGCTACATTTAGATCCTGAATCTATTTTTAGATCCTGGTCTCAACTGCCCAATCTATTTTTAGATCCTGGTCCCAATTGTTTCATCTATCTTTAGATCCTGAATCTATTTTTATATCCTGTTCTCAGCTGTTCAATCTATTTTTAGATCCTGGTCTTAACTGTTCAATATATTTTTAGATCCTGAATCTATTTTTAGATTCTGGTTTCAGCTGTTCAATCTACTTTTAGATCCTGAATCTATTTTTAGATCCTGGTCTCAGCTGTTCAATCTATTTTTAGATCCTGGTCTTAACTGTTCAATATATTTTTAGATCCTGAATCTATTTTTAGATCCTGGTCTCAACTGTTCAATCTACTTTTAGATCCTGAATCTATTTTTAGATCCTGGTCTCAACTGTTCAATCTACTTTTAGATCCTGAATCTATTTTTAGATCCTGGTCTCAGCTGTTCAATCTATGTTTAGATCCTGGTCTCAGCTACAATCTATTTTTAGATCCTGGTTTAACCTGTTTGATCTATTTTTAGATCCTGGTCTCAACTGTTCAATCTATTTTTAGATCCTGAATCTATTTAGATCCTGGTTTCAGCTGTTCAATTTATTTTTAGATCCTGGTCTCAGCTGTTCAATCTACTTTTAGATCCTGAATCTATTTTTAGATCCTGGTCTCAGCTGTTCAATCTATTTTTAGATCCTGGTCTCAGCTACAATCTATTTTAGATGCTGGTTTAACCTGTTTGATCTATTTTTAGATCCTGGTCTCAACTGTTCAATTTATTTTTAGATCATGAAACTATTTAGATCCTGGTTACAGCTGTTCAATTTATTTTTAAATCCTGAATCTATTTTTAGATCCTAGTCTCAACTGTTCAAACTATTTTTAAATCATGGTCCCAATTGTTTCATCTATTTTTAAAATCATCGATCTATTTTTAGATCCTGGTCTCAGCTGTTCAATCTACTTTTAGATCCTGAATCTATTTTTAGATTCTGGTCTCAGCTGTTCGATCTATTTTTAGATCCTGGATCTATTTTTAGATCGTGGTCTCAACTGTTCAATATATTTTAGATCCTGAATCTATTTTTAGATCCTGGTTTCAGCTGTTCAATTTATTTTTAGATCCTGAATCTATTTATAGATCCTGGTCTCAGCTGTTCAATCTATTTTTAGATCCTGGTCTCAACTGTTCAATCTATTTTTAGATCCTGAATCTATTTTTAGATCCTGATCTCAACTGTTCAATCTATTTTTTAGATCCTGAATCTATTTTTAGATCCTGGTTTCAACTGTTCAATCAACTTTTAGATCCTGAATCTATTTTTAGATCCTGGTCTCATCTGTTCAATCTATTTTTAGATCCTGGTCTCAACTGTTCAATCTATTTTTAGATCCTGGTTTAACCTGTTTGATCTAGTTTTAGATCCTGGTCTTTCCTGGTTTAACCGGTTTAATCTATTTTTAGATCCTGGTCTCAACTGTGCAAACAGTTTAAACCAGGATCTAAAAATAGATCCAGGATCTAAAAAAGATCAAACAGTTGAGACCAGGATCTAAAAATAGATTCAGGATCTAAAATAGATTTAACAGCTGAGACCAGGATCTAAAAATAGATCAAACAGTTGAGACCAGTTTCTAAAAATAGATCCAGTATCTAAAAATAGATTGAACAGTTGAGACCAGGATCTAAAATAGGTCCAGGATCTAAAAATAGATCAAACAGCTAAAACTAGGATCTAAAAATAGATCAAGGATCTAAAAATAAATGAAACAATTGGGACGACTAGGATCTAAAAATACAGTAGACAACAGTTGAGACCAGGATCTAAATATAGATTCAGGATCTAAAAATAAATTGAACAGATGAGACCAGGATCGAAAACTAGATTGATCTATTTTTAGATCCTAGTCTCAACTGTTCAATCTATTTTTAGATCCTGAATCTATTTAGATCCTGGTTTCAGCTGTTCAATATATTTTTAGATCCTGGTCTCAACTGTTCAATCTACTTTTAGATCCTGAATCTATTTTTAGATCCTGGTCTCAACTGTTCAATCTATTTTTAGATCCTGAATCTATTTTTAGATCCTGGTCTCAGTTGTCCAATCTATTTTTAGATCCTGGTCTCAACTGTTCAATCTATTTTTTAGATCCTGAATCTATTTTTAGATTCTGGTCTCAACTGTTCAATCTACCATTCTGTATGTTTGTAGCATCTATAGATTATTAATTTTATAATCATATATAAGCAATAATGAAAACCCAGGAGATTATACCTGTAAATATATGTCAAAAACAGTAGTTCTATTATTTCATTCCTGTCAGGTTTCCTATATTGGTACCCAGGAAATATTAGCACTATGCAGTCAGCAGAACATCTACTGCAGAAAAGGTGGACAAGTAGCAAGGAAGGATGTCGAAAAAAATGCAGGAGGTGGAAAGATCTAAGCCTGCACTCACACCCGAGCAGAGCATTATAAGAGTGTATTTCTCGTGATTTTGAATAATTTTTGGGGCTTTTTTATGTTTTATATGCTTTGTGCATGAGTTCTTACATTTGTAGCAAGCTCGGGTTTTGGTGTCCTATGGTGGGCAAAGAGAGGAGAGCAGCTCTAGAGAATAGGAGTCTTTCAGGGGCAAAAAAGCATCACACATTTATAGGTGCTCCCACTGATGACTGGTCAAAAACATCTGATTGCACAGAAAAAAATAGTTCTGTACTTTTTGGAGCATAGGGTGCCATGTGTAAAAGCAATTGAGCACTGAACTGTGAGCAAACACAACTACAAACAATAGGATTCTGCATGTAAGCATATCCAGGCATAGTAGGGCATAGGGAAATGCATTACAAAGTGCTCAGGTGTAAATGTGGGTTAAGTGTAAGCAGTTAGGAATAGAACCTGAAGAGACGAGTGATAGGAATAAAGGCAAGAGGAGAGCAGACAAGAAAGCAGGTTGGTTGATGACTTAATCAGCATTGTTGCGCATCTTCAGTGCAACAGGGTAAACGGAATTGGCAATACTCAGCTGGTCTGTGAGATGGGGCTACCCATAGGTGTGCACAGCCCATTGCATTAGGGTGTGCACCCCAAAGCTCAAACACGCGTGCCTTTCTCTGCAGCCTCAGCTGCACTGGACAGGGAATGAATGGAAAGCTGAGCGGCTTCCTGTTCATTCCCCAACTGAAACATTGTAAATATTGTTTATGATGCTTCAGGTATGATTGAACACAGGCAGTGAGTGTGTTCATTTAAAATAAGGAAAGGGACTTTAAATGACATATTGATCAGCCCCTTCCCCCCACTCTCCATACTGAAACATCCCCGTAGCAGCCGGGGGTAGATGAGAGGAAAGGAGGGAAGCCAGCAGCACTGCGGGGGGGGGGGGGGACGACGGAACACAGGGGGTAACAGCACTGCACAGAGTTATAAGGGTGTGCTCAGGCACACCTGGGACACCCCATGGGCATGCCTATGGTGTTACCAGAACACACAATTAGTGTCAAAGAGGTACGTTTCAGAACAGGGTGACTTGGTACATAACAGCAGTCTGTAGAAGAGACAGAAGCCCTGGACAGGCAGGTTGTGTTCATTGTGTTCACTTTGTGCCTCATTTCCATGTTTGTCTAGAGTGGACCTTTAGTGCAGCTGCACATTAGATGTCACAGCTTTTATTAAAAGCAACCCGTTTCTTAGATTTGCTGGCATTTCAATTAACAGCAGAATCCAGTGGTTTACACAGCCAATGAAGGGCTTTTAAACTTGCAATTTATTTATAAATTGGAATGTTTATTCGTATTTCTGAGTTACAGACTGTCTTCAACCCATTGCAGCAATTAAGGCTGTTCCTGGAAAGAAGGAAAGCACACAAGATAAGAGCAGAGCCCGTGCTGTGGACTAAATACTATCTCTTAAGGTTCTGGGATTTTGAGCATTGATGCATGATGCCTAATTGAAAAAGCAAAGCTCAATCTGAAGGATACAATCAGCTAAAATAACCAACCAATCAGATCATTTTCATTACACACCAATTTTTGAAACCAATTTTTAATTGGCTTTTATAGGGAATTCCATTTCACTCATCTTTAAACTTTAATTAAAGGGATTGTAAAGGCAGAAGGTTTTTTTTTTTTTTTTTTATCTTATCTGGGAATATTTTTTTTAATAAAAATACCCCCGGGACAGTCAGGGCTAGTACATTCCACAATGGCTAGCCTCTGATCTGTCCCGGGTTGCACTTACCTTTTAGGAGAAATACTTACCTTGAAAAAGTATTGTCCAGCGCTGCCATCTCAGGTGTGGGCAGCTTGAAGCCAGCGCGATCCTCTTCTGCGTCCTCTTCCTTCTTCTTCGGTCCCACGATGCACTGCACTGGCCCCGCCGTCACTTCCGGTGCGCGCGCGTCATCCCTTCACAGCTTCTGGGCATGCCCAGAAGCTGTTTAGAAGGGAATGACGCGCGCGCACCGGAACTGACGTCGGGGCCGGTGCAGGCGCATTGATTCCTGGGAGCGATGACGTTCAGCTCCCAGGAATCATTGCAAAAGCCAGGAAGTGATGAATCGCCGTGGCCGCCGAGGGGAGGAAGAAGGAAGTAAGGTAAGTATATTTTCTCTACAAGGTAAGTAAAAAAAAAAAAAAATTGCGATTATCCATTTGTTTTTCAGGTGACACGGAGCGAGAAGATGGAGGTAAGTATAAATTTAGGGTGGAACTCCACTTTAAGATTAAAAAAAAACCTTCTCTGTGCAGCAGCCCTCTCAGCCCCCCTAATACGTACCTGAGCCCATCTTTATCCAGTGATGTTGCAGGAGTTTCTCAGCTGCCAGGGACTCCCCTCCTTATTGGATAAGACAGCAGTGGGGTGCCATTGGCTCCCGCTGCTGTCAAAGTAAGTCAGCCAATCAGGAGAGAGAGGGGGCTGGGTCGAAGCTCCATGTCTGAATGGACACAAGGAGCTGTGACTTGGCTTAGCTGCCCCCATAGGAAAGCTGCTTGCTGTGGGGGCACACAACAGGAGGGAAGGGCCAGGAGCACAGAAGGGGACCAGAGAAGAGGAGGATTCAGGCCACTCTGTGCAAAACTAACTGCACATAGCAGGTAAATATAACGTTTGTTCTTTTATTTATTTATTTTTTTAAACAAGGCCTCAGAATCACTTTAAGGCCCCTTTCACACTAGTGCGACTACAAATAGTTGCGGTCCAAATAGTTTGGACAGCAAAATCGCATGACAAGGCGTTTTCCATTATTTTCAATGAGCCCCATTCATATCAGTGCGTTTTGAAGTCGCACCGACTTCAAAGTAGTTCCTGCACTACTTTGCCACGATTTGATTGCGTTTTGAGCCATAGCCATTGCTTTCAAAATCGCGTCAAAATCGCGGCAAAGTCACGTCAAAATCGCGCCGCAAAATCGCGGTAAAATCGCGTCGCATAAGTGTGAAAGGGGCCTAAAGGCTAAGTTCACCTTTGTAACAAAATTCACAATGCAGTCAATGGGCCCGGTACTTTTAAAAACACTATGTAGCTTTAAAAATCAAAGTTTTATTTAAAGGTCATACATGTAAGCCTCTCTCAGGCTAAAAAACGACTTATTGGAGAGAGTGGTAATGTCCACCTGTGATCTGATATGCCCTGTGCGTTGGGTACACTCCCGGTACCACTGGAACAAGTGCTCTCCCTCTTTCAAAAACAACATATAATGTGCAGTGCAAAATCATTTGGGCTAAATCTGGTCCAAATCATTTGGTGTAGGGGGGATTATGGTGTGGGGTTGTTTGTCAGGGGTTGGGCTTGGCCCCTTAGTTCGGGTGAAGGGAACTCTTAAGGCGTCAGCATACCAAGACATTTTGGACAATTTCATGCTCTCAACTTTGTGGTAACAGTTTGGGGATGTTCCTGTTCCAACATAACTGAGCACCAGTGCACGAAGCAAGGTCCATAAAGACATGGATGAGCGAGTTTGGGGTGGAGGAACTTGACTGGCCTGCACAGATTTCTGACCTCAACCCGATAGAACACCTGTGGAATGAATTTGAGTGGAGATTGCAACCCAGGCCTTCTCATCCAACATCAGTGCCTGACCTCACAAAGACCTTCCTCCTGGAAGAATGGGCAAACATTCCTATAGAAACACTCCTAAACCTTGTGGACAGCCTTCCCAGAAGAGTTGAAGCTGTTATAGCTGCAAAGAGTGGGCTAACTCAATATTGAACCCTACGGACTAAGACTGGGATGCCATTAAAGTTTATGTGTGTGTAAAGGCAGGCGTCCCAATACTTTTGGTAATATAGTGTGTTTTTGTATTGATATTTTTGTATTTTTAGTTTCTCCGACATCAGTTGTATCAGTTGGATCCCACAAAACATGTTGATTTTGACACCGACTGACTCTTGTGCTTTGTATTTGACAACTGTTCATTGCAATGACCCCAGAAAATTTATAAATTGCTTTTAATGTGATCACCACAAAGGTGGTAATTTTAACTATGACAAAAAAAATATTTAGTGAATTTTAATTGTGTGGTTTACCATTTGAGGCACAATTTAAAAGCCCATTACGATATATAGTTGGTTGTAACATATGTTCAAGGGTTCTAAGTGGAAAAGATCTAATCTTTGCACTCCCCCGGGGCCTTTTTTTTTTCTATGCAAGGTAACAATCAAGAGAAAAGGGAGATTTCTGCTGTCTGAGCTGCAGAGAGTCATATAACGCTTCAAGAAAGAAAAAAATACCAGCAAATACTATAATTACTACATTTCATTTTCTGCTATGGTGCTCTACTAGACCAACAAATACCTCATGGCAAGTATGACCAACCATTGAACTCATCACCAGACATTTAACAAACAATATTCAGAACCTAGCCAATTTCACTGGTACTAGGTCACAGGGCCGGCCCTGCCATGGGTCCCACTGGGTCCATTGGACCCAGGCAGCACTTGGAGAGGGGCAGCACATTGGCTCCCAAGATTTTTTTTCCAGCAGTTTTAGGTGTCATCAGTTTGGGGTTCTTTACGGGTGGCATTTCCCCATCTCATACTGCCACCCATAGTGCAAACTGATGAGTATGAGGAGGCGGAGCGTCTCCTCCGGGGAACGTCCCTCACGTGATTGTAGTGTGCGCAATGACGTCAGACATCAGCGCACTTCATCTCACGCAGGGCAGGCTGGATCTTCTAGGGCGGTGGGCACGGCAGACACAGGAGTGACAGGAGGACTGAGGACAGACAGCGGGTGTTTAGTGGACCGGTCCGGTGGTGAGGTTTGGAAGAAGATAACAGTATATATAATTATTTCAAAATTTTATATTTATATAAAATAATGGATGTGAGGGCCTTTTGGTGGGTGTGATTTTTTTTGGGCCCAGGCAGCACAATGTCTGGGGCCAGCCCTGCTAGGTCATCTATTCAACATGTACTGTCCTTTCTTCCTTCTTCTATTTTAAAAGTCCTAATGGTAAATCTAATGGAGGATGAAAAAGTACTCCCACAGGAAAGTGAGTCATAAGTTACATTAAGATGATAGACTGTCCATTATATAGCAGAGCATGTCCTATGAGATTTTATACAACATCAGAGACATAAAATCAGTTATGTATCGCTGTGTCAGGACCTCACTTTGCCACTCAAAGTCGTATGTCACATGCTACTGTTGATAATAAAAGTGATCAATACTTGTGAACATTGGGATGTGCTATCCTGTGCTCTTAGCTAAGACACACTGAGATTTGTAGTTCTTAAAAAGAAACTTCAGCTAGGCCAGCAAAAAGTAAAAGTCAGCAGCTACAAGTAATGTGACTTCTGAGAAAAAAAAAGGTATTTATCAGCCCATGGTGCCCAGCACTGTCCTGGTGCAATCTGAAACCTTCAGTACTGTCCTTGGTCCTATGTGGCTATCTTGGACTAGAGGGTTGGCTGTGATACCTAAGCAGATGCAGCTGACTCCCCATTGAGCATGCGCAAGATGCACAGTTTGGAGAAGACTGACCCAAAGTCTCCCAGAAGGCTGCGAGTGGGAGGACCCAACAAATGTCATCCTTGCCTAATTGAAAAATATAGCGAGGAAAGTAGTAAAATAGCATTGGGCCTGTAAGGTTATCTTATTGTTATTGCCATTTTTAACTATAAATTTTATTCTAATATAAGTCAGGAGGGCAGTCCAAAGAGTATCTAAAACATTTCGGGGCTCCAAAAATGCCCCCTTTATCAGGGCTTAATTGAACACAAAGTGAATGAACTAGAAGAGAGATGCCAAAGCAGCTGCTGACAAGGCCTGTACTTGTAATCACACTAGAAACACTACCATTAAAGCAGTATTAAATCTAAAACCAAAATGTATTATATTGCAGCTTACCAATTTTTGGATGTGGTGGCTGTATTAGGTTTAATTTTTAGGCTCTCTGTCTTTCTTTTTTCATCTGGGGATCCAGCCAGTAAGTCTGTTTTTTTGTCATCAGAAAAGCTCTCTTGCAGTTGCAGGTACCATTTAACACAGGCAGGGAGGGGTACTTAAAATGATCAGCTTTTATTTATTTATTTTAAACATTTATTCCAAAAGGAAAAAATTAGTGAATCCTATATAATATAGTTCATAAAAACCATATTTGATAGTGATCATGCTTTTGTTCGAGTGAATGGGACTTTACTATATCTGCAAAAGACAATAGCAGCAGTATTTCAATCATATGGATCAAATATGACAGAAAGATGCCAGCCATTAACCCTGGTAAAAGGGCAGATATTATTAAAATGATAACAATTCCACATCACAAACATATCTCCGTAGTAAATACCGGGGCCCCGGCTGGCTGATATACATTTGTGTGGTGGAGTTCTCCTTGCACTGCCATAAATCTGGACCGGCACAACCGATAGGTATGATCAGGCTACAAGTAGCATGCAGTCTCCATTTAATGGAAGGTTTCCACAATTACAGGTCTTTCCTCAATGCCAGTTAAAGCAATATTTGCTCTGCATAGTGATTACCAGTAAACTGACACTGGGAGACATAATGGCAATTTAACTAAAAATACATCCTAAAGAAATGTCCACATAAATATAATAAAATTTCCACAACACGCCTGACGTCAGCAGGGAAACAGCCCACCCCCTGTAGTGCTTGGATCGAGGAGGGAGAGCGCCTGCAAATCACATGAGCACCAAGGGGCGCTGTAAAATAAGATATTTTGCAGAATCTTTTTTAAAAACTACAGATACTACACATAAATCTTAATGTAGGAGAGGGGATTATAGGTTTTATCAAGAGTGACTTTACAACCACTTTAACTTCTACCCTTAGTTTTATGTTTTAAATAGGTACATCAAAGTTTTCACTAGTGACAAGCACATGGAAGCCTTAGGGGACCAAAAAGGATTTGGAATTGCTGCTTGAAGCAACTGCCAGACACATATAGTAATCAGTACCACAGACAGCTCCATAACGAAGGTCATTACAGAAGATAATAATGACAATAACATATACACAAATGCCTGTATTTCTAACACATGTAATTATGTCAATTTACTTCTGTATTCCTTAGAAAAACACAGGACAGAGACGTAACCTACGCAGTTTATAAAGCCATCATAATTTACTTTGTAATTCTTCCTGCAGAACATGTGCACCTGGATGACTCATTGTTTCCTAAACTTGTCTCCATATTTATTCAACTTGAATGCAGAACATGTCATACTAAAAGCAGTGGAAAAAATGATTCTGGAAATAAAAGTTGTGTAAGAGCAATATTAGATTTGGACACATAGAAGATGCCACTTCGATGGCTGTAAATAGGAAAGATTTGTGGATCTTGTTGTTCAAGAAAAGATAATAAAATGTACAAAAAAAAAAAAAAAAGAAACTTCTGCTTCTGCTCAAAATAAAAAAAATGAAACGTTTTTTCAACAAGCCCTATCAGCTCCTAGCAGATGGATTGAAAAAGTGAATTCAGTAAGAAATGCTTTTTCTGCTTCTAAGATCTGTATAGATGGTGACTGCAGCTAAGAAATTAAAGGAGACCTATATTTAGATGTTAAAGCTATGTTAGCAGTCTTGTTGTGATGGATAAATAAACTGTCACAGAAGGATTAAATAACTTGCCTTTCCTGGAGCAAATGCTTCTCCAGACTCTCTCCAGTGCTGGCCTTGTGTTTGAAACCCCAAGCATTTGGGCATGTGATCTCTGTTGAAGAAGGGTATCAAAGTTCAGATTGGCTAATCCTCCCTTTTAGTAGAGAACGCATGACCAAATGACTAAACTTTTAGACATTGGGTCAGCACAGGAGGGAACACGGAGCAACGCATTCTTTGGAAAAAAGTAATATTTCAGCCTATTTCTCTTGATTTCTCCATCCATAGCTATAAATCTACTAAAGAAGTCCCCACTTTGGAGGTAACGTATATAGGGGGCCGGCTGAATTGCTGATGCTATCCCACGGCCATCTTAGCTCCTGGTGAGATGCCGGCTCTGTGTTTAACGTCTTGCCAACCACCCTATAGCAGTTTTACTGCTACCGGGCGGCTGCTGTGCGAGGGATCACATACACACTGCTCAAAAAAATGAATGGAACACTTTAAAAACATATGAGATGTCAATGGGGAAAAATATAATGCTGGATATTTATACTGATAAGGACTGGGTAATGTGTTAGGAACAAAAAGCCACATCGTTTGATGGAAATGAAAATTATTAACCTACAAAGGGCTGAATTTAAAGACACCCTGAAAATCAAAGTGAAAAAACGGTGCAGCAGGCTAGTCCATTTTGCTGGAATTTAATTGCACCAACTCGAAATCGTACTCAGTAGTTTGTATGGCCCCCACGTGCTTGTATGCATGCCTGACAACTTTGCTCCTAATAAGATGATAGATGGTGTCCTGGGGTATTTCTCCCCAGATCTGGACCAGGGTATCACTGAGCTCCTGAACAGACTGAGGTGCAACCTGGAGGCGTTGGGTGGACCAACACATAATATCCCTGAGGTGTTGTATTGGATTTAGGTCAGGCGAGCGTAAGGGCCATTCAATGGTATCAATTCCTTTATCCTCCAGGACCTGGCTGCATACTCTTGCCACATGAGGCCGGGCATTGTCGTGCACCAGGAGGAACTGAGGACCCACTGCACCAGCATAGGGTCTGACAATGGGTTCACATTTTCATCCCGATACCTAATGACAGTCAGGGTGCCATTGTCTAGCCTGTAGCGGTCTGTGCGTCCCTCCATGGATATGCCTCCCCAGATCATCACCGACTCACCACCAAACCAGTCATGCTGAACGATGTGTACAGGCAGCATAACGTTCTCTACAGATTCTCCAGACCTTTTCACGTCTGTCACATGTGCTCAGGATGAACCTGCTCTCATCTGTGAAAAGCACAGGGCGCCAGTGGCGGACCTGCCAACTCTAGTGTTCAGTGGCAAATGCCAATTGAGCTCCATGGTGCCGGGCAGTGAGCACAGGGCCCACTAGAGGACTTCAGGACCTCAGGCCACCCTCATGAAGTCTGTTTCTGATTGTTTGGTCAGCAAAATTCACACTGGAGGCCAACTGAAGGTAATTTTGTAGGGCTCTGGCAGTGCTCATCCTGTTCATCCTTGAACAAAGGAGCAGATACCAGTCCTGCTAATGGGTTAATGACCTTCTACTGTCCAGCTCTCCTAGAGTAACTACCTGTCTCCTGGAATCTCCTCCATGCTCTTGAGACTGTTCTGGGAGACACAGCACACCTTCTGGCAATGGCACGTATTGATGTGCCATCCTGGAGGAGTTGGGCTTCCTGTAGAACCTCTATAGGGTCCAGGTATCACCTCATGCTTACCAGTAGAAAAACTGATCCTAGCGAAACGCAAAACTAGTGAAAAACAGTCAGAAAAGATGAGTAGGGAAAAAATGTCAGTGGCCTGTAAAACCATTCCTGTTTTGGACGTTGTCTCATTGTTGCCTATCTCATGCAACTGTTAATTTTATTAACAGCAAAGCAGCTGAAACTGATTAACAACCCCCTCTGCTACTTAACTGACAAGAGCAATATCCCAGGAGTTTAATTGACTTGATGCTGTACTCTGATTAAAAAGTGTTCCTTTAATCTTTTTTTTTTTTATCTTTTTGAGCAGTGTTTCTACGGAATCCTGCACTTCCAGGTAGCAGCAGTGCCATCTTAAGAGCCTTATAGGCCCCTGGGCAATGCAGTGCACTGGGGCCCCCTGGCTACACAATCACGCACGAGAATAAAAATATACATATTACAGGGACCAATATATACTACAAGAGAGTACAACTACCTGGAGTATATACCTTACTATATAAATATTACAGGGAACACTATATACTACAAGAGTCTCTTTTAGTATATAGTGTTCCCTGTAATATGTATATAGTAAGGTATATACTCCAGGTAGTTGTCTCTTGTAGTATATATTGGTCCCTGTAATATGTATATACTCCAGGTAGTAGTTGTACTCTCTTGTAGTATATAGTGTTCCCTGTAATATGTATATAGACTATATACACATTACAGGGAACAATATATACTACAAGAGAGTACAACTACTACCTGGAGTATATACCTTACTATATACATATTACAGGGACCAATATATACTACAAGAGAGTACAACTACCTGGAGTATATACCTTACTATATACATATTACAGGGACCAATATATACTACAAGAGAGTACAACTACCTGGAGTATATACCTTACTATATACATATTACAGGGAATCCTATATACTACAAGAGTCTCTTGTAGTATATAGTGTTCCATGTAATATGTATATAGTTAGTAAGGTATATACTCCAGGTAGTTGTCTCTTGTCTTGTAGTATATATTGGTCCCTGTAATATGTATATAGTAAGGTATATATTATCCTCCAGGTAGTAGTTGTACTCTCTTGTAGTATATAGTGTTCCCTGTAATATGTATATAGACTATATACACATTACAGGGAACACTATACTACAAGAGAGTACAACTACTTACCTGAAGGATAATATATACCTTACTATATACATATAGGCCAGGGACCAATATATAGTAGGTAGTATATCCTCCTCCTGCCAGGACAGGTAGTAGTTGTCTGACTGTCTCTTGTGTCACTCACTGACTGTCACATCGATACAATGCCATCATTATCACTTCACATCATGCCATTGAGAATGAGTTAAATAAAACTGGCAGACTTACCTTACCTTACACGGCTGCACATGGCATGGGAGGAGGTGGGAGGAGGCGGAGCCAGTCTTCTTCTAGGGTCGACTCGACGGACGGAGCCGGAGGAGAGGAGAGTGAGGAGGAGAGCCGACGAGGATCCTCCTCCGAGTCCTCCGCTGCGGCGGCGGCGCTGTGCATCCTGGGTCTGCTCTGCTGCTCACGTCACTGGTTGCTAGATGCCAAGCGGGCTGGCCTTAGCAACCAGTGTGTGCAGGGCAGACTCGAGCCACCCACTGCCGCCGCCGGACTCCGGACCGGAGGGGAGGAAGCAACAAGGGGGGCCCGGCGGACAACGGAACGGGGGGGCCCTAGACCACCAGGGAGTGAGACATCACATGCCACCAATCCATCGATCCATGTGGGGCCCCTTGGCAAGTGGGGCCCCGGGCAACCACCGGGTATGCCCAGTGGAAAAGACGGCCCTGGGTAGCAGACGCAAATGCGCTCAGCCGGTGGATCGCTCCCGCTGTGGTTATTTACAGTAGGAGCCGATCTGCAGGTACCGCAGACTTGATGCCTGCCGGCACCCGCCAATTGTTTGGTACAGAGGCAGAAAGACAGTCTCCCTATGAAAACAAGGCAAAAAACACAGGCTAGGCACACAGTTAACCCTTTGATCGCCCCTGATATTAACCCCTTCCCAGCCAGTGTTTTTCTGTGTTTTTATTCACAGCAGGCTTAAACAAATATTTCAACAGAGAACACTAGGTCTTGCTTTTCTCTACCTTTATATGCATGTACCTTTGCTTCCTATGTGTGCTGACAATGAGAGAGGATAAGGTGTGTACGTCAGGTGATTTAACCTTTGAAGGGTGAAAATGCTTTATGACCTTACTGTTAATGCAGGGATCAAATCTCCGAGGTGAGCGGCCATTGTTTCACTGGTGGTAGAGACACAAGCAAAACATTTTTTTGATATCACTCAGTTTATGATCACGGTGGTGATTGAGTATCTTGGACTCTACTATATGATTAGAATTTGTGGACTTTAATTTATTTATGAGATTCGCTAATTTAATTTAAGGTTGAGCTACACTATATTGATTTTTTAGTTTGTTAGTAAGTGTCGTGAAATAATTTTTTGTATGTTTTCATGGCAACCTATTTCTGTATATATTGATTTTTTTTAATCATTTTTTTTACTTTTTTTGATAATTTGGCTACGCTGACTGATTGTTTTTTTTTATCCACGGTAGCTTTAAAGCCTATCCATAGTCAAAATTTTTAATTGTAAATTCATTTTCACATTAATCTGAGCAATCCTGAAGCTTTGTAAACTTGTGATGTTCCCCACACATTTACTTACTTAAGTTACTTACCTAGAATTCTGTTATATGTGTTCACTATATACTGCTGTGTCACATTTCACAGAGCCTACCTTCTGAACTATAGAGGAGCTGAAATGAGGAGTTTCAGGAGGCAGTGTCTGTACCGTAATCACTGCTTGCAAGCAGCAAGGTACCATGGGATATGTAGTCCTTAGAAATGGAAAAAAACGGCAGAGGAGAAGCTGCAAAGCATGCAGGGTATGCAGGAAGCTGTGGAAAGAGACGACCAACAGACAGGCAGAACTCACAGCACAAAGTAGAAATTTTAAAGTAAGCTTATATTTGATTGTCAAAAACAACTATCAATTGTATTATTATTACAATACTGTTTTATAAAATGAAAGTGTATGTTGTGACTATAGGAATTATTGAAGTTAGCATTTAAGTATATAACTTTAAAAAAACAAACAAAAAAAAAAAGCTATGGCAAAACTAGAAAGACAGAGAAGGCTGGATATATGAGATTGGCAACAAAGATTCCTATAGTTGAGGCAATGGTTTGCCTAATATTAACTTAAAGCATAAAGAAATTTGAACAATGAAAACTGGGACTAAAGCGCAGATATTTTGGATGCATAACACAAAGGCAAGGAGAAAATACTAAATAAATTACACTATTACAGAGAAAAGAATATAAAGTACCCCAAAGCCCCCCATGTTCACACTTCTGCATTTTGGCCCCATTCACACACTGCTCTGCTACTTCCTCAAGCAGTTCCAAAGGCACTAACTATAACGGCACATATGTTTATATGCATTTTGCTAAATAATAATTATTTTAAAGTGTAACTAAACCCACAACAGTAAAATCAGTTTGCACTTGCAGTAAAGCATACTTGTTATACTCACTATGGAACCTAAGGGGTTGTGTAAAAAGGCTGTTTGATCCTGTCTTCTCTGATCCTCCCCTTCTTCCGCTGACACCTAATAATTTCCTGATAACGCAGAGTTTATGAAGTCAGGATTCACATGCTCAGATTGGTATGTATTGCTAAAAAGGTTTTTATTTTTCTTGGTAGAGTGCATGTGATCAGCACAGGGCCAATCATCACTGTCCAGACAGAAGCTCAGGGGTCTTGCAGTCACAAAGATCAGTTAGAAAACTCCTCCTACAAGCTTTAACCGGTGCTTGGCTGGACATTGATAGAAGTCACAAGACTGCTATATAATGCTGATAAGAAAAGGTATTTAGCAGTTTATATTTACTAAAATAATTGCATTTCCATGTTCTGTGTACTGTGGGAGAGCAGATATTGTGAATATCTGATGAAGGGGGGACACCCCGAAACACGTAATCGGTTCTTTGGAGGTCCACATCCCACCACGGCCTGCATCAGCAGAGGAAGCCTAGTGGGGAGTCTTGGTGGTCCTTGATTGCACATGTTTGCCGTGTTCCAACTTGTTTTGTGAGTACAATGTTTATGCTATTTTATTTTTATAAATTGTTTTAAAGATAATGCGATAGGCTGGTGCGCCCTCTGACCGTTCCTTTTTTATTGTGAATACAGGGTCCTGAGATTAGTAACCCTTTCAATTTCTTAAAGTATAACTTTTTACATGATTAAAACCGCAGGCAGTTTTTTGCCATCTGTTTCATACTGAAGAGATTTCCCTTCACTTCCTGTCCTGTAGACAAAGCAGGAAGTGGGAATGGAGGAAATCACTCTCTAAGATAGCAGTCGCTGAAACAAGCATCTCCATTGGAAGATTTCCCCTCTTTTCCTGTTCTGCTGACAACTGAAAATGTTGGCTTTTTCCATCACACTCTGTTGCAGTGACAATGGACACCAAGACAAATGGAGAAAGTGAATTTGAGGCCCTGTGCGTTCAGGGATGAAGGTCCGGAACGCAGGTCAGGATGCATTAAAACAGTGGAAGAAATGCTCTGCTCTTAGACAGCCCCATGTGTAAGTTGCCTTAGGGTTCACACTTGTGAAAGTACAAGCCCAGCTTGCAATACCCTTGACACCCAATGTGTCCAGGCCTTTTGAGATGTGCAGTGCGTCTGTACAGGGCCGGCCTTAGGTGTTCAGGCGCCCTGTGTGAGCTAATCCTGTGGCTCCCCCCCCCCACCCCTGCCCATCTTCACCCCTCGCCCCCTGGTCACCTAAACATACATGTATACATTACATACATACATGCATTACATACATTACATTACATTACATGCATACATTACATTCATTACATTACATGCATACATTACATTACATTACATACATGTATACATTACATACATGTATGTGACTGCCATTACCAATGCAATTATGTAGTAAACATTTTATTTTTATGTATTAATTTATTGTATTTTACTTCTTTTTTTTTTTTTTCCTTATGTTAAGACACTTAAGTCCCTTATATCCTCCCCTTCATTGTCAATAAAATAGAAAGTATTTAGCCTAATTTGTCTTAAAAAGTAGATCCACACAGCAGTGACACTTACCGTTCTGTGGATGGTGGCTTTGCATTTAAAAATGGCGCCTCCCGGCGCTTAGACGCCACTGCGCATGCGCCGTCTGCCCGAGAATAGCCAAGCGTGTTAGGGTTTTCCTGAGCAGCGGTGCCTGCGCAGTGTGCCTTTCGGGAGCCGGCAGCAGCCATATTTTTTTTTTTTGCAGGTGCCGATGTCTTCACCCAGTCCCAGGGCAGGGGGACCTGGCAGCGCCTGCTGGTATGACTCGTTCAGACTCCACTCCACTGATGTGAGTAACTAACTGTCTGCAACTCACAGTCTGCGAGTTGTGATGGCCGCACGGCGCCCCTGTTGCCCATGGCGCCCCGTGCGGCCGCACAGCTCGCACACCCCAAAGGCCGGCCCTGCTTCTGTAACATAGTGATGGATGACCTCTACTCTTACTGTCCCTCAATTTACAAACCTCTAAAGATTTGACGAATGTTAATATGGGGATCATCACAGCAGATGCTGGGATTGCAGAAGAAATATGACTGGTAAATGGTTTTACAGCAGCATTTTTGACCATTGTGACATGGTGATGGGTCTATGCTATATATAAGGGTGCCTAACACAATCACTCAATAATCAAGCAAAGAAAATTATTAGATAAGCGTGACACATTAATGGCAGAGTAGACACCCCCTCACTGGACGGCAGAGGTGAGGATCTGGGTGATCCCAGGCTTAATCACAATGCTCATTATATGCCTGAGTTAATGTATAGTCATTAAGGATTGCAAACGGCAGAAGTAGATAATACTGTATTTTATTTTAAGACATGAAGAAGCTAGTTCTTTTATTAAAACAGAATTTTCATTATTAACCCCTTCAAGGTATAATCTGCACATACAGGATCCATATTATGGGTCAGATTAAGTGTTTCAGAAATATCCACATAAAATCATATAATATCAATAATGTGCAGTTTGCTGGGTATTTAATTTGACTGCCTAATACTCTCGTATGTAATACTGAAAGTCCAATTTAAAAACACGACTTTAATTGTTTACAAAAAATCCTGTTTAATAAAAAAAAAAGAAAAAAAACCCATCCAAACCAATATACTCCCTTTCACACTCTGGTGCTATATTCCCTGTCCTCATGTACAGATGTGCCACAAGGCGCTCCCGGGGATAAGCCCTATGGCACAACTGCACGCACGCAGGGGACATGGAGAAATTCTTGCCTAGGTGAGAATTGTGGAAGTGTTTTTTTGCGGCACAAATATAGCACTTAAAAAATTCCATTTGTAAGGGAGGGGGGGGGGGGGAGGAAGCAGGGCACCACAACATGCCCTTTAGAGTGAAGGTTCGCTTTCATTTCCTCCTCCCCAGCAGCCTACATTCCCCTTTCCTTCACTTAGCTACCGCTCCATTCCATTCAGCCACCAGGAGCAAAGAATATACTCAGTACTTCCAGGTATGAAAGAGCATGTAAATAACTTCCCAATATCTTATGTAACAAGCACTCGTGCTTCGTGATTGGCCAAGGGCTGTCACATAAAGCTCCAGGGGCACAAGGCAATCTAGCTTCTATGCAGCTCTCCTGGCATTTTAGTACCTCCAGGAGGGACAAGTGGAGTGATGGCCAGTCTATCGCAGGCTGCGGCTGGACAAGTGGTGCTCGTGTTTAGGGCCCTATGTGTTCAAGGACTGATGCCTGTAATGCAGACCTGGGGGCATAAAAGCAAATTTGCCCTGACCTGCATGAGCACAGGTTTGCTTTAAATCCTAAGTGAAATAGCAATTGGATGCATTTCAAAATTCTTCACTTTTGAAAGGAGAGGTTACCATTAACTGGGATGGAGGTCTTCATTAAAAAAAAATAAAAACCAACAGCAACAGCAACCTCTAGGATCTGAATCACCACTTTCAACCCCACACACTGCCATTGCTAGCCATCAAGTTGCATTGTTTCCAAGCATATGGGAAGAATAGGGAAACCTTTAAAATGCAGAATTTCTCTTTAGAAGTGTAAAAGTGTGAATTTAAACATATTACAAAAAAATATATACAAATCGCAGGCAGCAAAAAGTGGATCTGAAGCAGCACACCTTTAAACTCCACAATGTGGGTAATACAAGAAAGGAAGACATGTTGAACATAACCCATGCCATATAACAGTATCAGCAAGGCAGGAGGCAAACATGGTCATAGTTCTTCAGCCGTGAGGTTTAAAAATATAACATATGCAGTTAGCTGAAGTAAACACTTACAGATAAATCACAAATCTACGCCATAATCTACATTGAGCTAATTGTCCAAATACAGGCAATATGTCAAAGTTGGCAAAACAATTTAGCAACTTGCAATGCTTAGTTAAAACTATAAATCAACATTTTCTTGCCTTTACTACTCCATGTACAGACAATGGTGTGGATTTACTACATGCAAATAGACTGTGCAGTTTGCAAGTGCAGAGTCTTTAGGGCTTAGTAAATGAGATAAAGCTTCAATTGATTGCAAAGTCTCCATTTTTTTCTATTAAAATAACAAACATGTTATACTTACCTGCCCTGTGTAATGGTTTTGCACAGAGCAGCCCCGATTAGGGATTGACCCATTATCGGCAAAGCCGATATATTGAGGGCCTATATGCACTTTCCCCCATATATCGGAATCAGCCCCAGAGGTTACCGATTTTGCCGATATTTCGGAAAGTGCTTGTACCGGAGTGATGCCTGCAGCTAGAGGCATCACCCCGGTACTGGCGTCCATAGCCGGCGGTCGGCTGTCTTGTAATGACAACCAATGTGGCTAAGAAGCTGATCGGCTGTCATTACAAGGAGGGGGACGTCTCCCCCCCCTCCCGCCACCTTCCGTGGCTTGCCCGGGTCTTCCGTCCCACCGTGAGACCTGGGCAACCAGCCTGCAGGGCCACCGAAGATCCGATCAAAGCCGAATTCGGCTCTGATCGGGTCTCCATGCAAAAACCCAGAAGTGATGTCATGACATCACTTCTGGGTACTCGGCGCCACATTATAAATAAAGAGAACATTCAAAGCAGCCAAACTTGGCGTTTTGAATGTTTTTAAGTGCAGAGGAGGGGTTTGGGGTCTTCTAGACCCCCAGATCCCTCCACAAGAGTAACTGTCAAGAAAAAAAAATAAAAACATATCGGCCGATACCGATATGCATTGGCCAAAATATCGGTATCGGTAACGAAAAACCGATATCGGTCGATCACTACCCCAGATTCCCCTCTTCTCAGGTCCCTGGATGGTGCTCCTGGCCCCTCTCTCCTGTTGAGTGCCCCTACAACAAGCAGCTTGCTATGGGGGCACCCGAGCTGCAGCTCTTTGTATCCATTCAGACACAGAGCTGTCGTTCGGCCCTACCCTCTCTTTTCCCTGATTGGCTAACTGAGTTTGATTGATAGCAGCGGGAGCCAATGGCGCCGCTGAGTCTCAGCCAATCAGGAAAGAGAGTCCCAGACGGCTGAGGCATTCGTGGACAACACTAGAGTGAGATGGGCTCTGGTAAGTATTGGGGGGGGGGGGGACTGATTGGAGCTGCTGCACACAGAAGGCTTTTATAAAAAAAAAAACTTCTGACTTTACACCCCCTTTCACTTTGCAAAGAATACCCAATCACATGCAAGGAAAATAAAACAAACAGCATTTTTGCTTATATATAATCTGATGGAAGAAGTTCGCAGAATTTCCCTTTATTTTCTAAACTCTGGAGAAACTGCACTTGCAGAGTGCACAGTCTATTTGCCTTTGATAAATCCACCCCAGTGGAAGTAGATACTCTAATGCTATTGCATGAAAGTCCACACACAAGCTAAATTCTTACGGGGAGTGGTAAACAGGCAGTTGAGCCCCCTTTCCCCTAATCTAAGGTAAAAAATGGTAACTCCTTAAACTTCAAAGAATGCCAGCTCACAGTACAATAGTATGATGCTAACTGGGAAGAATACTCCTTACACTGGGTCATGGAGAGAATCTCATCCTTAGCTAAAAAGATCATTATTGTTAGTGTTTACTTATCGGAGAGGAAGAAATTGCTCATTGCTTAAGGACTCCTAGCAACCTCTGGAGGAACCCTAGTGTTATATGGATTCCTGGTTGAGAAAGGCTGCTCTAGGTGTTAATCAATAGGACCCTGCATGCTCTTCTTACTTTACGGCTGCATTGCATGTGCAAAAAAGAAGACTAGGTATTTTAAATAAGTGCACCTTGCTACTTTAACCACTTGCCGACCAGTCACGTTGACTGTACTGCGGCAAAGTGGCTCGTTATCGTCTGGCGATGTAGACCTACGTCACCAGACATTCCCCTCTCCGGCGGCACGCGCGCGCCGCCGGAGGCTCGCTCCCGCTGTATTCAGTCACAGCGGGAGTCGGGCCAGGGGAGGAGCGGCGGTGATCACCGCTGCTCTTCCCCGATCGTCGGGGATCTACTGTGGAAATCCGCCCACTTGTGTAAACAAAGCGAGCGGATCTCCTAAGTGACAGGCAGGTTCAGATTGCAGGGTTCAGCGTAGCTGAACCTGCGATCTGTCCCTGTGTCACTCAGTCACCTCCCACCACACACGTCAGTAAGCACCAGGCATACATTAACCCCTCCCTCTCCAATAAAAATTAACCCCTTCCCTGCCAGTGTCATTTTTACAGTAACAGTGCATATGTATAGCACTGATTACTGTAGTAATGTCACTGGTACCCCCAAAAGTGTCAAAAATGTCAGTCAAGGGTCCGATCTGTCCGCCGCAATGTCGCAGTCCCGCAAAAAAAAAAAAAAATCGCAGATCGCCGCCAAAAAAAAAAACACCAAAAATGACAGAAATCTTTCCCTTAGTTAGTAAACACAATAACTTTTGTGCAAACCAATCAAAATACGCTTATTGCGATTTTTTTTTACCAAAAATATGTAGCAGAAAACAAATTGGCCTAAAATGATAAAAAATTTTGATTTTTACATTTTTTTTTGGGGGGGAATTTCATATAAAAAATGTGAAAAATAGTTATTTTTTTCAAAATTGTCGCTCTTTTTTTGTTTATAGCGCAAAAAGTAAACATCGCACAGGTGATAAAATACCACCAAAAGAAAGCTCTATTTGTGGTGAAAAAAAGGGCATCAATTTAATTTGGGTACAGCGTTGCACGACCGCGCAATTGTCCATTAAAATAACACAGTGCCGAATCGCAAAATATGGCCAAGTCAGGAATGGGGTAAAACCTTCCGGTCATAAAGCGGTTAAAAATACGCTCATTGAGAATTTTTTTGTCAAAGACATGTAGCTAAATACATTTTGGCCTAAATATATGACAAAAATGTAATATATTGGATAATTTTTAACTGTCAAAGTAGAAAAATATTGTTATTTTTTCAAAATTGTCGCTTTTTTTAATTAATATGAAAAATTAAAATGAAAAATCGCACAGGGGATCAAATACCACCAAAAGAAAGCTCTGTTTGTGGGGAAAAAAAGGACGCAAATTTTGTTTGGGTACGGCATTGCATGACCGCGCAATTGTCAGTTAAAGTCGCACAGTGCCGAATCGCAAAAAGTGGCCTGGACGTAAGACAGCAAAATCCTCCGGTGGTAAAGTGGTTAACTGAAGAAGAGGCAAGTAAGGTCTTTTCTCAGAGAGAGCAGTGCTGTGTACCAGATCTCTGTAAATATTAGAATTGGATGACCAGAAATACATATCCTTAGGCTAGTAATACAGCTACCCTTATAAGAAGTTCCTTTGTTTATCTATCAGATAGCGTGGAGCCCAGCTTTAAAAAGCCTGTAGTGAAGTTCCTTGGCTCTTATGCTGATACAATGGCTTTAGTGCTTTCCAAGTCCTCTGAGAACAAGTATGCCAGTTAGGAGTTTGGAATTTACCCTGAGACACAAACAAGCATACAGATCTGGAAAGTCAAAGTATTGAAGCCACACAACCAGGCAACTAGCTTTGATGGGAGTCATCAATGGCAGACTCAATTTCTTTAATGAAGAGGCATCAATTAAAATCTATCTCTATTTTTATTTTTTTAGGTTAGATAGAGTAGGGAAGGTTTAAAGAGGATTTCCAGGTATGGATATTTTCTGTTTCAATTATTTCATTCGAAAAATATCATAAAGAGCTACAAAATAGGAAACCAACTGTAATATCATTATATACTGTGCATCCAGCACATTCTGGAAATATAGTTAGGAGAACTGGAAAACAAAAGCATCCTGGAATTGTTATGGGTAAGCAGCGCAAAGAGTACGTCTAGTATAAAAAAAATAAAAAAAAGAAGATATACAACAGTCTCCCATTAACTTATTGATAATGCAATGGTCAACATATACAAGAAAAGCAATAAACAGAAAACATGCTAAAGAAAAAGTAGTCTATTGGGAGCAGCAAACCACGACACCAGGCCCCAAATAGGTTGAAATTACTCACAAAAAACTACCATTAACAGGTATACCTAAAGTGAGAATATTCATCCATCAAAAAGGTGTATCAATAGGACTACACAATATTTAGCGTTGTTGGTAAATAAAAAAAAAAAGGATAAAAAGAGGGGAGAGGAGGGAGGAAAAAAGAGAAAGGGGAGAGGAGAAAAAGAAAGTGAAAGAGAAAAGGAAATAATCCTGTCCGTTCAGAAGCTTCCCACCAACCACATATCCAATTGCCATTAAACACCCGGTACTTGTAAATAAGAAAGCCAGGGCTTTCATATCTTATCAAAATGTGCTTGCTTATCCCGTAGGTCATTTACAATTTTTTTATTAAGCAGGTCAACTTGTGCTTCAATAGGGCCAAGTCAAGTACAGGGCTCTTCCAAGCTGTTGCAATGGCTATCTTGGCCCCTAAAATATAAAGTAAATTAGGATCTGCGAATGTCTCGGGATGTTATCCACTGACATGTTCAACAGCGCAACCCGAGCGTCCCTAACAATATTAACCAGTGTAATGGAATATATCAAAGAGTGGACACATCCTCAAAACCGTCTAACCTTAGGGCATGTCCACCAAATATGAAGCCTGTCCACCTGTCCACAATCCCTAAAGCATGAAGATGTAGAACCTGGAAATATTTTTGGGAGGTGTTCTGGTACTAAATGCCACCTGGAGTAAACCTTATAGCTCGCCTCTACCAGTGCTAAATTTATAATACCCATATGACTATCAGCATTCCAGGTTTGCCAATCTGTATCATTAGGGTCTAAGTTAAGATCCTTCTTCCATGCCAATTGATAGGGCAATTTGGAGGACAGAGCAACAAATAGTCTTTACAGTATTGAAATGCACCCCTGTTGCAATGCACCTTGCAAACATCTATTCTCAAACACTGCTTTCGTTGCAAGGTTAGTGCTCAGCTTTTGAAGAGAGCTTGAGTAATGTAGAATTTGTTGTGGACGAAAGGTGGCAGGGTGGCATTTCTAAATTCTGCACGAAATATGAAGAATGGCGTATGCCCTTGTGATCAAAAAAAGTGGCCTATCAGGCACAGTCCGTTGTCCATCCATCATCTAAATGAATGGACCAATGTATCTATGTATATGAGATACCTGGCTGATGCCCCTGAAGATGGAAATCACTGAAGTAGACATCACTACTCCAGTGATCTCCACTTGGTCTGCGTCCCGTGCTGAGTGGCTGGCCTGATGCTTTGGGAATACAGGAGGTCGGCCACTCACCACGGGTGCCATTCAGAGAATGTCTAGCATTTTATAAACAAATGCAAAGAATTCTCTGATTGGACAAGGTGGAGAGGCAGGGCGGTGACTTCACACTCTCCACCTTGTTTAATCAGAGAACAATGCAATGCATTCTCTGAATGGCACCCATGCCGAGTGGCCAACCTCCTGTGTTCACGATGCAGCATGGGACCCAGAAGCAAGTGGAGATCACTTAGTTGTATCTACTTCACTGGTTTGCAGCTTCCAGGAAGATCAGCCAAATATGGTATATACATAGTAACATTGGTCCAAGCTATAAAATGTCAATACTTGGAATTCATCTTTAAATCCCGTCTTTTTTTTTTTTTGCTTTTTGTCCTGCTGAATAAATTTTGCCTTCACTTCCTATCAGAGAGGCACAACAGGAAGTGAGAAGAAATCGTTCAATAGGAAGGGGAAAATCCTTACTTAGCTGTTCCCTGTTCACACTGCAAGATTTCCCCTTACCTCCTTCTACAGTGACTGTTATACAACTGTGGATTATACATTTTTCTCTTCCGGTCACAATGGTCACCAAAACAAAAAGAAAGTGTGATTCTACTCAGCGGGGACACAAACAGCAATAAAAGCCTGACCGAGGTTTTAAGCTTTTCCTACTCTATACAATACTGAAAAAATGTTTTGACTAGAGATGAGCTGTAAATAGGAAAATGCAGGTCAGCAAACACAAATCTACTGCATAACACCAGCACACTGTAAATTAAAGCGGAGTTCCGGCCACAAAATCGACATAGTCGATTTTGGGCCATTCGCTTGCTTTTAGTCACCTTAAAAATAAATGGATAATTACGATTTTTTTTTGTTTACTTACCTTGTTATTGAAGAAAAATATACTCACCTTTCTTCCACTTCCTCCCTCTGCGGCCGCGGCCCGCGCCGTCACTTCCTCTTTGCATTGATTCCTGGGAGCTGAACATCATCGCTCCCAGGAATCAATGCGCCTGCACCGGCCCAGCTCGTCACCTCCAGCGCGGCGCCTCATTCCCTGCTAAACAGCTTCTGGGCATGCCCAGAAGCTGTGGAGGGATGACGCGCCCGCACCAGAAGTGACGTGCAGGGCTGGTGCGGGCGCATTCTGGGAGAAGAGGACATGGAAGCGGACGCAGAAGAGGACGCGCTGACTTCAGCTGCTCACATCCGAGATGGCAGCGCTAGAGAAGAAATTTTCAAGGTAAGTATTTCTTCTAAAAGGTAAGTGCGACCCGGGACAGTACAGAGGCTATCCATTATGGAATGTACTAGCCCTGACTGTCCCGGGGGTATTTTTATTGAAAAAAAATGTAGTGGCCGGAACTCCGCTTTAAGTAAATGCAACGTATTAGGTCATACTAATTATTAGAAAAAACATCTGCTGTGAACTCGCAGGTGATCCCTGATGACGTCAGACGCTTTCTGACAAAACGCGTCGGGTCCCGAGGCACACCCCTACGTCACTTTCGGTCATTGGAACGCATCCGGAACACAAACGGCACCATCAATGCAGCTCCACGATCCGGATGTTTATTCCTAGCTACAATGTAAGTTACTACTTTTTTCTTAAAATAATGTTAAATACTACACTATGAGCCTCCCCAATTCTCTTATGGCTATTAGCTGAGACCACACCACTAACGAGGTTACATCAAGGTTTACAGTGGGATCATACACAGCCCCTATACCGCGCTCTACAGCGGACCTCCAGAGGATACCCCCACCTCAGTGAGAGGATTCCATCAAGGTACCCAGAGGGACGTCCGGGAGTTATCTAAAGGGGACCACTTCCCTACGCTAGACCCCAAGGGGTCATCTGGTAAGTGGGCTGAGATTAAGGTGAAGGATCCCAACTTAAGTGTACACCTGGGTTTTTTAAGGTCATTCACCATTTTGACCATCACCGAGCACAAAAGCAACTTTATTTGAAAAGACTGTCAAGTTTGGAACATCATACATAGACTATTATCTAAAGTAATACATTTATGCACCTGGATGTGTTTATGAGTTTACCATTACCCACTCAGTGCACAGTCACTTTATTTCTCACTGCAATTTGAGCACCATTGGTGTTGAATTATTTTTTATTTATTTATATTCAAACGTACTTATTTATTGGGGAAGTGTATTATACACCAATTTGTGAGCGCTGTCTTCAACCCCTTTTTTACACTTGATTCAACTTTTAGATGTTTGGACAAGCAGCTCATATTCACCTATTTATTTATACATTTATTTATTCATTTAACACAATGCCATCCCCACTATATTGATCATAAGTCTCCTAGATGTGATCACGTGAGTGTATATCACTCCAATTTTTTTTTTTTTCTTCTCCAAAACAAAAAGAAAGTGTGATTCTACTCAGCGGGGACACAAACAGCAAAAAAAGCCTTACAGAGGTTCTAAGCTTTTCCTACTCTATACAATACTGAAAATATGTTTTGACTAGAGATGAGCTGTAAATAGGAAAATGCAGGTCAGCAAACACAAATCTACTGCATAATACCAGCACACTGTATCTGAAGTAAATGCAATGTATTAGGTCATACGAATTATTAGAAAAAACATCTGCTGTGAACTCGCCTTTGACAAGGATACATCTCAGTTTTATCAAAGTCAGCAGATCTGAGCAATAGTTCACGGCCTATATAAGGCAAACACAGCTTCTT
Organism: Pelophylax lessonae; assembly: GCF_965119305.1. Lineage (NCBI taxonomy): Eukaryota > Metazoa > Chordata > Amphibia > Anura > Ranidae > Pelophylax > Pelophylax lessonae. The sequence continues at coordinate 240,761,710 of NC_138775.1, read as the reverse complement.
CAACCAAGTCCAATCTGACATAACATGGCTGGAGTAGAAATAAAACAGACACTACAGGACGTTCAACAAAGTCTAAACAAAGAAGATGCAACCATTTCTCTACCGGCTGGTGTGTGCTTAACCCCACAAGGGGTTAAAGAAGGAATTAAAGACGATTAACCAGGCCTTATCCATACGTTTTCATGAGCAAAGGCCAACTAATTCCGGAGCATTGTTTTTTTGTACAGGTTCAGTCACAGAAGAACCTCCATATATACAATGTGAGGCACACAGTCACTATACTTGCCTACTATAGAGGAATTAAAGGGCAACGTGATTCAATACTGGCTTTTCAGTTTTGTATTTTTGCTGCCAAGCTTACACTTATATCTTGAAGGTCAGAGGTTGTGACATTATCAGCCCGCATCTATGACTTCTCTGATTCAGAGGAAGCTTTGTATTCATTGATAGACTACACCGCTTTCTGTGATACTGCGGGTGTGGTAAATTTTGAAAAGTCCCAAAAATACATGAAATACGCAGGACCCATTGATTTCTATGGTGATGGTGCTCATAGGAAAAGCACCCGCTGTGTGTTTTTGGAGTCACTTGTCCAAGTTTTACAAGTGCAGGAATCAAAAAAAAAAAAAAACACACTAAAAACACATTGAAAATGCATTAAAAATTAGTTTTTGCAAAAGACATACCAGGTTTTTAAACCACTTAAGCCCCAGAAGATTTTACCCCCTTCCTGACCAGGGCCTATTTTGCGATTCGGCACTGCGTGACTTTAACTGACAATTGCGCGGTCGTGCAATACTGTACCTAAACGAATTTGACGTCATTTTTTTCCCCACAAACAGAGCTTTCTTTTGGTGGTATTTGATCACCTGTGCGATTTTTTGATCATGCGCTATAAACAAAAAAAAGAGCGACAATTTTGCAAAAATAACAATATTTTTCACATTTTTTTATATGAAATTCCCCCCCCCCCCCAAAAAAATGTAAAAATCAAAATTTTTTAACATTTTCGGCCAATTTGTTTTATGCTACATATGTTTGGTAAAAAAAAAAAAAAATTGCAAAAAGCGTATTTTGATTGGTTTGCGCAAAAGTTATCACGTTTACTAACAAAGGGTAAGATTTTTGTCATTTTTGTTGTTTTTTTTTAACGCGTAATGTCGGCGATCTGCGATTTTTTTGCGGTACTGCGACATTGCGGCGGACAGATCGGACCCTTGACTGACATTTTTGACACTTTTGAGGTTACCAGTGACATTACTACAGTAATCAGTGCTATACATATGCACTGTTACTGTAAAATGACACTGGCAGTGAAGGGGTTAACTTTTTTGAGAGGGAGGGGTTGTGTGTGTCCCTAGGGGCGTGCTTCTAACTGTGATTGGCTGTGATTTGAGGTGTAGGAACAGTGATCAACGGTCCTAAATAGTAGAACCGTATGATCACTGTTCTTACACAGGGGAGAATGACAGGCCTGCCTTTCTCCCGCTCTAACGGACGATCGCGAGTGGCCGGCGGACATCGGGTCCGCCGGTCACACGCACAGGGGGGTCCGTGACCGCGTGGGAGCGCGCCTCCGGTGGCGCACGCTCGATCCCTAGACCCTCACAGGCTAGCAACGTAGTACTACGTCGCTTTGCCTGTGAGGGGCTGACTGCTGCAGTAAATAGTCGTGTGGTGGTCGGCAAGCAGTTAAGCACACCAGTGTGAAAGGGCCCTTACACTGACCAAGGCAATGATATGATCAACTTTGTATGTTGCATTTTTTTTTTTTGCCAAGTGCTAGAAGTATTTATTGTGAACAATGGAGAAATGTAAAATGTATTTTTGTAAATGGTTTAGTGTTGGGAAAACAGTGGATATGGTTTGTAAGATTCTTAGTACACACAGGCCATGAAAAATGGTCTGCTCATATGCTCATATGCATTGGGAAGGGTTCTGTGAGGTTGTAATTGCTTTTTTAATCCCATTGATGAAACCCAAATGGAAAAATGTTCTATCCAGGTGACCAGTGTGAGAAAGAAAAAGAAAAGAAGGCCAAGCTCCCCAATGGTGACACATACAAGGATGGAAAATGTAACCGTTCCTAAACCTTCCCCATTTCATCTGAAACTAAGAAAAAGGCATTAAAGTATGCCCTGACACAAAAAAAAAAAAAAATCTTGTTACCTGGCTACCCTGTTTCCCTTAAAAATAAGCCCTACCCCGAAAATAAGACCTAGCATGATTTTCAGTGATGGCTGCAATATAAGCCCTACCCCGAAAATAAGCCCTAGTAAAATCCTTGCTCTCAGCCGCTCCCTCTGCAGTATTCGGAGAGGGAAAGTAGAGCTCTGGAGGGTCACTTGAGTGCCCAGCAGCGCTGTAAATAAGGTATTTTCCACAATAAAGTTACGAAAAGGAGACACACTACACATTACATAATCGTTTTACAAAATCAATTACATAATTTTACAATGACTTTATCCAAAGTTTATTTTTGGGATTACAGAATGTCATAATGCTGACTACTGAGCTGACAGGGAGAGAGGGGGAGGGAATTTTTTTTAACATTCTATTGTTTTATTCCAGGTATTTGAAACATAGAGAGGGCTAAATTACACAGCAAAAGCACTGTGCTGTCTATCATGCTTTAAAGGGTCAGGATATTTATCTATTTATTTTAGGGTTACAATCACTTTAAGATCGTCATTGTACATACCGTAAATAAGACATCCCCTGAAAATAAGCCCTAGTGTGTTTTTGTGTAGCCAAAATTAATATAAGACCCAGTCTTATTTTCGGGGAAACACGGTATATCTGGTTGCATCAATTCTGAGTCACAAAACTGGTACACGCATGCAGCAAATGAAAGCCATAAAAGTAGTTGCATTGAAGATAAATTCTCAGCTTGATGGCCAGGCAGAACTAGCATTTTCATAGAAAGGGATCCACACCAGTAGCCTACATACATCTCTCATATTCTGCTTCTATTTACAATAGCACATTATTAGAAATGTAAAACTGAACGACAGTCTATTATGGTAGTTTTGATAAAGAGTATCTGTAGCTAAAAGTCTTTTTCGTTGTTGTTTTTGATAGAGTGTGAAAGGATTAGAATCCCTCTCAGGTTTTACTGCCATTGTGGGCTCAGCCGAAGAGATTCACTTCCTGTCTGGTAAAAAAAAGTTGTCCCCAGGACAGAAAGCGACAGCAACACAGACAAGTAAAATGCTTTTTTTTTTTTTTAAGTTAAAGTATAACTACTGTAAAATATTTTAGTAGAGTGGTGAAGGGTTGGAACCCTTGTCTTGTTTTTTTTTTTTTTTTTGAGGTATAAATGCATTAAAAAAATATCCTTACCCAAATCTGCAGCTTCACCCTCTTGTCATTTCGGTAAACAGTCTTCACCTTGAAGTCAATTCCCACTGTGCTAACAAAGGCAGATGTGAAGGTATCATCGGCGTACCGGAAAAGAAAGGAGGTCTTCCCCACGCTGCTGTTCCCAATGATCAGAAGTTTAAACATGTAGTCAAAGTTTTGGTCTGAGACATCTCTATGCCCATATCTTGCATCTGTGGCTGAGGCCATCTGCAACACACAAAGTCAGAAATCACAGGTTGGGGGAAACTATGAATCCTGCACAGAAAGCAGCAACTACAGATGATGCAAGTTGCAATGAGAGGTGAGGTTTAGGGAGGACTAAACAAAGTAACTGAAGCATGCCAAGACATTCCTCACGTAGGGTGCAGATCTCCACATATGAGTGAGAGGAATGCGCTACATGGCCCAGCTACAGCTATACAAAAACACTGGAATACCTTCTATTATTACACAATATCAAAGGCATACTGAAGTGAATATTGCCCATTCCGGTAAAACCACATATGAAGGAATTGTTATTGCAACATTTGGAAACCATTTGACATTCATGTTTAGGAAGTGGCAAACATTAAAAGTGTATAGAAACCCAACAAGGATTTTCTATATTGCAGCTCGTCAGTTCTTAGATGTAGTGGTTGTATTTTATTTCTTTTTATGCCTATTTACCCTTTATTTTTATCTGGAGATCCTGCCAATACCACAGTTTCTGTCTTGGGGTGACAATGCTCACTCATTGTACTGTATCCATGGAGGAGCTTGTAGAGTGATATAGGCACTCTGCAACTACCCACCTTGTGGGACCTTCTGGGTTCTCTTTGTGATATGTTCAAAGTAATTCAATTTTCATCAATTTTGGTAAATATAGTTTTTATTTTCACATTTGTATATATTATCTTTTTGGAAGTCCCTCTGTATGATTTAGTCTACATACATCCCCCTAGAAAGGATACTCTGGTAAAAACCTTTTCTGCTGTCCCATCCTGAGCACTTTTGGCAGCTTTACAACTGTACGCCTTTTTAGAGTCTATCCATTTCTTTGGGTTTATGAGACTTTGGTCTACATATTAAGTACGTTTATTTTGGACACTATGCGAAGTGATAGTTTTTCTCTTTCCTCTTCTTACAGTTCAGGTCATTTATATATTTATGTGTAATTTTTGACAGTAGGCCATTGTCCCTTGAGCCCTTCTTTGACCGCCGGGTTGCCTGAGGGAGTTGCCCTGGGTGTCTTAGTATTTACTGGTCTCCATTAACAACAGTGTCATTTCATATTTGTACTTTACTCTTTATAATGTTATATTGTCATTACTTTCTTTGTTAATTTGCTCTCTACTCTTTGGTTGCTATTTAGTTTTTTTTAAAGTCCTCCAGCTATGCTATTAAATAAACCTCCAGAAGACTGTGATAGTTGACATGTGTTGGGGTTAATCTCTTAATCTATGATCTTTGATTGATAGGGATTCTCATGATTCTGTACATGTTTTTTATGTATATAGCTAAAGATTATGTATGGGTTTTAATAACCTTGCTTGTTTTTAAAATATTTGTACAATACACTTTTTGTATTTTAATTATGATGTTGGTTTCATGGTGCCTTTAATGTTCCATCCATAGCATAATTTCCTCCTGCATAAATGACATGTTAAAGCTTATATGATATTTTAGAGTTTAGGTTTATTTTAAATTTTAAAGGAGTTGTAAAGTCTCAAGGTTTTTCACCATAATGTGTTCTATGCATTAAGGTGAAAAACCTTTGGTCCTGCAGTTGCCCCCCAGACAACCCCCCCTATTCTTACCTGAACCTGATCGTTCCAGTGACGAGCATGAGCCCAGCAGCTCCAGTCACTGTCTCGGGTCCTCATTTGATAGATTGATAGCAGCAGGAGCCATTGGCTCCTGCTGCTGTAAATCAAATCCATTGACTACGGAACGTGGGAAGGGGGGGGGGGCAGCCCTGCTGGCTGTGTCAATGGGCACAGCAGCGGGACTCGTGAGCGCACCCGCACGGGTTCCCCATGGAAAGCGGCTCTCCGTGGGGGCACTCAATAAAGAGGAGGGGCCAGGAGTGCCGAGGGGCACCCCAGAAGAGGAGGATCAGGGCTTCTCTGTGCAAAACCTTTGCACAGAGCAGGTAAGTATACCATGTTTTTTTTTTTTTGCAAAAAACTAACCTTTACAATTACTTTAAGCCTATGATATGCAGCTTGCAACATTTCAAGTACTGCAGAACAATACTGTGTGCCCTGACAGGCTCTGTTACCTATATGCCCTATGCAGAACTGATATTTCAGTTATGGGTGGGCCTAAAAGGCTAAAATATGTATTCTAAGTTTATTATTCAGTTTATTTTGCCAGGACTTCAGCTGGAGGACCCAGATCTGTCCCCCACAACCAGGACTGTTGTATTTTCTGATATAGAATAGTCATAATGTACCTCCTATGAAATGTACACTTGGGGAAAACTCCAATAGTGAAAAAAAAGATCCCCTCATAATGTCCATAAAATAGCCAGGATTTCATACATAAGACCTCTTTGGTTGCAGTGCTCAATGATATACTAGATCAACAGCTCAACTTCACAACTCAAAGAAATGAAAAAAAATGAAAATAGTAAAGGCCCATTTACACTGCTGCATTTTAACACAGGAATGCATCATAAAAATAGTGCCTGTTGCCATCTCAGTTCATTTTTAGAAATTCAACATCTGTTTTTTTGGGGGGTTTTTTTGCATTTTCGTGTTTGGAGAGGATTATAGTAGTCAATAGCAATGGATTAAATTACATGTTACAAGAGTTCTGATGTGTTGGCAACAGATATTATCAAGCCTGGATCAATAGATGTTAACTGTATCAACTCTAAATTCAAAAACATATTATAAAATGCATGTCAATTCATAAAGGAAATGCATGCTGATGCATGCCAACGCACCTGCATAAGCACACACGCATAGATCTAAATGGGTCGCAAATGGCCAATTTAGAGCACAGAGACAATGTCAATATTTGCTCTCTTAGGAACCTACAGTAAATATTCTACACTGTACCTGCATTTTACTTTATCATAAAATGCAGAGCACAGTGAGGAACCTGCGGTATCCTTAGTGTACTCTGCATACAACTGAAGAGAACACTCTGTGATAGGTAGAGAGCTCAAACACATGACCTTTTTATCCCATTCATGTAAATCATTGGGGTTGCTCTTGGTTTTAAATCAATTGATAAGAAAAGCGCACAGGTTGTACTAAATGTTTTAACAAACCTTTTCTTTGAAAGAGAAAATAAATGGACTATTGAGTGTCTGCTGTAGGATCAGCAAAGTTTGCCTAACACTAGATTGGAGACAGACTCCGTAGGTAGGTTCCTGTATGTGAGAAGTTAGCCGCCCACAGTGGCAAGGATTTATTTTGTGTTTTATTTTATTTTGGATGTATTTAAAGGCTTGCACTTGTGTGAAGTAAACTGCAAGAATAAACCAAACTGTTGTTTGCAACCACTTCTCGGCTATCTCCCTGTGTAAACGCACCCCCCAAAAGGGTCATCCACGCCTACCACCGAGCTAATCACTCACATATGGTGGAGGTATGCATTGGGCAGAAGCAGAGATCCCTGCAAAGAAGTTCATCTGTCCTGTGAACTTTGTCTGGTGCATGAGACTGCACAAACTGTGTGTGCAGGAAAGGAGATCCTGCAAGAGAGAGAAAAGCTACTGGCTTTAAAGAGACAGTGGTCTCAAAATTTTTTGCTGGACTGTGAAAAATTTATTGTGGAGTAATTGAAGATGGAGCGATCAAAACGCCTGAAAGATGCAAAGATAGCTGAAATGAGAGACCGGATTCTATGGATGGAGGGGATGCTACCCCCTGAACGAGCCCCATCCATGCCTAAACAGAATCTGCTAAAGAGAAAGGTTGTTGGGGGCGTGGCTGAACTGCCTATGTGAGCGGACGTGTCCCGAGTCGGCTCTGCTATCCTGCCTGATAACATCCTGATTACTGGACCCTAACACCCGATACAACTACCAATCTGACCCGCACCTCCGTACATTGCACTCCGGTGATCGTTCTGTGCTCCTCGCTGCCTCGCTCCGCCATGACTAGGAGGAAGGATGACAGTACCGCCGCGGCCAGGCAGATCCAAGATGGCGCCGGCCCGCTCCCACAGCGTGCGGTCCGTGAAAAGCTGCCCACAGCCATCGCTAAGCTGGGGAAGTTTGCCCGTGACCCGGCTAAGCACAAGCCTGCTACCTCTCCTCCGGCTCCTTCACCGACCTCCAGGAATCCTCCCTCTTCACCCATGGCAGCGCTGTCTCCGCACAAGGCTATCCAGGCCGGATCTCCTCCAGGGCCCGCAGTGAGTACACAGCCGGAGGGTGCTGAGGACGCAGCTCCGATGGAGGATGTCTCCCAGGCCGTCCCCACTATCCAGGACGTCCTAACGGCGATCCATACCTATGGTGCTTCCCTCTCTGAGCTGTCAGGGGAAGTTAAGAGTATGAAGGAGGGTCTGCTTCATATCAGGCAAGACATGCAAAAGATGAGAGAGCGGACCACAGCTTTGGAGGGCCGGGTGAGTGCGGTTGAGGATGATTTACCCCCCCTGATCCAAGATGTGCGAATGAACTCCTCAGGGGTCTCTGAAGCGATGAACAGACTGGAGGATATGGAGAACCGGCTGCGCCGCAGTAATCTGCGCCTGGTGGGCATCCCAGAGAAAGCAGAGGGTAAATCTCCGGTGGAATTCATCGAACAATGGTTGCTAACTACCTTTGGGAAAGACAATCTCTCCCCATTTTTCTCTGTGGAGCGTGCACATAGGGTGCCTTTCAGGGCTCCTCCACCAGGGGGCCCTGATAGGCCATTTCTGCTGAAGCTGCTTCACTATAAAGATAGAGATATTATTGTGAGACTTGCCCGGCAACAGCCTCGCATGGAGATTCAAGGCGCTAGAGTTTCCATATATCCTGATTTTTTGGCAGCTCTACAGAGATAGAGGGCGCGATTTACTGAAATCAAAAAACGCCTGCGTGCCATTCCATTGGTGTATTCCATGATGTATCCGGCCAAACTTCGTGTAGTGGCGAACGGAACAGTGCACTTCTTTGAGAATCCCACTTCTGCCACTAACTGGCTGGATCGCCAGGAGCGGCAGCTCAGAGCTGCGGCGGAACAATCATCCCCACGTGGAGCAAGGGTCTACTTAAGCTGATTGGGTCCTTTAATATTCTGCTGTGAGCCACGGAGCCGTACATTGTTCGGGGATTATGGTACCACCGTTGTCTCACTTTCTGGAGCCCGTGGAAGGGAAGAATCGGGTCTATACAGTTATGGAAGTTCGGGCCCTCTTCTACTACCCCCTCGCCCTGCTAGGGCTGGATGACTGTTGGCTCCTCCTGCCACTTTCCTGCAGTGTTTAGTTACCATGGCGACCATTAATGACTCTTTGTTATCCTGGAATGTCCAAGGACTGGGGGACCCTAGCAAACGCACTGCTGTTATGACCCTGTTGTCGCACCAAGGTCCTGCGATGGTGTGCCTGCAGGAAACCCACCTTACTCCAGACTCGGCTGGCGGACTCCGTTCTAGGCGGTTTCTGATCCAGTTTCATTCCTATCACAGCCAATATTCTAGGGGTGTCTCGATTTTACTTTCAGCAACTATCAAATTTGAATTGCAGGACTCCTTGGTGGACTCTCAAGGCAGATTTATTTTCTTGGCTGGAGTATGGAATGCATTTGTGTGTATAATAGCGAATGTGTATATCCCTCCTCCCTTCTCCTTTGAGGTGCTAGAGTGCCTGTCTCGGTTTGTCGGGAAACATCCCCAAGTGCCAATATTAGTGATGGGTGATTTTAATAACGTGCTTGACCCGACCCTAGATGTCCATAGGAGATTCTGCCCCGGGGGTTTCAGGAGGCCCGCTCCGTTTGCTCGATTTATGGGGGAGCTGGGCCTGGTGGATCTCTGGCGCAGTTCGCATCCGCTTGCTGCTGGTTTCTCTTGTCATTCCCTGTCTCACTCCTCACTATCCTGTATTGACCTTGCCTTTGGCTCGGACCTTACCCACGCCCTTTCCCCGGTAGTTAGCTATTTAGCTAGGGGGTTGTCGGATCATTCCCCACTCCAGCTACGGCTCCGGTTTCCGGGGGGTAGATTACCCATGCATTGGAAGCTGAACCCGTTTTGGCTTTCGCTGTTCCCGGATCATGCATCATTTGCCACCCAGTTGACGCACTTTTTTACTGAGAACAGGCACTCTGCAGCTCCGGGGATTGTGTGGGACACTATGAAAGCATATTTACGTGGGATGTGCATTAAGGAGGTTTCCTCTATTAAATCTAATAGCAGACGCTGGGCAAAGGAGGCTGGTGAGGCGGTGCTCCAGGCCGAGCGGGACTACATAGCTTCCCCCACGGCGGCCTCGGAGGGCCGTTGGTTGGAAGCACAACGTTTCTATAGATCGGTACAACACCAGCAGGCGGACCATAAGCGCTTCTTCACCTCCCAGGCTTACTTTGAGGAAGGGGAGAAGACAGGTCACATGCTCGCTGTGATTTCTAGAGCTCAGCGCCCTCCATCCATAATACACAGGCTGGTTCTTTCTGCTGATCGGGAGGTCACGGACACTGCGGATGTCTTACAGGGATTTAGGTCATTTTTTGAGGATCTGTACTCCTCCAAGGTGTCTTATGACTCGGTGGACCTACAGACCTTCCTTGGGGAACTCCAGCTGCCGAGGGTGTCTGCCCGAGATAGGGCGATGCTGGATTCCCCTATCCGGTTGGAGGTATTACAGGAGGCTCTGGCTTCTTCCCCTAATTCTAAGGCCCCAGGGACGGATGGGATACCATTAGAGATGTATAAAACTTTTGGAGGGGTTTTGTTGCCTGAGTTACTTACTGTCCTACAAGCCTCTTATGAAACGGGGGAGCTCCCACACTCCATGTATGAGGCAGTGGTAGTTGTTCTCCTGAAGCCCGGGAAGGATCCGACTCGCCCAGAATCTTATAGACCGATTTCTCTATTACCCACTGATTTGAAATTACTGGCTAAAGTGCTGGCTACTCGTTTGTCGAAAGTTATTGCCAAGCTGGTGCATGGTGACCAATCCGGTTTTATACCGGGCCGGTCCACGGCCACCAATATCCGTAGACTGTATTTGAATATGCAGGTCCCTCCGGATAATTGTGGTCGAAGAGCAATACTATCGCTTGACGCTGCTAAAGCATTCGATAGCGTGGAATGGCAGTACCTATGGGCGGCCCTTGAAGGCTTTGGCTTGGGACCCTCCTTTATTAAATGGATGAAGATCCTATATGCTGCACCTACGGCTTGTCTCCGCGTCAATAATTCGCTTTCACGATCATTTCCGCTGTGTAGGGGCACTAGGCAGGGGTGTCCGTTGTCCCCCTTGCTGTTTGCCCTAGCGGTGGAGCCTCTAGCGGCGGCGGTGAGGGCTGACCCAGCTATTGTGTGTTTCCGACGGGGGGAACGGGAGGACAAGCTTGCATTGTATGCTGACGACGCGTTGTTGTTTTTGGGCGACGCGTCGGGCTCACTGATTGCATTAATGCACCTGATTCATAGGTTCAGATCCTTCTCGGGTTTCCAGATAAATTGGGATAAGTCTGTCTTGCTGCCGCTAGACCCCCTGGAGGTTGCATTGCCCCCGGTTGCGTCACAGATTGAGGTGGTGTCCCAATTCCGCTATTTGGGAGTGGTGGTCCACCCTGATCTGGGGCAATATATTAAGCTCAATATTCTCCCTTTGTTGCATAGGTTTCGAGAGAAGTTGACTAGCTGGGTCAGGTTGCCTCTGTCGGTGGTTGGCAGATGCAGCCTGATCAAGATGATCTGGAATCCACAGCTCTTATATGTTTTGCATAACTCACCGGTATGGGTCCCCATACATGTGTTCAAGCGCTTCAACATTGTTTATCGTGCACTCATTTGGAGGAAACAGTCCGCCAGGATTCGTTTAGAAACTTTGCAGGAAGCCAAGGATAGTGGTGGTTTGGCCGTTCCGAACCCCTTCTATTACTTTTTGGCGTCCCAACTGCAGCATGTGACGGGATGGTTGCGAGATGACGCCAATGATCCTGTCAGGCGGATCCTTGAGACTCGTCTGGCTGCGAGGTTTGTCTGGCTGTCCCACTCTTGCGCTTCTTGACAGGGTTTGGCAGAGAGCTAAGAAACATTTTACTTATGTTGGATTCTCCAAATACTCCCGTATACTGAATAACGCTAACTATCCCGAACTGGATAAATTGCGGACCTCTCTGCGATGGGGGGGGACTATGGCATCCGCTTTATTTACCAATTGTATAGGGGGGATGTGCTTAAGGATTTCCAGTCTTTACGCACCGAATTTGGCCTGCCTAACTCCCTCTTCTTTCAGTATCTCCAGCTACGTCATGCCATTAATACTCAGTCTAGGGTCTCTCCATGGGGTATGTGCCAGCCAGCTATCCTTCTGAATTTAGTTAACACCACGAGTAAAAAGGGGCAGATCTCCTCGCTCTACACGGCCCTCATGGGACAGGTTTCAGGAGCTATGACACTTAAATGCAGGGAATCCTGGGCTGAGGACCTGGGTCCCATTTCTGCTGAGGAGTGGACCGGTATCCTGGACAATGTTCCCAGGGTCTCTCTGTCCTCCTCACAGAGACTTACTCAATTATTTATTTTACACCGTACCTACCGGACCCCGCAGCGCTTGCATGGTTGGCGGCGGAGGGATACTCCCCTGTCCCCTCGATGCAAAGTTCACACGGGCAATTTATTACATATGCTGTGGCGCTGCCCAAAGTTACATCGCTACTGGCATGGGATTATACGCTCTATTAACGATATCTGGAAACTGACATTGTCTGTGGAACCCAAACTGTGTATCCTGGGGTGGCTGGATGAGGAACTCTACCCCCCCCCCCCCGATGTACACACTGCAATCCTCAGAGTACTATTTATTGCTAGAAAACTGATAGCCCGGAAATGGATCTCTGCTCAGGCTCCTACGCATGACGCCTGGGTGGAGGAGGTTAAGGTACTCTTGAACAGGGAGCATCTCACCTATAAACACAGAGGGAATGCCATGAAATTTGAGCGCATATGGGGCCCATGGTTAGATGTCCCGGGTCTAGCCCCACTTCATCTAGTGTCCAATAGGATTATGGGTGGGGTTCGACGATCTTAGGTCTACCGCAATTTCCTTATGGCTGATACGTAGACATCCCCTGTGGCCCACGTGTATGGAATTGCTCACCGGAATTTGTGTGTCTTGTTTTGTTTTGTTTCTGATGATGAAGGAGACATATCCTCCTGGAACTTTGTTCTGGAAGTATGATGCTTAGAGTATTAGATTATTTCTACTGCACTGTATTTTCATGGATGACATATTGTAGTGATGTTGTGCACTCGGCGACGGTTCCTCGGCCGCCGCATTTGTTCTGCCCATGCCTCTCTAAGTAAGGTATTATCGAGAAATGGAGAACTCATCGTCTGTTCCCTTTTTTATGTTTGGTTTTGTTATGTATTGTATGTGAAAAAAGTTTTTGTGTGTTTTTTTTTTTCTCAATAAAAATTATCTGATTTAAAAAAAAAGAGAAAGGTTGTTGTCCCTAGCAACACTGGGGCAAATGTGGATTTTCAGCGGAGCTTTGCAGCTCAACAAAAGGCTCACCAAGAGAGCATGGCAGGCTGGAAACAGAGACGCCAGCAGCAAATGGAGGCCATCGGTTTGGAGGAAACCGAGTATGTGTGCAGGGCTGAGTTGGATGCCTTGCAACGGAAAATGGAAGAAAAAGAACAAGCCCTGGAGTTGCTTAGGATGGAGCATAGAAACTTGCAGGCTCGGGTGTTACAGTGGGAAGAATCCACTGCTCTTGTTTTTTCCGAATTGCAAAAACGCAGAGAGACTATAATAGAGAAAGATACCATCCTCATGGAAAAGGAAATTGAAATAAGACTTTGCAGGAGCAAAGTATGGGTGATATGTTGGAGTTGCGTAATCAGCTGAAAAAAAGTCTTCAGTCTTTGGAAGCTACAAAAATAGACCTGCAGGAGGTGCAGGAACAGAATGTCTCTCTGAAAATGACATTGTCTCTCAGCGACAAGGAGAAAAGTGAGAGAGAGGCTAAATTACTGAGTACTGTGTATGAGCTCAACACTTTGAGCAATGTGGTAGATGAATTACGTACGGACTGTGAAAGTTGGAAAGATGAAGTCCAACGTGTCCAGCAGCAGTTAAAGGAGAAAGAAGCCTGTGTGGCAGAATTACATTCCCATTCCCAGAAACTAGCCAATGAGGTGAAAGCTCTTATGCAGGGAAAATGAGATTCTGAACACAAGAGAAAAAAGTAGAGGCACAGCTGCAGGAATCGCAAGTCAAAGCATCAGAAGGTGACCGATTGTGTGCTAGCTAGGCTGTCAGAGAAGGCAAACCGACTGCAGGTTGAGTTGGACAATGTCACAAATCAGCTTTCTCAAGCAGACAGCAAATCTAAAGAAATTGCCAAAGATTTCTCTATCTTGGAATCGCAGCTGCAAGACACGCAGGAACTCTTACAGGAAGAGAGATGTCAAAGGCTGAGTTTTAGCACAAAGCTCAAACAAATGGAAGATGAGAAAAATGGCTTCCTGGAACAATTAAAAGAGGAGGAGGAAGCAAAGAAAAACCTATCAGAGCAAGTCGCAACACTGCAAGCTCAGATAGCGGATATGAAAAAACGCATGGAAGAAAGCGTTGGTTCATTAGAGAGTGTTGAAAATGTAAAAAAGAAGTTTGATCAGATGCTTGGTGAGGAGAAGACTGTGTCTGCAAAATATGCAGAAGAACGCGACCGTGCAGAAACGGAGGCGCGTGATAAAGAGAGCAAAGCCCTGTTCTTGGCTAGCTCCTTGGAGGAAGCTCTAGAGTGTAAGGTTGAACTAGAAAGAGTTAACAAACGGCTGTGTACAAAAATTAAAGATTTGGTCAGCTCCAAGGATGATGTTGGGAAAAGCGTTCAGGAGCTAGAAAAGTCTAAGCTAGCCTTAGAACAGAAAGTAGAAGAGATGAAGATTCCGTTGCAGGAACTTGAAGAGGAATTACAGGCAACAGAGGATCTGTCCCAAAGAGGGGATAGTGTGCCTGATGCAGTTTTTAAAAGGATCAGTGTTTTGGGATCTGTCCTGAGTGAGCATCAGAAATTTGATGACATGTTGTTTGAATCACCCCTATGGAATAAACAGTTCCTTCAAAAACTTCAAGCACTGGAAAATGTATCATTAGAACTTCAGCAAACAAAAGAGCTGCGTAAGAAATGTGATAATTTCTCAGTTCAGGCTGAAAACCTAGTGGAGAAAACTAAAGCAAGTGATATAAAACTTGGAGAAAAAAGCAAACACCACCTAGTGGAGAAAACTAAGGCTGTTGGTGAAAACGTGAAGCAAATGAATTTCAAGTGCCTTTCAGGGAATATTTCCAAAATGGAACTGGTGAAAGACAGGTGGCAGAAGTTTGATCGTGATCTTGAGATACATTCCATGTGGAGTTCAGATAAAGAAAAGGAACTAGGTGACCTTAAGCGGTCAAATAGTTCAGCAGAAAGTGCATTGAAGAAACCTGTAATAGACTGTGTTGTTGCTTTTGACCCATATGTTGGTGGAAGGAAAGTTGATGATGTTGCTGGAAAAATGAACAGGGGTCACTTTGAAGAAATGAGTGACAGCCTGTTGTCGCAAATGGAAGGCCTTCTGCACAGCATCTTAGAGCAAGCCAAGCTCAAGAAGGCATTTCTTGGAACAAAGCCAAGTGAAGCAGAGGTTCTCAAAGTGTTGTGGAAATCATTTATTGATTGCAGAGAGAGGCGGCTCAAGAATGTTGAAGACTTTAAGACTAGCACAATTGAGTTGCCTATGGATCACGGTCCTCCATGGCGGATAGGACAGACGGTTATGAAGGACAAACTTAAGGAGCGAAATGATGCCAAAAATGCAGTTGAAGAATGTGTATATGAGATGAGGGACAAACTGTGTGACATTTATGAGAAATCTGTCAATGAAGATGACAGAAACAGTTTCATCCGGAAGCTTGAGGATACTAGGAGGCTTATCAGTGAAAGTCAAGAGAAGTGCCTGACACATGCGTGCCTGGAAAACTGTGTCCCAACCCGAGGGTTGAAACAAGAGGGGGGGGGGGTATGTGACAGGAAGTCAGGTAGATCTGTGGATGTAGTCACAGACAGGAGATACATTTCCACCTGGTTTAGAAAATTCACCAATTACTATAGGGTGTCGGCTGCAAAGGTAGCCAGAACTGTCTAAGGACGTTGAACAGACTTCAGCTGTTCAGAATGAGGAAGTTAAGGCCTCTATAATTTGTCCAAAGGAAGTCTATGGATTGCTGCCTCCTGACGCCGTGTGGGCTGGGGAGAGGAGGACAGTCAGATGTGTGCCTCCTGACGCTGTGAGGGCCTGGGAGAAGGATTGCTGCCTCCTGACGCCGTGTGGGTAGCGGAGGACAATCAGATGGGTGCCCCCTAAAGCTGTGTGAGCATAAGAGGGGAAGACCTCCTGAAGCGATGTGCGCTGAGGAGGGTAACAAGTGTGAAGACTACTCAAGGATCGTTTCTATGTGAAAAGAAACCAATGGACATTTCCTGTGTGAAGGGGAAATGAATTAAGACTGAAGACTTCTCAAGGTGAGAAAATGGACTATTTCTATGTGGAAGAAATAAATGCACTGTTTGCTATGTGAAGAGACAAACAAAGGAATGTGTTCTATGTGAAAAGAAAAGCCAAGGGACATGGTCAATGTGAAGAGGAAAAGGGACATGTTCAATGGACATTTGTTGTGTGAAGAGAAAATAAATGGACTATTGAGTGTCTGCTGTAGGATCAGCAAAGTTTGCCCAACAGTAGGTTGGAGACAGACTCCATAGGTAGGTTCTTGTATGTGAGAAGGTAGCTGCCCACAGTGGCAAGGATTTATTTTGTGTTTTATTTTATTTTGGATGTTTTTGAGGCTTGCACTTGTGTGAAGTAAACTGCAAGAATAAACCAAACTGTTGTTTGCAACCACTTCTCGGCTATCTCCCTGTGTAAACGCACCCCCCAAAGGGGTCATCCACGCCTACCACCGAGCTAATCTCTCACAATATATATATATATATATATATATATATATATATATATATATATATATATATATATATATATATATATATATATATATATATACACACATATATACATACATACACACACAAGCTAATGGATCCTGCTGCTCCCACTGAGTCCAGTAATGAAGGAGAGAGAGAGAGAGAGCAGTGCCGCTGCTCTCATGCACAGCGCTGGATTGAGATCAGGCTCAGGTAAGTATTTAGGAGGGGGGGGGTACACCTAAAAGTTTTTTTTTTTTTTTTTTTTACGTAATGCAGAGAATGCAATAAGGTAAAAAAAACCTTTAGCCTTTAAAACCACTTTTAGTATTACATTACAAAAATCAAAAAAAAAAAAGCATAACACTTCTGCACAGCATCATTATTTCAGGGGGTGAAAGAGTTAATGTGATATATTCCCAGGCCAAAGTAGCAATTGTGCTGCCATTTAATAAAAACAGCAGCTTCATTAATGAGCTTCGTTGGCTGATGATTACTCATCTACCGATATTCATGAGCTTCATGGAGCTTCCAGTCCTAATCAACATCTAATTTCTATGATTTGATGAAGGTGTCATTTAACCCTTTAACCACAGCGGTATGCATACAGAATTTTATATGGTTGGAATCATTAGGTAAACTCATGTAAGTCACTTTTGGGACCAGGTGGTCAAACAAAATTGTGAAACAGGGTGCAGAAGCCTTAAAGCAGAGCTAAAGTGTAAAAATAACAAACTGAGAGCAGGCAGGCAGGCAGGCAGGCTATTTATTACAGAAGAGACATGTAATGTCTCTTCTGCAATAAAATAAACTTACTTGCCTGTTCACAATCTCCTTTACATGTACATTGGGCTGTGCAGAATGAATAAATTCCTGTGCATACACAGAAGATACGTCATCCCATGCCAACCAATAAAGATGGTGAGAGACTGGACACCTGGAAGAAACCAGGGAGGAGATTCCAGTGAAGGACCTCACAGACAACTAATCGTAGTAGAAGAGGTATTTGTGATTTTAGTTCTGCTTTAAAGTGGAAATAAAATCACTGATTTAATTCTTTCCTAAAAGAAAGCTAAAGTTAGAAATGTTCAGAAATGTGATTAAATCTTTGAAGACCAACCATAGGAAATAGGAAAAATAATCTACTATTGCAGTGTGGCTTCTCCAGGGGAGGACTGGGCCAGGGGGCAGGGGGGCAATTGCCCCCCGGGCCACTCTGATGCCCTATAAAAAGGCTGCACTGCTTCTGCCACAGACATGCCTAAAGGATTCCTGGTGAAGAAAAGTAAAAAGCCCCCACCGCTGACCTACTGAGTGCGGGATAAAGACAAGACAGAGCGCAGCCCTCCCCCCAACATGGATGGTGTAAGCGGTCTCTGAGCAGAGGCCGGTGTCATGCCCCACTGGAGACTCTTCTCCTCCGGCCAGCCCCAACCGAGCTGTCCCAGCTCCCTCCAACCGCCCCTGCTGGCCAGGTCGGGAAACCAGATTCGGCCAGTGAGTAGAGAGTACCTGGAGTGAAGCTTCAGCCTGAAATGGGGGTCAGGAGGAGGCCGGAAAGAGAGAGTGGGAGGGGGGGCCGAGTCGCTGCACCATGGACCTCTGGTTTGTACTTGTCCTCTGGGCTGAAAGTTGCAAGTCAGCCCCTGGTCTTCTCTGTACTTCAAGGGTCAGATACCTGTTAGGTCTAGGAGGTACAGTATAGGAACAGGTATTATTACTTACCCTGATACCCTGCTTTGGCACTTTCCTCTTCTCCCTGAAGCTCTAATCTTTGGGCAGTCCCTCTGCCTCATCACGTACAGTGTAGGTCTATTAACCCTGAAAACCCTGCATTGTACATGGAGGGGGCAAGCATGCAACTTTTGCCTGCTACATCTTAGAGAGAAGTCTGCAGTCAAGCACTGCTGGAGGGACCCTACTGGAGGGCAGAATAATGTAAGGTAAGCATTTCTGCTTTTGCTGGCACTCCTAGACATAACGAACATGTAACCCTTGCAGTGCGGACGGGCTGCATTTCAAGAGTATTTTTTTTTTCTCATTGGATTTAATTAAATATAACAAAGTTGTTACCTGCAGTATTTTAATTTACATTCTGCCTACATTCAAGCCATGCTGTCACAGTTGCCAGTGCTTTTGTTAGCTCTCAATCAATCTTTCAAGCCCTCAAATGGCTGATTAGATATGAAATACACACACACACACACACACACAATATATATATATATATATATATATATAGTATAAACATAGGTTATCCTTGGAGGATAGAAAGACAGGAGGGTTGAGTTCCACTTTCGGAAGAGCCCTTGAGGTAAACAGGACTTCAAATACTGCCTCACCTGCATTAACTGTATGAAATAAGACTCCTCAATCCCTGGGTGTGCAGAGCATTATGACAGCCTCTATGTGGGCAGATGCCATCCAAAGCTTTCCTATATTTAAGATAAATGTGTTGAGGCTGTAGATTCTGTTAACAAAAGGAAGCCTTCATTAGAAATGTCCTATGGGGCTGACATAGGTGTATGGGCCGATGCAGGCCCTAATCTTAGCCTACCTTTGACTTTGGACTTGCCTGCGGATTCTACCATTTCATCCTCTGCCTCTTACTGACCTCAGCCTGTATTATGAAATATGTCCTCAGCTGCCATCTTAATGCTGTCTCTGCCTGCCTGTTGCTGACTCTGGCTTGTATTTAGACTTTGCCCTGCTGCTTGACTTTGCCATAACCCAGCGCTGCCTCTGACATGTGCCAAACCTAATTTCTGTACCCAGTATCTTAAACATAATCAGACACTGACATCTCTGACAAGGCACCAGCTGCTTCTGGTTTGTCTATTCTCCAAGCCATTCCATGCCCAGGAGTACTTGAGCTGGAGGTCCAAGGGAGGCCCCCCTCATAAGCGCATTCTCCGCCAAGACCATGATATCCTGTCACAATGTTACATAACGAAGAAGATGCAAAGCTAGATAATTCTATAAAATAATTTTGTTTTGTAGCTCCCTCTTTCTTTCCACCCTCTTCTCATAACACAAGTGCCATTCACACCTAGCTCTCCTAAAAATGCTGGGTCTGTCTGAACATAGCTCTTGAAATGTTGACAGTAGTCACGTGTCCCTCCAACCTGGCTTGGTTCTAGAAACGGTAGCAAGAAGGCGACTGGTAGGTATCAGAATGCTTTTATTAGCAATAGCAAGTTAAAAGATATAAAAGTTGCAAGAGATTGCTATGTTAGAGAGGTACTGTAGTTACTTTAAAAGTCACTGACCCTGAACAGGTGGCAGATAAGGACTCTTATGAGGATGTCCACTCTAGGTCAGAAACTCAGTGCCGTGGCCTAAAATAACAGCCAGGCAGCAAGTTTAACTACTGCAGGTGAGCAATGGCAGTCTCTGTATTTGTCCATCAACAAGTTTACATTAAAAAGAAACAAAATCTTTGATAATGCACAAAAACCATTATCTGAGAAAGGAGGAAACAAAAGGAATGCAAATCTTGTAACTGCAAGATAAGTTTGAATAAGTGACAGGTACTTTCAATACTGGCAAAGCACTCCCAGAACAATTTTCTCCTTATACATTGTGCAAAACAAACGCC
The DNA here is from genome assembly GCF_965119305.1 of Pelophylax lessonae. Taxonomy (NCBI): domain Eukaryota; kingdom Metazoa; phylum Chordata; class Amphibia; order Anura; family Ranidae; genus Pelophylax; species Pelophylax lessonae. Next base: position 240,741,614 of record NC_138775.1, on the reverse strand, counting down.
CGAATTACCGGACCAGTGCTGTGGAGCAACAAAGGAGAGGTAACACTATTGTACCTGATAAATATATGTGTATTTCAGGTCACTGACTCCAACACCCCTGGAAGTGTCAGGTCAGGTTCTACGTAATCTTCACCTGGGGTGCAGAGAAAGCAGAGTGGGCAGCAAGTGACATGTCCCCTTGGAAGGGAATCCCTAACTTGAATACTGATCCTTGTGACAGTAGCTTTAACATTTCCAACTTGGTAAAGAAGTTGAACATGAATCTTGTACAAGCTAGGGTGTAAATACTGTTTACATAACTGGTTATTTCAATTTCCTGTTTTTTAGTATGAACGCTGTCAAAACGATAAAATGAAGAATGATAGAAGAAAATTATTTTCATTTGGGAAACATTTTCTGCTATAGTATAGAACCACTTAAAGGACAGGCATGCTTTTAAATAACATTTGAGTCTCGTAACTGGCATACACCACTAAGGTAAAGAAGAAAAAATGTATTTGTAATATCTGGTTCAATTCTATGGGATGGGCAGCAGATTCCTGAGAAAGATGGGGGGATTCATGTCAATATATAACAGTAAGCATGTATGGATGTCTCTATAAGCCTTAGCAACAGACAACCACTACTTCAGTAAAACAGTACAGGACACAAACAGCTACTTGTGAGTATACTCATAAACAGGATCCCTCTCAGTAAAGTCACGGTAGATCTGGTAACACAGACAAACAGCTGGAGGGATCCAAAGCCCAAGGACATGGGGGTGGGGGGGGGGCAATCCACTGGAACTGCAGTACTCGGCTAGTTCCCCACAGTAATAGGGTCCTCTAGAGAAGCTGCATGCTATTAGGCGTTCTCAATCTCCTGCATGCCAGTTCTGACAGTGGAGGACAGCTCACCCGTCTTCAGTTCACTTGACCGGCTACCCCTGCCTCATCTTTGAGCTGCTGATTGAGGGAAGCAGAGGAACTTCTCTTCCCTGGGCATGTTCAGGAACACAGGGAGTGGCAGGAAAAGGAGTCTGCACCTGCATCTGGGCATGGTGAGTAAAAGGGCACTCTATTACATAACTAAACCCAAACCCAAAAACAAAAAAAGTTGCAGATTACCAGTCCTTCAATGTGTTGACTGCATTCGATTTCTTTTTAGTATTTATTCCCCTTTCACACAGACATCCTGTTTACTTCAAAAGGAACAAAATATTCCATGACACATAAAACTTTAACTGAGAAATATAGAAACAAAGGGAATGACAATCTTTTAACTGCAGGATCAGTTTCCATTCTGATCGAACTCAGCAGAGGATCAGTTCATGGATCCCCTGCTGAGATGAAGTGGAAGCACTCCAATGTAAGGGGCCTAAGTTTTTATTTTTCAGGCTAAGGACATTTTCAGCAAATACAGAGAATACCTATTGATCTTGCCAGAAATGTATTGTCCATGTCACTTCCTCTAACCAGGACAGCAAGCAAAAGTATCTTATCTTTCCAATGTTAAATTATTAATTCTATCATCCCTCATGTAATAGAGATAAACAACGGCAACATGATTAAAGTCCAGGCTGGGTGGCAACCATGGCTACCTCATTAGAGTGTAATAGAAGGTTTAAGTTTATTGCTCCCTGTGCCACCTTAATTCTTTTCTCCTTGACATGCAGTTATAAAAGTTGTCACCAAGACAGCAATTCACAGGGAGCCTTAAGCTGGCCATTTTGTTACAAAATGTTTATTTTTGGAATGTTCGTTTAATTTTTTAAATGTTGGTAAAGTCAAATTGACATTCATATTAGACTGCAGTGACGAGAAAATTCCAAGGAGCAGGATGTAACATTTTGTCTTGAACCAGCAGTTGCCATTCAAGCAACAGGTCTGGGCAAAACTTTAAGGGCTTTTGAATGAAATTAGTTGTCAAAGTCCGGATCTGAACCCGCATTCTCTGTAGTGTCCAGCTGTAGCTCTTCTCTTTGTGCCACCTGAGATGCTGGACAGCTCCCTATCTGATCTCTTAAGACACTCTTGTCTTGTCCATTGTTTCTCTTGAACCTAGAAATCTTTGCTCCTCTCTCAAACTTTATAATTTAAGCCATGTCTCCTCACTTTCTGTTTACCAGATTATTGTGCTCTCTCCCACATAGCTACAGCTGTCTTTATGTTTACTACCAATTGTTGCCGAACTTTGGCTTGTTCCCTGACTATGCTTCTGCTTGATCCCAACCTGCAACCACCTGTTACTGACCTTTGACTTGTTTACTGACTACTCTTCTGCTTGATCTCTATCTGCTATTGGACCCCTGCATGCTCACCTCTTTGTAAGGCGATCCTGGAGACCACGACCTGGTACTAACATGCAGCAAAAGTCATCTCCAGCATCAGAAGCTCCGGTGAATATCAGTTAGTGTTTAGACTCCACACCTAAGGTGAGCCTGTGTGAATACCATGAAACCTATCTACTGGTCTCCGAGCCTAACTCCTGACCGTGACATTAGTTGATCCAACATGGGCTAGCAAGAATGTTCTTACAAACAAAATTTCTACAACCGTTCAAACAAAAATCTAATGGTTTAAACGGTTATTCTAACCATGTAACCTGTGTTACAACCCTTCTCCATGGTATACAAAATAAATGCAAAAGTTTTGTCTGTATTTTGGCTCCAAGTGAAAAATGTACTCTAAAATAAAACTTAAAGTTATATTAATTCCTTTTTTTGTTCAGATTACTTTTGAGCAAGCTAGAAATAATTGAAATAAAATGTGGAAATTATAATAATGATTTTACATTTTGACCATAGATACTCTGTAAAGTAGTATTAAACCCTCAGGGTTATCTAGCATTGTGCCCAATTAACTTTCGCCAATAAAGTTTGCCTATTTGCTAAAATTCTTACCCCAGTACTTGCAGATTACAGCTATTTCTCTAACCTTCCAGTCTTCGTAGAAAATAGTTAACCATGAACAGTGCAGTCTGGAGTCTGTCTGTTGGCCTGAAAAAAGGAGGGGGAGGAGGAGAGAGGAGCAGGAGGAGCAGGGAAGTGCCTTGCCATCCTGGGCTATGGGGCTGTGTATTTCAATTAATGAACACAGAGTAGGGAGATGCAACTCTAGTCTCTGCATGCAAGGGTGACCCCATAGGATGCTGCCAGAGAACAGAGCCACCCTGAAACAGGAAACCTGGAGCAGCGGTTATGGCGCCAGCTTGTACTGGAACATAGGCAATAGACATGTGTGGTTCATTTCGTTCCAAATAAAAATTCGGACAATTTTTTTTGTTATTTGGAGATTTGGATATATCCGAATACCTGAATTACAGTATAAATGAAGTTACAGAATGCTCTGAATAACGAAACGAAATTCGTCCAAATTTCGGAAAATACATTTTAAATTCAAATAGAATTTTACATCGAATTCCAGTCCAATTCAAGCTGTAAATATATTTCTGAAATCAAAGACTACCATTTCGAAAAAATTCTGTTTTTGTTAAGCCAAAAGTGACTTAAAGAGTCATTGTAATCATTTGATGAAGCTTTTTCTTTTGATTGTTCACTTTCCCAAAAAAAGAAAAATCTAAAGTTTTCAATTCGACCGATTCAAAAGTTATCGATTCTAACATTTCGAAAAGAAAAAGATCAGGAAATTCTAAGATAATTTGAAAAAGACATAAAAACTAATTTTGAATACGAATAACGAAACTAAATAACTAGATTAACGAATCTAAACGAAACAAAAGAAATGTTTTCGTCAATAACACACATCTAATAAGCAAGGGTTAAAGTTAAAGAAGCTGCATGCTCATTAGGTGATTAAATCACTTTAAGCCCAGCAATAGCAATTCATTTTATGTAGAAGAAAAAGATGTAAGCAGTACAGATTTATCCTTTCCTCCATAAATCACTGAATTATATATTCAACAAACAATTTGATATAGCAGAATGCCAAAATAAATTCTAAAAAGTAAAAAAAATGCCACGGACATTAGAGGTACAGTTTAGAAGAAATCAGTTGTCAAATTAATAATTCAGCTGGATACAAATGCTATCCCTCTATTTTTATGTTTTTCACCTTTTCCATGGACCCTATTTAAAGGTCATACTTCTAAAGCCCGACTAGCCTGCCCATACCAGTTGTCATGCCGATGGAACATGGCTGGATTTTTTTTTCATACTTCACTGGCTACAGAGAACGTCTACCTTCTGTGTGTCTTAGAAGCCAACCTGCATGGATTGTGAACCTTCCTGATGAATCGGCATTACACTTCTTCCATGTAATTCACACAAAGCTTGTGAAATAAGCGTAGCTTTTAAATTGCTAATAAGAATTGTGTCATATTGCGTTTTCACAATCTCCCGTAATTCGGAATGAGAAATTCATGGTGTGTAATGTGATGTCGAAAAAGGACTTTGCATACTTTTCATACCCACTCAGTGCAGAACACCATTTTATTTATTAATTTAGGGTCAGTGCCCCAAAGTATAAAATATGCAGTTATTTTTTTTTTTTTTCTGTGGGCTATTTTATACTTTTTCCTCAAATTATTCTTTTTTTATTATTACTTTACACTTTTCTTTCATAGATCACTTGTTTTTGCTAGGAAAATAAAATATATAAAAAATAATATTATAAGAAAATATTTAGCATTTTTTTTTTCCTATGTAAGTCAGTTCATTGTAATTATAACACTGGTTGCTTGAAGCCCAACTAAACTTTCAGTTTAAATCAGCTACATACAGTACAATGCAGATACATCAAAACAAAAAGTGTTTAATGTCATCAATTTTATTTCTTTAGAAACCAGCCACAGCCTGAGTAGAAAAGCCTGCCGCCTGCCAGCTTGTTGCACAAAAGGACTCTTGCTTTTTGTGTAAAAGGAGTGGTCTCTCTGCAGAGCTCTGATACACCCCCTGCCAAGACATGAGCTTTTCTAAATGCAGACCTATAGATCTGACTCAGCAGGGGGCGCATCGGACCTCTGCATAGAGACCACTGCTTCTACACAAAGAGCAAGGATCCTTCTCATCTGTACTCAGGATGTAGCATCCATACACACAGATTAAAAGATGCAGAGAATTACATCCACCACTGTGTTTTTAGAGCCCTCCAACATGTTTATTAGAGCCAAAAAGTCCACCACTATGTTTCTATAGACCACCAGCAATTTAAAAGCAGAATGTTGCAGGAGGTTTGATATATTAAGTGTACAAACATTTCTGTAACAATAAACAGTAAAACCTTGTGTAGCACTATTCCCTGGGGAGCTGCTTGAAGCGGGTTCCCCTGGGTTACCCATAGCAATAACTTAGCAATTCAAAGTACTTTAAGCGTTTGGCTCAGTCAGAAAACAGTCCAGGGGATGAGTTTTTTTGTTGGTTTTATTTTGGAACTTGGATAGGAGAAGGATAAGTGGGATACTCCAACTGGATGAACTATGCACAATTTTCGGACTTCTAACTATGCTAAGTACGGCAAGGCCGTTACTTCACCTTGCCACTGTAGTGAAGTATTTGATAAGCAAACTGTATAGTGAATTACTCTTCAGGGCCCCGCATGCCCCCCCCCCCTTTACCCCTACTCTTCAGGGTTCTACTTGGCACCCCTTTACTCTTGTGTGAAAAAAAATTGTAACTGAAAATTACAAAAGTGCGCTATTACTAAACAATAAAACAATAAACATTGTCCATATGTGAAAAAATCCAAAAAACAATGCAGAAAACCATGAGGAGTCTATTCCATCTGAAGGGGAGTGTTCCCAAGGTGATGCATGTAAAACGGACCACCTTCTATCCTCTGACTTCTCTGGAGGGGTCCCCCTTCCTGGGCAGACCCCTTGGCAAGCCCCCTGGTACACACAGACACTGTTTTTCCCAGGTGACTCTGCCAGCAGCTCCACCGTCAGCTTTCCAGGATCCTTCAGGCTCAGCTCCACACCTGGCTCACTAGGCCAACTGCCTGTGACCACCTTCCTCAGACAGCAGGAGGAGAGACAGCCATCACCCTCCTCCCGGGACTCTGCTCCCTGCCAAAGATGCCCTGTCACATGTGCCCTTGGCTTTTATGGTCAATCCCAGGATGCACCGTGGTAGTGCCCTCCCACTGGAACTGCCACAAAAGCCTGTTTGCCACTAGCCAGGTTTCCTCCACTGTCCAACAGGCTCCCCTGTGCATTGTGGATCAATTAATTCTTAGGCCCCATGCACACGGGACGTTTTTAACGCCGCTGTAAGCAGCGTCAGGCGTTTTCTTTTTGCAGCCTAAAAACGCCCCTCCATGTTATTCTATGGCCTCATGCACACTCAGACGTTTTTGAGCTGTAAGTGGCTTAGACGTTTTTAGGCTGCAACAAGAACCCACCACCTGCGCGTTCTGAGGACCAGCGTTACAGCGTTAAAAACGCCTGACGCTGCTAAAAGCTGAATAACTTTGCTATAACGTTGCTTAACGTGCGTTAAGCCACGTTATACGTTTTTTTTTCTTCCATTCAAAATCAATGGTTCCCTATGGGATCCTATTGATTTGAATGGAGGTCGCACCGCAACACCGCAAGTCGGATCCGACTTGCGGGGTGACTTGCGCTGTGGGAATCTTGAGGGGGAACTCCACGCCAAAATGGGAAAAAAACGGCGTGGGGTCCCCCCCAGGGTTCCAAACCAGGCCCTTCGGGTCTGTTATGGAATTTGAGGGTAGCCTCAAACGGCATGGGGTCCCCCCCAAAATCCATACCAGACCCTTAACCGAGCATGCAGCCCGGCAGGCCAGGAAAGGGGAGGGGACGAGCGAGCGGCCCCACCCCCCCTGGACCACACCAGGCCACATGCCCTCAACATGGGGGGGTGTTGGTGCTTTGGGGCAGGGGGAGCTCTGCACCCCCCACCTCAAAGCACCTTGCCCCCATGTTGATGAGGACAAGGGCCTCATCCCCACAACCCTGGCCGGTGGTTGTGGGGGTCTGCGGGCAGGGGGCTCATCGGAATCTGGAAGCCCCCTTTAACAAGGGGGCACCCCAGATCCCGGACCCCCTCCCTATGTGAATGGGTATGGGGTACACTGTACCCCTACCCATTCACCCCATAAAAGGCAGTGTATGGAAATAACGACAAGAGACGTTTTGGAAAGTTTATTAAAAATCTTCATCCGACTCTTCTTGTCTTCTCCTCTCCGGGGGTCTTCTGCTCTTTTGCTGTCCGCCCTTCTTGTCTTCTCCTCTCCGGGGTCTTCTCCGGGGTCTTCTGCTCTTTTGCTGTCCCCCTCTTCTTGTGTTCTTGTCTCCGGGGTCTTCTGCTGTCCCCTCTTCTGCTGTCCTCTCTTCTTTTCTTCTCCTCTCCGGTCTTCTGCTCTTTTGCTGTCGGCTGTCGGCTGTCTTCTTCCTCCGGTCCTCCTCCGACGACGTCTCCGCTGATTATGCCTATCTCCGGTCTCTTCAGCTTATTATATAGCCATTAGGGGCGTGGCCCCGATGACGTCATCTGGAGGCCCCGCCCCCTCATGTCACATATGACGTCATCTGTGACATGAGGGGGGCGGGGTCTCCAGATGACGTCATCGGGGCCACGCCCCTAATGGCTATATAATAAGCTGAAGAGACCGGAGATAGGCATAATCAGCGGAGACGTCGTCGGAGGAGGACCGGAGGAAGAAGACAGCCGACAGCAAAAGAGCAGAAGACCGGAGAGGAGAAGAAAAGAAGAGAGGACAGCAGAAGAGGGGACAGCAGAAGACCCCGGAGACAAGAACACAAGAAGAGGGGGACAGCAAAAGAGCAGAAGACCCCGGAGAAGACCCCGGAGAGGAGAAGACAAGAAGGGCGGACAGCAAAAGAGCAGAAGACCCCGGAGAAGACCCCCGGAGAGGAGAAGACAAGAAGAGTCGGATGAAGATTTTTAATAAACTTTCCAAAACGTCTCTTGTCGTTATTTCCATACACTGCCTTTTATGGGGTGAATGGGTAGGGGTACAGTGTACCCCATACCCATTCACATAGGGAGGGGGTCCGGGATCTGGGGTGCCCCCTTGTTAAAGGGGGCTTCCAGATTCCGATGAGCCCCCTGCCCGCAGACCCCCACAACCACCGGCCAGGGTTGTGGGGATGAGGCCCTTGTCCTCATCAACATGGGGGCAAGGTGCTTTGAGGTGGGGGGTGCAGAGCTCCCCCTGCCCCAAAGCACCAACACCCCCCCATGTTGAGGGCATGTGGCCTGGTGTGGTCCAGGGGGGGTGGGGCCGCTCGCTCGTCCCCTCCCCTTTCCTGGCCTGCCGGGCTGCATGCTCGGATAAGGGTTTGGTATGGATTTTGGGGGGACCCCATGCCGTTTTTTCGGCATGGGGCTACCCTCAAATTCCATAACAGACCCGAAGGGCCTGGTTTGGAACCCTGGGGGGGACTCCCACGCCGTTTTTTTCCCATTTTGGCGTGGAGTTCCCCCTCAAGATTCTCACAGCGCAAGTCGCCCCGCAAGTCGGATCCGACTTGCGGTGTTGCGGTGCGACCTCCATTCAAATCAATAGGCTCCCATAGGGAACCATTGATTTTGAATGGAAGAAAAAAAAACGCTGCTAAAAGCAACGTGGCAAAACGTGCAATAACGCCAATGGAAAAAGCTACTGAAAGCACGTTTTTACAGCTGCTTTTTCCGGCGTCAGAACTAACTTTGACGTACGTTTTTTCTAACGCCCCGTGTGCATGGGGCCTTAATAGCATCCCAAAGTACCACAACAAATCTGTCTTTTAGAGTGTGTGAACCATCTGTGTGTTGTAGTGTGCAGGAAAAAAAAGTTACAAGTCCATTAAAATGAGATAACGGCTTTACTGCACTGCGCATTACCACACAACACACAATTTCTGACTCCAGACTAAATAATCAGACATATTACATTAAAATTCTGCTATTGCTAAATATCGACACAACATGTAGATTAACTACACAAGCATCATTACATCATTTCAGGGAAGGCTCTGGCATTTGGCAGCTGCATCACAGCGGCAGGGCCCAAAGTGTTGCAAAATTTTGAAAAAGCTGAGTTTTATAGAACATTTGTTTAGCTCATTACATGAAAGGTTAATAATATAACTTAGATTACAAAATCTTCAGTTTTACTCAAAATAGTTGATGCAAAAATGAATACACCCCACAACAAAAACTACTACATCTGGTATTTTGTATGACCTCCATGATTTGGAAGGACAGCACCAAGTCTTCTAGGCATTGAATGCCTGGACATCCCTGTGAGATGCTTGTAGTTCCATCTATGGTAAATGTTTGTATCACTTTTGTTACGGTATTCCGAATGATAAGTAAAGCTTTGCTGATCTTCTTGTAGTCATCACCTTTCTTGTGTAAAAAACGTATTTTCTTTCTCAGGCCTTGTGACATTTTTCTTCCATGTGGTGTCATTGCTGACATCATGAAATAAGGGTCCTTTCACACGGCACAGTCCGTTTTTTCATCCGTCCGGATTTCATGGACAGGATCGGATGCGGATGGCAGCGGCTGTCAGCGGACATGTTTCCGCTGACATTCGCTGCCCCATAGGTATGTATGGGGGATCCGATCAGATCCGCCTAAAAAACTGACAGGCAGATCTGATCGGATCGCTCGTGTGAAAGGGGCCTAAAGGTTTTCTGATAAAATCTGTTGGGTATACTCATTTATGCTGAGCAGTCTATATATTGTACATTCATATCAGTCCCTGCCCTCAAGGAGCTTACAATCTAAGGTCCCTATCTCGCATTCATACATACACATACCAGGGTCAATTTTGACAGGACTCAAGTGTGGGAGGAAACCCATGCAGGCACAGAGGGAATATGCAAACTCCAGGCCAGTAGTGCCATGGCTGGTTTTTGAACCAACAACCTGACTGCTGCTAGGTGGAAGTGCTAACCATCTAGCCACTGTGCTGCCCAATCTGTTGACTACAAACACCTCCCCCTATGTTACGGATTGGGGGGGGGGGGTGGATGGTATTATACACTCCTAATACACTCTCTTCCCAGAGTTGCAATGCTGCTCCTCCTAGACACTGTACGGTTGTTACCCTAGGACAGAGAGTTTGTTCCTGGCAGGATCACCAGGGGAAAATAAAGCAGAAAAAAATTGTGGGGGAAAAATCCAGCCACCGTATCTAAGCAAAGACAAACTGTGATTCATTAAATTTTTGTTCTTAGGTTTAGATACACTTTATTGCCAGAAAGGAGTGGGATTTAATGTCAACTCATAGGCAGTACAAGATCATCAGTATGTTAACTAGGATACATTTAATGCCATGATAAGATAAAAAGATAAAAAGGGCCCTCTGGGACTTAAAGTGTTGGAAAGGCAGAAGGTTTTTTAACTTGATGCATTCTATCCATTAGGATAAAAAACCTTCTGAGTGCAGCAGCCCCCCTAATACGATCCATCTATATCCAGTGGTGAGAGAGACTCTGCTGTCCGGGACTCCCCTCCTCATTGTCTTAGACAGCAGCACATTGATATTAGCTCCCGCTGCTGTCAATCAAAGTCAGTGAGCCAATGAAGAGAGAAAGGGGGTGAGGCTGGACTGCGGATCTGTGTCTGGACACAGGGAGCTGTAGGCCGGCTCGGGTGCCCCCATAGCAAGCTGCTTGCTGTAGGGGAACTCAACAGGAGAGGAGCGAGAAGTGCCGAAGAGGGAGCCAAGAAGAGGAGAATCTGGGCTGCTCTGTGCAAAACCACCAGCACAGAGCAGGTAGGTATAACATGTTTGCTATTTTTAATGAAAAAACAACAAGACTTTAGTATCACTTTAAGCGCCCATTTATACTACAGTAGATAGGAGTTGGTCAAGTGTCTGCACCCTCTCCCTCTATCAAGCTACTCTACATCAATACAAATAAAATGTTGTACTTTGGTGATACTTCAATGGGGGTCCAAAATGTGTTCTCACACAGGGACTATTGGGTGAGCAATGTCTGCCGCTGTGTGCCGCTGTGTGCCGCTGGTGACTTGTTTTTTTAGAGTACAAGCTTCAGGGGCCTAGAGACTTACTAACAGTCAATTACCACCTCAAATCTTAAAGCTATTTTTCATGTAGGAAAGGCTTATCTGCACTGTTATAAATAAAAAAAGAAAACTTTGGTCTTGACCATTTCGCAAAAGAATAGAAAGCTGGTAATCTTTAACTGTATATTACAGCAAGCAAGAAACAGAGCCAAAGGACCAGAGAAATGGACAAAATGTTGGTCCTAAACAAATGCCCTCAAAGAGTATTGAGGAAGGAATTTTGTTATCTATTTGATCCTATAAATATCCTATGAAAAGAGTTACTGCTCTCTCTTCAGTTGGGTTCCTGCAGCGTTGCTCTTTGATGACCTTTCCCCAACTTTGCCTATGGCTCTCATGGCTTTTTGGAACCATGCCTGTCAACCAATGACCCTTTAGGGGCCATTTCATGGTCATTGCACCCCACAGCATTATTTCTAGCCCATGAATTAGAGACAGGATAAAGCTATGAGATATCTTTTAGAACAGATTCTATATGCAACTACAGTAGTTTATGAGAATATGGAGTGACAATCTCAAGAAGCCCCAGGGTTATAGCTAGCAAAAATTCTTGCAACATTAAAAGTAACAAGAGAACTGGTGGGAAGACACTGCATCTGATTACACAAGCAACATACACACTTATGTGTTAGAACAGTCAAACTTTACTCTGGAAAAGTGTAAAAAAATTAAATTTAAAAGAAACATGTTCTAGTAAAAAAAGATGTAGGCTAACATTGCTGAGCTGATTTTGAAAATACTAGTCCCCTGGCTGTCTCTTGCTTCAATACTTTGAGTCACTAAGTGGCTCTTTAAACAAAATGCTTCTTTATACTGATGAGCTCAAATATATGACAGAGCTGTAAAGCAGCCTGAACTAAACTGATATAATTACTGCTTACCTAGCAGCAGACTGGAAATAAATCCAGCTCTACAGACACCAGATGGGAAGCCTAAAATGCTTCTGTGTTAATCACCTGCAACAGGCAACTAACAATAATGTGTACAGCAGAATCTGATTGACGGATGAAAGCACAAATGTGTCAATTCTGCATTGTACAGGTGATCTCTGTGCAATTTTCAATGTCAAAATTCCAGTATCCAAGAGTAAAGTGTAATATATTTAGACAGGAACTAAACAAAATATCTCTTATATAACGGTTGTACATTGTCTATCAAAATGTAATCTCACCATACATAAAATGTAAATATACAGTATATACACCGTGCCAAATATAGGCAACAAATTGTCCTCTAAACAAAAGTGTCCAAAAATATCCACACATAATCTTCCAGTGTAGTGATTTACATATCAATAATCACACAGGGGTTATTCTGTATCAGAGGAATTTCCATTATACCGTGGCACAAGGCAAGGGTGTCCCTTGTCACTCCTGCTCTTTGCTATAGCGTTGGAACCATGGGCAGCAATAGTAAGAGCTTATTAAAAAAGAATAGCGCACACATGCAAAAGAAATGACTATCAAATATGAAGACAATCCATAAATAAAAATGGGGATTTGGTCCCACCATATGGCCATATCGTGCTCAAGCCCACCACTACGTCAAAGTACCCCATTGTCAGTGGGTCCTACACTATCCATAAAAAAAGGATGAATCCAGCCTCTCTAACCCTTGGAGACAACACTCCTTGCTGGGAGAGATGTGCTAATGCACTACAAGGGACTCCTCCTATATCTACTTGATAGTGGACACTGATAGAGTACAGGTGTGTGTGGGGGGGGTGGGGTACTCAACCTCAGAAGTCTGGTCTGACCAGACTTCTGAGGTTGAGCACCCCACCCCCCCCCCCCCCACACACACACACACACCTGTACTCTATCAGTGTCCACTATCAAGTAGATATAGGAGGAGTCCCTTGTAGTGCATTAGGACATCTCTCTCAGCAAGGAGTGTTGTCTCCAAGGGTTAGAGAGGCTGGATTCATCCTTTTTTTATGGATAGTGTAGGACCCACTGATAATGGGGTACTTTGACGTAGTGGTGGGCTTGAGCACGATATGGCCATATGGTGGGACCAAATCCCCATTTTTATTTATGGATTGTCTTCATATTTGATAGTCATTTCTTTTGCATGGTTGCGCTATTCTTTTTTAATATACATGTCGCTTGGTTCATAGCTCCACCAGCTTTACAAATACATGTTCAGGGTTTGCTCCCCCCACTTTTTGCTTGTTTAATAGTAAGAGCTTCACTGGATGTCATTTGGTTTAGATGAGGGCATAGAGAAGAAAAGATTTCACTGTATGCCGATGACATCTGTGGGTGACACGGCAGGTTCATTGTCATCGGTAATGAAAATTATGGATCAATTTGGTTAGAAGTCTGGCTTTTCCATTAGAAATCCAAAGGTGAGACCGCACTCGAGGCAATTTGTTGAAATCAATGAATTTCTTTATTCCTCATAGATGAATACATACAGACAGTGCACAACAGACGTGTCAGGTTGACGCGTTTCACTATACAACCGATCGCTTACTTATAACCACATGGTTATGAGTAAGCGATCGGTTGGATCGTGAAACGCGTCAACCTAAAACGTCTGTTGTGCACTGTCTGTATGCATTCATCTATGAGGAATAAAGAAATTCATTGATTTCAACAAATTGCCTTGAGTGCGGTCTCACTTTTGGATTTCTACTGTTTCGGATGACGGATCTGACCTGCACCAGGATAAGAGACTACACCTGAGCGGCTTTTCCTTGTTTGTTTTCATTATCTCCCTGGCTTTTCCATTAACTGGCACAAGTCAGTACTTCTTCCCTTGGATTCATTGCCTACCGCTTTACCAGACAAGTGCAGGTTGTTACCTCTTTCAAATATTTAGGTATAGTAGTAACTGGAGATCCACTGGATTCCGCGGCAGAGTATATACCTCCATCAGCTCAGGATATGGTACAGTCTGAGTAGACCAAAAGGTCAAAAGATTAGTACTGGGCTGGGTTTGGTTATCATCAGCCACTGTTGTGGATACCGTGGTCTGTGTCTGAACACGTCTCTTCAGTCAGTTTTTCATCTTTCCATCTAATAAATCCTCTGCCCTTGTTGTTTTAACTTTGAATAGTAAATCATTTTTTTCTGCCAGTAAATACCTTATACAGCCCACTTCCGCTTTCTTGTCTGGTCATTTGTCTAGGCTAATGACATCATGCACAGCTCTCTCTCTCGCTCTCCTGAGAGTTTTCCAGCCACAGAGGAGGGATGAGTCATAGGAGAGCCAATGAGAGCTGCAAAGCTGGAGGGGGTTAGATGAGGGTGGAGATAACAGGAGACTGCAGAGATCCATGAGGAGAAGTGTGCAGGCAAACAGTGGTGTGAATGTGTCTGTCTGTATATATGTGTGTATGTAAGTGTGTGCCTCTGTGTGTCTGTGTAAATCCAGGAAGTGAACAGGCAGCAGCTTCAGCTGCCCACAGTTAAAATGGCTGCAACCAGATTTAGTCTAGGGATATTTCTGCAGCATATTTGGCAAGTACAAAATCACAGTATATATAAAATAATATGCAAAGTGGTTGGAGGGAAGCTTCAGAATGCCAAAGATGTTTTTATTACAAATTATGTGAGAAGACTGCAGTTCCTCTTTAATATGATAACGGTGTTCTGTAGTGTCTGCTGTTCTGGCAGGGGACCGTCTTCCTGTCAGAGCACAATAGCACAACAGGGAAGAATGCTGTACTAACATCAGATTGTTAGTACAGCGGCTCCACACCGAGCGGTCAGGTTTTTTTTTTTCGTTCAACCCAGCGAAAAGCTAGTAGTATGTATGAGCAGGGCCATCTTACCAAAATGGACATGCTGGGTAGTTGCCCAGGGGACTCCACTTTCCCGGGGGGCCCCCACCTGCCCAGCAACCCAGCCCAAGCCAAGCATTAGTCCCGATCCCCATGTGAATCCCGCCGCCGTACTTAGCAGGTGCCAAGCGCCTGTCAGCCCTGCGTTGCTGTCAGGCCACTTGGGCCGTGGAGGCACAACTGTAGGAGTGCCTGTCCACCTCCATGGGCACAGGCACACACAGAACAGTCAAGTCTAACTCCCGTTTGTGTGTGTGTGTTCACCAAACCCAGCCACCAAACTTAAAAGCTGTCATTAGCTTTGCACTTCTGTACCAATAAATATAGCCTTATCGATAATTTGAATTTTTATTCTCGTGGGTGATTGTGTAGGCACAGACCCAGTGCACTGCATTGCCGGGGGGCCTGAAATACTCTTAAGCTGGCACTGTGTATGAGGCTTTAGACCAAGAAATCTAACACTATTAGAGCTTGAAGATGGGGGAGCCCTAATCCCTTGAAATGAGCTAGCTATGTTTTAGGTTATATCTATGTTCTTCAATTGGCTGCAGTTCACAAGACTTTCTATTCATGCACAGAGATCCTCACAAACCTCCACAATCTTTACATTCTTATTTTTTTTTGTCAATTATTTATGCAAAAAGACAAGGGGTATATACACAACCAGTAGAGAGAACAGAACAGGTTCCTCAATACATAGTATAGTAAGCAGACATACATACATTCAAGTGAAGCAGATATGTATAATACACCATGTAAAATATAGTAGATTCAACGATGTGTCATGCACCATGGCATGGGCACATAATTTGTACAGAGCACCACGTAAACTAGATGGTGGAACAGTCTGTCCACAAGGTGGGCACCTCCCCCTGGTTTTTTCTAACCCGAAAAATGTAAAAGAAATAGAAACAACAGAACAAAAAAAGAAGGATGTATGCATTGACATAAAAAGCATACCATAAAGGAATATTCCGATATCGCCCAAGAGCGCCCAGGCCACAGAACAACAACACCAACAACAATAAAAGAAAATTAAAAATAAAAAAGGGGGGTGGAAAGGGGGGGGGATGAAGAAGGGGAGAAAAGGATAGTAAAGGGAAGGGTGAACGAAAGATGGAGAGAGGGAAGGAGTGGTTTGAAGAGGGGAGTGGGGCCCATCCCTGATCCCAGCCGGTGACAACAGCACCCCAGAATGCTCCAGTACATTTGCGCCAATAGAACTATTTTTTTTTAAATTTGTCTCGCGTGTCTCTGTGAGCTGAATCTTCACATTCTTAAAAGGGAACAACTCCAAGGACCCTCCCACCAACCTACTCACCTTCATGAAGGTTTAGTGGTACCCCCACATGTGTACTACAAAGTTAAAGTTGTTAGAAGAGACAGGAATGGAGAAATTTCTCAGAGCTGCAGTGTGATAAGGGGAAGAACACTAGTCTATCTCTGAGCCTATGAAGCATGATGGGGAGATTAATTAATGGAGCCAAATATAATCCAGAAGAAAAAAAACTCCAGAGATCACTCACATGACCACATGAAACCACTAAGCAGCTGCTTGGGAGAGCCTTCTTCCGCGGTCCTCCATCACTCGGTAGAGTGATAGTGGGGGAAGATCACATGCCTCCCACTCTTACAGTGGACTTATGGCATAATGATGCTGAAATACAATACACATAGTGGTGCTTTTGGGCAACTTCCTCTCCTTACTGAGCCAAACTTGTTAAATACAGTCTTTGATTATTGAAGGGTTTTGGGCTAACTGTGACATGACAGATAACTTTGGTGTACTTCAGAGCCACCCATGGCTTTGCAATAGGATGCTGCAATGCACATCTCATAGGCCAAGAGTAGCACCAACCAGAACATGTGGAGCTCCCACAGGCATCACAGAGGCAGAGGAGGCACCAGCCCTGAGCCTCTGTGTGTGAATGGACAATGTCCATCGAGAGGAGTGCGGCTCAGGAGCCAGCCTGCTTGAGTGCCCCCATAGCAAGAGGCTTGCTTTGGGGGCACTCGGCGGGGGGGGGGAGCCAGGGCCGCTGGTGAGGAACCTAATAAGAAGAGGATTGGAGCTGCTTCGTACAAAACCATTGCACAGTGCAGGTAGGTATGGAATGTTTATTATTTTTTGTTATTTTTTTAAATTACAACCTTTGGAATCACTTTAACTGTGGTCAAAGCTGTACATTTTGTTTTAATCTAGAGGTGCCTCTTACCTGTGTAGCACTGCCCCCCTTGAGGGCTGCTGGTATTTCACACTTTCTGGATTCCCCTGGGTTACCCGTAGCAACTGCATGCAGAAATCTTATCACTTTACGTTCTTGGCTCAGTCAATGATCAGTCTAGGGGTGGTTGTTTTGTTGTTTTTATTTTATGTTGGGATAGGAGAAGGGATGAGTGGGATACTCCAACGTTTGAACTATTCAAAATTCTGAGGACTCTAACTTGTGAATGCGGCAAGGCCTCTGCTTCACACTGCCACTAGATGAATCTGAGGTAAATGTTCCTGTTTGTATTTCTCTTCAGGGCACTCACCTAGCACCCTCTTTCTGTGTACCAGCCGACACACATCCACTGACTGCACTCCCCGGAGTGGTCCCCTTCCTGGGCAGACCCCTGGGCAAGATCCTCTATACTCATGATACTGCTTTCCAGATTCTCGCAGTGCCCCAACTCCTCAGTCAGCTCCCCTGGACCTCTGGGCTCAGCTCCACACTGCTGGCTCACCAGGCCGTCCGCCTGTGATCATCACCATTCACTTCAGAAGAGGAGGCAGCTGCGACCCTCCTTCTGGGACTCTGCTCACCAGCCAAATACCTTGTGCACCTGTGCCCCTGAGTTTATATACTACACCCCACAATGCACCGAGACAAATGTCTGTGCCAATCCCTGGGGCTGTAACAAAGCCTGTGTGTCATTGGCTAGGTTTCCTCCACTGTCCAACGTGCCTCCCCATTGGGCACAGTGGGGCACTCCCTCAGACAAGATGAATCACACACTGGGCACATTGGTTAAGGTGAACTTACTCTTTAAAGCCCCACTCTGAGATTGATCCTACCTTCTTCTCCCCTTTATCTGGCTGCTGTAAAGAAAAAATAAAGATTTCCCATCAAAATGCCCCTTTTATTTACCTTAATGGGTAGTCATGTGGCGCTGCAGCACTGAGCCTTCTCTTCTACTTTTTACCTCCTGGAAGGGTCCTTCTTCAGGTATCCACATCAGTGCCTGCATGATATGGACACTTGACATGATATAGCTGTCCAGCAGTGAAGTCCTCCCTTAATCTAGAAGAGGACAACATCATCATGTGAGACCAAAAATCTCAGGGGCATCGCAGCACTGGATCAGCTTTCCCCCTACCCAGGACCAGCAGAGATGAGGGACCTGAAGGGGAGACTTGGTTGAGTATATCTGCCTTTACAAGGGAAGGAAGGAAGGTGCGTTCATAAAAGTGAAAGATCACTCAGTGCTGCAGTGCTGTGTGATCCACCTACCAGGGCTGTGTATTTACAGATCGCAGATAGCTCACAAATCACTGCAGCGGTAGGAATAAGCATTATAGCACCCTACAGTAACAAGCATAAACCTCATGTGGCAATTTCCTCCAAGGTTACACATATAAAAAAAC
This sequence comes from Pelophylax lessonae, assembly GCF_965119305.1. NCBI lineage: Eukaryota > Metazoa > Chordata > Amphibia > Anura > Ranidae > Pelophylax > Pelophylax lessonae. The sequence goes on along the minus strand of NC_138775.1, from coordinate 240,723,191 downwards.
AAGGAAGAAGGAGGAGAGACAACTGCCTGTATGGCATCAGAACAGGGATAGATGAATGCAACATGTGTACCAATCATACATGCATTTCCACATTGTATTTTGATTATTTCTAACCCACTCACATTAGGCCCTGGTTTCCACCATTGTAGATTTGAAATGACCCTCGGGCTAATCTGAATGATCTTGAAGTTTGTAAACGTATATTGTGAAGAGCTCCAAAAATCTGTGACACATAAGTCCTGTGAGTAGGCACTGCTTGTTCACACATTTCACAGAGCCTGCCTTCTGACCTACAGAGGTACTGAGAGGAGGAGTTTCAAGAGGCAGAGTCAATACAGAAATCACTGCTTGCAGACAGCAAGGTACCATGGGATATGTAGTCCTTAGACTAAGTTTACACTGGCTTCAAAAGCAGGTGTTCTATGAACATTTTTGAAGCTCCTTGAACGCCTGTCAAAATTGTGTGCATTGCAATGCCCAGTGTTGTTCACGTGGTTAAATTAGCATCGCCAATAGAAAATATTTGACGCATCTTAAAAATGAAAAATACAACAAAAAAGACACAGGACTGTTGAGCAGATAGAATCCTATATCAGGCAAGAATGGGACAACATTTTTTTTATCCCAAAACTCCAGCAACTGGTCTCCTCAGATCCCAGACATTTACAGAGTGTTGGTAAAAGAAGAGGGGATGCTGCACCATGGTAAACATGGCCCTGTCCCAACTTTTTTGAAACGTATTGCTGCCATCAATTTCAAAACATACCGTTTTCTTTTTCTTAAAATGGTACATTATCTCAGTTTAAACATTTTATATGTTTTCTATACTCTATTGTGAATAAAATATGGGTTTATGAGATTTGCAAATCCATTGCATTCTGTTTTTAAGTAGATTTTACAGCGAGCCAACTTGTTTGGAATTGGGGTTATAAAAGCAGGCTGTGGGCAGGCGGCGAATGGATTTCGGCATCAGGGCATTTCTTTGTGCTCAGTCTTCACTGTGTGCTGAACAAGGCCTATACAAATTGTGTTTACTAAGAATGACTGAAGAAGCATCTGATGCACTGGAACTATACAACTAAATTGCCGGTGTTCTGTCAGATTAGCAAACCCGTCAGATCAGCGAACAGAAGTGATGTTCCGTCAGCTGACTGACCACAAACACTTAAGCCCCGTACACACGTACCGATGGTCGGCTTACAAATGTTCCTCTTTTCTCCCCGGGATGTCGGTGTCTGCTGAAAAGTGCAAAGACAGCACAAGGACAGCACAAGAATTTTGTCCGCCGACTGCAGAAGTGATGTCATGTAATGGTTAACTTTCCCTGTGTTTTCTATTTTCTGAGCATGCCCAGTCTTGCAAATCTGCGGTCTGTCGGCCGAATTGTGTACTGACAGGCGAACAATCGTCCGTTCTGGTGTCGGCATACAAATATTTTCATGTTTGCAAGAAAGACTTTTGTCCGCGGATTGTGCGCAGACATCTGTCGGAGGCACCATACTAACACGCGTACAATCGGCAGATCCTTCGTCCACCGACGTTTGTATGCCGACGATCGGTACGTGTGTACGGGCCTTTACTGCTCATGCGTTCCATTACTAGCAGATTTGCTAATCTGACAGAACACCTGCAGTCAGAAGGCGGCAGCGGATACTGTATATTTTTACACCCAGCCAAGTCTTCAATTTCAGCCTCATTATAGCAATAAAGTGAGCATATATGCTTATATACAGTATTTTGAAACCTGTGAGACTGTTTTGATGTTTAATTTTGAAAGCCTGCAGTAAGAAGGTGGCAACGGCCATCTTGGTACACCCCACCCTGCTCAGCGCCAAACTTATAGGCTTTCAAAATGAAACATCAAAACAGTCTCACAGATTTCAAAATACTGTTTTTAAGCATATATGCTCACTTTATTGGTATAATGAGTCTGAAATTCAAGACTTGGCTGGGTGTACAAGATGTCCGCTGCCGCCTTCTGACTGTGGGTGTTCTATCAGATTAGCAAACCTGCTAGCGGTGGAACGCATGCGCAGTAAGTATTCTTGGTCAGTCAGCTGGCGGAACGTCACTTCCAGTGTTCTGTCAGTTTAGTGAACCCCTCAGAACAGTTAACAGAAGTGACGTTCTGTCAGCTGACTGACCAAAAATACCTACTGCGCATGCGTTCCACCGCAAGCAGGTTTGCTAATCTGATAAATCACCCGCAGTCAGAAGGTGGCAGCGGACATCTTGTTACAACCAGTCAAGTCTTGAATTTCAGACTCATTATAGTAATAAAGTGAGCATATATGCTTTTTATACAGTATTTTGAAACTCATGGGACTGTTTTGATGTTTAATTCTGAAAGCCTATAAGTTTGGCGCTGAGCAGTGTGGGGTGTACCAAGATGGCCGTTGCCACCTTCTGACTGCAGGCTTTCAAAATTAAACATCAAAACAGTCTCACGGTTTCAAAATACTGTATATAAGCATTTATGCTCACTTTATTGCTATAATGATTTTAAAATTGAAGACTTGGCTGGGTGTAACAAGATGTCCACTGCCGTCTTCTGACTGTGGGTGTTCTGTCAGATTAGCAAACTTGCTAGCGGTGGAACGCATGCACAGTAGGTATTTTTGGTCAGTCAGCTGACAGGACGTCCCTTCAGTTCGCTAATCTGACGGGTTCGCTAATCTGACAGAACACTGGAAGTGACCTTCCGCTAGCTGACTGAACAAAAATACTTACTGCGAATGCATTCCACTGCTAATGCGCTTCACCTGCGTAAATACCCACCATAGTTCTGTCAGATTAGCAAACAGAAGTGACGTTCCGTCAGCTGACTGACCAAAAATACTTACTGAGCGTGCGGTCCACCGCTAGCAGGTTTGCTAATCTGACAGAACACCCGCAGTCAGAAGGCGGCAGTGGACATCTTGTTACACCAAGCCAAGTCTTTAATTTCAGACTCATTATACCAATAGCCCCGGTTCACACTACTGCGTGTGCGGGGTTCGCATGTCATGTCGGAGCGCACTGCTCCGACATGACATGCGATCAGCTGTGCGGTGCGAGTATAGCCATACAGTTTGTATGGCTAAATTCGCATCGCACCCGCAGCAAACACGCACAGGAGGCATTTTTGCTGCCGCATCAGGATCGGATCGCACAGCGGTTCACACTTGTGCGATCCGATCCTGTGCGAACTGCACGATCACACTGCGATATGCGATCAAACTGGGGGTGTCATTAAGATTACATTGACACCCCCAGCGGATCGCATATGGCAGTGTGAACTGCCGGGGGTGCGTGTGCGATGCGGGAACAGGCTGCGAATTCGCAGCCTTCCCGCATCGCATCAGTGTGAACCGAGCCATAAAGTGAGCATACATGCTTATATACAGTATTTTGAAACCTGTGAGACTGTTTTGATGTTTACTTTTGAAAACCTGCAGTCAGAAGGTGGCGACGGCCATCTTGGTACACCCCGCACTGCTCATCGCTAAACTTATAGGCTTTCAAAATTAAACATCAAAACAGTCCCACGGGTTTCAAAATACTGTTTTTAAGCATATATGTTCACTTTATTGGTATAATGAGTCTGAAATTCAAGACTTGGCTGGGTGTGACAAGATGTCCGCTGCCGCCTTCTGACTGCGGGTGTTCTGTCAGATTAGCAAACCTGCTAGCGGTGGAACGCATGCGCAGTAAGTATTCTTGGTCAGTCAGCTGGCGGAACGTCACTTCAAGTTTTCTGTCAGTTTAGTGAGCTAACGGCACATCACTTCCATTCGCTAATCTGACAGAACACCGGTGGGTGTTTACGCATGTGGAACGCATTAGCGGTGGAATGCATGCACAGTAAGTATTTTTTGGTCAGTCAGCTGACAGAACGTCACTTCCATTTGCGAATCTGGCAGAACACTGGTGGGTGTTTACACATGTGGAACGCATGTGCAATATTTTTGGTCAGTGAGCTGACGGAACGTCACTTTCATTAGCTGATCTGACAGAACACCAGTGGGTTTTTGCGCATGTGGAACGCATTAGCGGTGGAACGCATGCACAGTAAGTATTTTTTGGTCAGTCAGCTGACAGAACGTCACTTCCGTTTGCTAATCTGGCAGAACACTGGTGGGTGTTTACACATGTGGAACGCATGCGCAGTATTTTTGGTCAGTGAGCTGAGGGAACGTCACTTTCATTAGCTGATCTGACGATCTGACAGAACACCGGTGGGTGTTTACGCATGTGGAACGCATGCGCAGTAAGTATTTTTGGTCAGTCAGCTGTCACATCCGTTAGCTGATCTGACAGGTGTGCTCATCTGACAGAACACCGGTGGGTTTTTACGCATGTGGAACGCATTAGCGGTATCCCAGAGACCTAAACAAAATCAGAGTCTAAAAATAATAGATAAACAAGTATGAAAACAAACTCACTTCACTGTACATGAGGCACACAGGGATTCATAATTACTTTTAATGCCAGCATGCCTGAAATGTATTATGAAATCTGGAAACTTTCAGGTCACTTCCAGCAAACGCTTCACTTTAAGCCTTTGATTAGCGGTATTTAGACACAATAAATAATGAGACGTGATCATTTGAGAAACGTTGGAGAGTGCAATTTCTAGAGAGTATTTAATTATTGCAGTATATAAAAGCATCACCTGTTTATTACTTTGAAGTACTGGTAAATACAACCTTTAAATCCCCCATGCTGTTTACTCATTAACTGACGTCAGCCATCACCAACACGCTTGCCTTGTAGACTTCTGTGTTAACCATTTTAGCCCCACATTCAATGAATGTAGGAATACGCATTATAGCGCCCTACAGTAACAATTGTAAACCTCATGTGGCAATTTCCTCCGAGATTACACATAAAAGAAACAAGGAAGGAGGAGGAGAGACAAGTGCCTGTGTGGCATCAGGACAGAGATAGATGAATGTACCTGATTAACCACTTCAGCCCTGGAAGGTTTATCCCCCTGGCAATTGACCAGGTAATTTTCTGCGATAGGGCAATGTGTTATTTTACCTGACAATTGCACGCTCGTGCGACACTGTACCCAAATAAAATGCATGTCCTTTTTTTTTTAACAAATAGGGCTTTCTTATGGTGCCATTTGATCACCTCTGCAGTTTTTATTTTTTGCGCTATAAAAAAAAAAAAAAATGTGAAAATTCTTAAAAAAAAAACAAAACATTTTTTACTTTTTGCTTTGACCACTTGCCGACTGCCTAACGCCGATCTACGTCGGCAGTCAGCCCCTCACAGGCAAAGTGACGTAGGGCTACGTCACTAGCTTGTGAGGGTCTAGGGAGCGAGCGCGCGCCCCCGGAGGCGCGCTCTCGCTCCCGCGTGGTCACGGACCCCCCCGCGCGTGTGACCAGCGGACCCGATGTCCGCCGGTCACTCGGCGATCGGCGGGGGAGAGGGAGAATGTCAGGCAGCTTGTGTAAACAAGCTGCCTGTCATTCTCCTCGCTGTAAAGACACTGATAAAACGGATCTAGTATGTAGATCCGTTGATCAGTGTCCTTACAGCTCAAGCCACAGCCAATCACAGTAGAAAGCACGCCCCTAGGGATACACACAGCCCCTCCCTTCCAAATAAAGTTAACCCCTTCACAACCAGTGTAATTTTGCAGTAACAGTGCATATGTATAGCACTGATTACTGTAGAAATATCACTGGTAACCCCCAAAGTGTCACAAATGTCAGTCAAGGGTCCGATCTGTCCGCCCCAATGTCGCAGTACCGCAAAAAAAAAAAAAAAAAAAAAAAAAAAAAAAAAAAAAAAAAAAATCGCAGATCGCCGCCATTACGCGTTAAAAAAAAACAACAAAAATGACAAAAATCTTTCCCTTTGTTAGTAAACGCGATAACTTTTGCGCAAACCAATCAAAATACGCTTTTTGCGATTTTTTTTACCAAACATATGTAGCATAAAACAAATTGGCCGAAAATTTTAAAAAATTTTGATTTTTACTTTTTTTTTTTAGGGGAATTTCATATAAAAAAAATGTGAAAAATATTGTTATTTTTGCAAAATTGACGCTCTTTTTTTGTTTATAGCGCGTGATCAAAAAAATCGCACAGGTGATCAAATACCACCAAAAGAAAGCTCTGTTTGTGGGGAAAAAAAGGACGTCAAATTCGTTTAGGTACAGCGTCGCACGACCACACAATTGTCCGTTAAAGTCACGCAGTGCCGAATCGCAAAATACCCTCTGGTCAGGAAGGGGGTAAAATCTTCCGGGGCTTAAGTGGTTAAAACATATCCAAAAAAAAAAAGTAAAAAAAATCAAATTTCTTCATCAATTTGGGCCAATATGTATTCTACTACATATTTTTGGTAAAAAGAAATCCCAGTAAGCATATATTGATTGGTTTGCACAAACGTTATAGCATCTACAAACTAGGGGATATATTTATGGAATTTTTATTTATTTATTTATTTATTTTTTACGATTAATGGTGGCGATCAGCGACTTGTAGTAGGATTGCGATATTGCGGTGGAAAACCGAACACTAACTGACACTTTTATGGGAACCAGTGACACTAATACAGTGATCAGTGCTAAAAATATGCACTGTCATTGTACTGACACTGGCTGGGAAGGGTTAACATCAGGGGCGATCAAAGGGTTAACAGTGTACTTAGCCTGTGTGGGAGGTGTTTTACTAGGGAAAGACATGGATCCATGCCTTCCCTCCTGTCAGAACGGCAATCTGCCTTGTTTACAGAGGCAGACTGCCATTCTGCCTCTCTGCAGGATGATGGACAGGTCCATAGTACCCGCTGATCGGCTCCCACTGTGTATAATCACAGCGGGAGCAATCCACCAGCGGTAGGCAATCGCGCCCCCTACCCAGTAGTGCAGGATAACAAAAATATATACGTGATGCTGTGCACAGTGGCCGCCCTGTGGCAGTATAACTACTATGGGGTGGTCGGCAATAGGTTAATAAAGCATATCTATGGTCAAAATGTAAAGTCATTCATTAATTTCCACATTGTACATCGAATATTTCTTGCCTACTCACATTATTGTGAAGGATCTTGAAGTTTGTAAATGTACATTGTGATGATCCCCACACATTTTGAATTCTATGCCTTGTAGTCAATGTGAGTAGGCACTGCTGTGTCTCACATTTCACAGAGCCTGCCTACTGAAGGGAGGAGATTCAGGAGGCGGAGTCAGTACAGGAATCACTGCTTACAGGCAGCATGGTACCATTGGATATGTAGTTCTTTGACTAAGTTTTCATTAGCTTCAAAAGCAGGCGTTTCATTAACATTTTTGAAACTCCATGAATGCCTGTCAAAATTGTGTGAATCGCAATGCCCAGTGTTGATCACATGGTCGCATTACCACCGCGTTGCATTGCTTCCCAAGCACTTCCCTTGTTGTCAATGCAAATGCGCCTCAACTGTGCTATGGCGATTACAACATATTTGAGATGTCCTAAGAAAGCGTTTCTAGCCGAGATGATCATGCAAAAGTCCATGCTATAGAAAACTAATACGGGGGCGTCTGGCAAGGGTTTATTTAATGTGACGCATTAGGTGCGTTAATAGGCACTCATATTTCTTTCACGTTTTAATGAACCCTTAGGAGTTGAAAGTAAACAGCAGAGGAGAAGCTGCAAAGCATGCAAGGAATCCAGGAAGCTATGGAAAGAGAGGGCCAGCAGACAGAAAGAACTCACAACATGAAAGGAGATTTTTCAGGTAAGTTTATATTGGATTATCAAATTAAAGCGGAGTTCCAGGCACAGAAGTCATTTTTCACTGAACATACCCCCGGGACAGTCAGGGCTAGCACATTCCACAATGGCTAGCCTCTGATCTGTCCCGGTTCGCACTTACCTTTTAGAAGAAATACTTACTTATAAAATTTCTTTCACAGCGTTTCCATCTCTCTTGCGGGCAGCTGAAGCCGGCGCGGTCCTCTTCTGTGTCTTCTTCCACGTCTTCTTGTCCCAGAATGCGCCTGCACCGGCCCCTCTTGTCACTTCCGGCGCGGCGCCGCATTCCTCCACAGCTTCTGGGCATGCGTCGCCCGGAAGTGACAAGCGGGGCCGGTGCCGTTGCATTGATTCCTGGGAGCTATGACGTTCAGCTCCCAGGAATCATTGCGAGACAGGAAGTGACAGCGGAGCCGCGGCGCTGAGGGAGGAAGTACTCTGAGGTGAGTATATACGATCTTCATTTACAAGGTGAGTAAACAAAAAAAAAAACCTAACTATCCAATTCCTTTTCAGGTGATGTCTAACTAGCGGAGGGGCACAAAAAAAAAATATTGATTTTGTGCCCGGAACTCCGCTTTAACTATTGTTTGTATTGTTATTACAATACTGGTATAAAATGAAAGTATATGCTGTGGCTATAGAATTCCATTAAAGGAGAAGTATGGCCAAAGTATTGGCCATACTCAGAGTTGTATAAAGTACTCGAAAACCCATACTTGAGTAAAAGTACAAGTGCTCGATCAAAAAGTGACTTGAGTAGAAGTACTAAAGTATTCAACATTTTTTGTACTTAAGTATTGGAAGTAGTTGTTTTAAAAATTTTGCTACTCAAGTACTGAAAGTAAAAGTACCAGTAGTTTTGAAAAAAAAATTGCTACTCAAGTACTGAAAGTAAAAGTACAAGTACTGTGTTATGTAGTTATTAAAGAAAGAAGTCAAAAGTTTGAACATCATATTGTTTTTTATTATTTCAAATGCAGCTTTTATTTATACATACAGTAGCATTTATTTTTGTATGCGCTGATAATACACATGTTTTGAGCTTCATGAAACCTGCCATCTACTGTTCTGGCAGTAGTAATTTTTATAATTGTAACGAGTAACTATGCAGCACAAAAAAAAATATCGGAGTAGAAGTATTGAAATCATCGAAAAAATGTAGTGAAGTAAAAGTGGAAGTAGGAGAAAAAAATTATACTTTAGGAAAGTACAGATACCGCCTTTCGATACTTAAGTACAGTAGTGAAGTAGTTCTACTTAGTTACTATACATCTCTGGCCATACTTCTATGGATCGCAGGAGTGCAGTTCGTTCAGCACTCCTTTGACCCAGTTTCAGCCGACACCTGGCTAAAGCCCACTCTTGGCTGACATCACCCAGCCAGTCCAGGTTCAGGAAAGATCCCAACCATATGGTTGGGGATCCATCCAGAAGCCTGGACTGGTACTTGGCTCAGCCTCTCAGCAATCCGCTGAGAGACTAAGCCAGCCCCTCCCGCTCCCTCCACAGCCCAGCGCTCCAGCGAGAGTGGGAGGGGAGAGCAGAGAGCCGCTGACTGACAGTCAAAACTCTCTACTTAGAGTGTAGGGGGGAACTGAGTGCTCAGCGGTGTTTGATCAGTCAGTTTTTACTACAAGGCTGGTGGGGGACAGATGTAGCATCGGATCAATGCTGCATCTACCTAGGTGAGTATAAATGTTTATTATTTTTTTAATCCCTAACTTCTCTTTTAAATATTTTTAGTAGTGAACCTGTCATTAGGCAAAACAATATGAACCAGCATTTTAATGGAATAAGAGGTATGGTAAGGGCCTGTTGCAATGGGTTTTTGATGGCATCAGAACTGCTGCTCTCCTCATACAAGTCAATATGGAATCCAAAAGCAGCTTGAAGCAGGCTGATGTAGCTTAGAAGATGCTAAAATGCAGGTCTGAAGGCTACTAACTGTGGATGAAATAAACCTGTTATTGAACCTCTGAATGATTTGAGAAGTGCCACAATCTGATCTCAAATCCATCTGAAAGCAAGCTGCATTTGCACATTTACCTTGAGGTACTGTCACATAACATCCACTGAGCTAAATGGAGTTCCAGCACACCCCAAGAGGAGTTTACTAGAACACCAGCATTTACATAGAATTTCTCAAAGTCATCACCATCAGGACTGTCAAAAGAGAAATAGGGTATCTCCCATTGCTGTCTACTTCATAAAGCACGGACTTAAAAAAAAGAATGCAGCCAATGAAGTCAGGACTTAACTCCCTCAAAGCAAGATGGCAGGATTAAAACTTGGACCTTTTGATCTTTAATTTGGGCCTTGTACCATTGATCAAAGCTTAAACCTTTGATTGGATTTTTGATCTTTGATTGGGATCATGGACCTTCGATCAAACCTTGGATCATTGCCAATGGCAGCTCCCGTATCTCTATCATGACAGCTTCACTTTCAAGTAACCCTGTAAATAAATTCAGACACGAACATATAACAGCAGGTGCCTGCATATATTCTTTTGATGTTTACCCAGAAAGCCAGAGAGTTTACTTTGTTAATGTAATCTTGAAGCTCAGACAATTGAGTTCTTGCAAACCCAGTGTCACTCTGAACCAAAAAGAGGTTTGCAAGCCTCTTGCCTCCTACCTTCCTACCTGGTAATAAGTTGAATTAAAATGCTTACCCAGCCAGCCAATCCAGTAGTGTCCTGCTATGATCCACCACCCCTCGGTCACATGCTGTGTCCTGTTCTGCCATCATAAGGTGCCGGCTGCCTCTTCCAGGTTCAGGCAGCCCAGCCTTCTAAAGACGTACTGTTGGGTCTGCCCTCCACTGGCCACTGTATGGAACCTGAAGTATCCTGGGATACATGATGTGCATATCCCAAGAGGCTTCAGAATAGAGGAGACACCATACTCACCTAGACAAAATTGGCAGATAGGGGGAGAAGAGGCAGACTAAAAAAAATAAAAATAAAATAAAATATTTTTTTCCATTGCGAAGGAGGAAGGGGTGAGGACTGCAATAATGTCTAGTTCATCTACTGAGTTAAGATCAGCTTTAAAGCAAAGTTTCAAATCAACCAGTGAACTGAAGTTATCCAGGAAGTACTGCAATTGTGCTATAAACTTAGTAATGGCAGTCATAATTCACAGAGCTCCACACATGTTCATTGGCAGGGTCTGGTTCCTGATGCCTGTACTGGGGAGAGGGTTGACTGTTGCACCACAGATATGCACGATTGATAAACTAAAGCTCCAATCCGGTTGGCCTAATTTGACAGAAATGTGCCTTTAAGTGCAATACACCAGTTAAACAACATTTTCTAAATTCATATAAAAATACTTTAATTTCTAAATAATTCCCTATATACAATGCTAAAAAAAAAAATAAAAAATAAAAAGACATAAAATATACTTGGGATAAGTGATGGAAGCTGGGTACTATAATGTGTTGTATCTTATCTTGAACAAGATAGTGGATGACCACACTAAAGTATAAAAAGACTTCTTTATTAGTACACATCCATTAAAACCATTACAACAGAAGTCTCAATTTTCCTGTTGTATTGGCTTTAATGGATTTGTACCAATAAAGAAGTCTTTTGATACTGTAGTGCGGTCTTCCACATATCCTGTTTATTACTATCTCAGCAATGAGCTGGATGCGCACCCGTAGCCGTGCGGGCAAGATGGATCAGCCTGAAGCGGTATTGTATTGATTTTGTCTGGATGGTATCTTGCTTATCACAACCAGCCTGCAGGCAGTTCTACTGGGTTACACAGAGGAGTCTCAACGTCCCTATTCTACAATGTGATCTACTTCCAAGTCCAGGGGGCTATTAGTCTATGCCAGGGGTCTTCAAACTATGGCTCTCTAGTTGTTCAGGAACTACAATTCCCATCATGCCTAGTCAAGTCTGGGCATGTCAGAGTTTTACAATGCCTTATGGGATGTGTAGTTCCGCAACAGCTGGAAGGCCGTAGTTTGAGGATCCCTAGTCTATGCAAATACTGACTTTCAGAAAGTCACAGCCTTCAGAAAACTTTCAGAGGCTCCAACTGTGCCATCAGAAAGCAGACTGAACAGAAAGGCAAAAAATGACCTCCTTATCTTAGATACTAAATATTGCTTTGCATAGTACAGGTACACTTCTAATTGATCTTAAATTTGTTCTACAGCTGCAAGACTGTAGAACACATTAATTCCATTACTTTCAGCAATGGCCAGGGCAGCAAGTTTTTTTTTTTTTTTTTTTAATTACAGAGGAGCCCTTTAAAACATGTTCAGGTCTCAGGGAACTCCTGCTAAAATAAACTCATTGGGGATCATTGGGAAAATTTCCCTTATGCTGGTGGCCAGTGGGAATGACCCCCTTAACTTGTATTAACATGGGCAGCCGCTGGTAGGAATCAGTAGATGGCAGCGGTTCTAAAGGCTGCATGCGTACAGTGTGTGTGAACAGCAGCAGCTGTCAGAATTGTATTCTGTACACACCAATGGCCGCTGCCACCAATGTTTGCATGTAGCTGCTCATCTAAAGGGGGTTACATGCAAATAGAGGCTCTGACTGACCCTGGACACGTTCCTGCAGAGCTTCTTGCTGCACACAAACTGGTTTCAGCTAATCAGCCAGTTTGCATGCAGCCATGGCACAAAGTGCTTCTGTGTCCGGAGGCGGCATTTAGCAATCTCTGAATCAGGCATGTTCAACGTCTGAACATGAATGAGCTATCCCGCTAGGAAGCTGTCACTGTGGACAGCCAATCATACGTGGTGGAGCCAATCTCCACATTTTGTGTATGTGCAGCTGAGGGGAGAGGAGTGCCCCCACCTAGGACCGACCCTACCATAGGTCCCACTGGGTCCATTGGACCCAGGCAGTACTTGGAGAGGGGCGGCAAAGATTTTTTTTCCCAGCAGTTTTGTGTGTCATCAGTTTGCGGGCAGTTATGGATGACATTTTCCAATCTCATACTGCCGTCCATAGTGCAAACTGATGAGCATGAGGAGGCGGAGCGTCTCCTCCGGGGAACGTCCCTCACGTGATCGTGGTGTGCGCAATGACGTCAGCGCACTCCATCTCACGCAGGGCAGGCTGGATCTTCTAGGGTAATGGGCACCACAAACACAGGAGTGACAGGAGGACTGAGGATAGACAGTGGCTGTGTGGTAGACCGGTCCAGTTGTGAGTTATGGAAGAAGATAAAATGTATACATAATATTTTCTACATTTTAAATTTATACAAAATAATGGATGTGGGGGGCCTTTTGTTGGGTGTGATTTTTTTTTTGGGAGGGGGGGGCAGCATTTTATTCTTGGACCCAGGCAGCACAATGTCTTGGGCCAGCCCTGCCCCCACCACTTATAATTAGCTGTCTGCAGTGACAGCTTTCTGGTGGGATAGCTTATATGAGTTGGGAATTGTGTCTGAACCCGCCTGGGCTCATTCAAGTGGCCCTAATGCCTCGTACATACGCAACGATTATCGGCCAACCGATCGGACGTCTTTTGTCCAGTGTTGTTGTGTCGGTTGAAATGTGCTCTAGACTGCGCACAAATTTTCTCGGCCAACAAAAACCAACTTCAGAAGTGATGTCATGTGCTGGTTTACTTTCCGTGTGTTTTTTCTTCTCTGAGCATGCCCAGTCTTGCTCATCAGATTTTTGTCTGCCGAAATCTGTACTGACTGACGGAAAATCGACCGTTATGTTGACGGCCAACAAAAATTTTATAGCCTGCACACCAGATTTTTTTCGGCCAAAAAGTCGGAGTTGGTTGTCGAAAGCATCATACTAACAAGCCGAAAATCAGCAGATCAGACGTTGGCCGAAAATTCACGGCCAACTATCGATGCGTGTGTATGGGGCTTTAGACAGGCATCATCCTGAGAGGCCAATCAGCCACAGCTCAAAGACCCCTAACACCCTCAGCAGCCATTCTCAACCAGGATTCGGTAGAACCATAGTGTTTCTCCAGAGGTTTTTTGTGGTTCCTTGAGGTGTGGCTCATTGACCTCCCATTTGATGGTGCCTGCATAGTTCTAGGCCAGTGATGGTGAACCTTGGCACCCCAGATGTTTTGGAACTACATTCCCCATGATGCTTACCTACACTGCAGAGTGCCTCAGCATCATGGGAAATGTAGTTCCAAAACATCTGGAGTGCCAAGGTTCGCCATCACTGTTAGGCCAATGCCAGTTGGCAGAGCCAGCAACATGGCACCAATAATCTTTTCATCTCCCTGTAAGAGTGGCAAATTGGACCACCACTGAAATAGGGGTATTCTTCTCACTGACCACGAGTGCAAACACCAATTATCCCACTGATCCCTGATCATTTGGTTTTGGCAGGGAATCCCCCAATAACTGAAAGCTTTACATTTTCATGGTTTCAAGGGGGGAAAAAGGCTGCTCTGGAGGAACCCTAGTTGAGAATGGCTGGGCTACAGTATTAATAGCTTTATATACATATGTGAACTGTGTTATATTAGCAATACCTCAGCAAAGCTAAATAAGTAGCATGAGCAAAGAGCCCAATTTCAAACATATTTACAATAATTAGTGTAGCAATAACAAATTAAAATCATTATGTAAGCGTTACCATACATTAAACAATCTGACTATACAATCTCTGTACAATCAGCTTTAAAATTAACAAAGCAATGTAATACGAGGCAGATCCCTGCACTACATAGTTGTTTATAAACCTAAAATACATTTTACAATTAGAGTATAATCTGTGTGGTGAGTTTAACAGAACAGCTTTGTGATGTATCAGGATAGACTAAGCAAACTCCTTCTGTACATACCTTACGCACTGTGCAGATCAGTAAATAAAAAAGCTTTTTAAAGAAGATCAATGGAACAAAGCAGGATTCAGGGACCTGAGTAGCACCTGCAGAGCAGTATGTGCTTGCTGGGGGTTGTAGTTCCCCAGCAGCTATTACAGGTTATCTGGAAACTTTCTTACCTTGGTCTCCTGGGAGCCTCCTTGTGGATGCTATTTTGCTGAGAGACACGTCTGTCTTCCTCTGAGCCCACCTTGGTGTGAAATGAAATCTCCCCTCTAGTCTTGTCTATCTGACCCTACTGTAATGCTGGCAGCTCCAGCTCTCCCTGCAAGCAGCAGTCAGATCCCAGCCTCCTAGTGATCAGCCCTGGTCATATCTCCTACACAACTTTCCATTCTCTCTCTCTTCTGGTTTAAATCCCCTTTCATATAATCAGCTCAGGTTTACAAGGAGCAAACCCTTCCAGGCGTGGCCAGCTGTCAGAACGTCAGAAGGGTGTATCTAAGCCACCCAGTTCTGCATCCCAGGGGGAGAGCTGCCATTAACCCTGTCTGTGCTGTGCAAGGTGCATGCTACAGTGGCTTAGAAAGGAGTAGCTGCCACTGACAGATTTATTGCTCCTTGTGTTAAATGTAAAAAAAGGAAAAAAAAAAAATCCTTTTTTACATTTCTTGTGGCCACAGCCACTGATGTTACAGATCATGTATGGAGCTAGTTTTTATAAGGGTCACCATAGTCATTACAATCTGACCATACAATCTTTGTACAATCGACTGTTGATTTACCAAAGTTACGTAATATAAGGACCTACCTCATCTATCCAATTGCTTTGTATCCAATCAGGCAGACCCTTGGAATACATAGTTGGTGGTAGGTATCAAGGAGATTGTATAATCATATTGTAATGTGGGTGGTGAGCTTAACCACTTAAGCCCCGGAAGATTTTACCCCCTTCCTGACCAGGGCCTTTTTTGCTGTACCTAAACAAATTTGACGCCCTGTTTTTCCCACAAACAGAGCTTTCTTTTGGTGGTATTTGATCACCTGTGCGATTTTTACTTTTTGCGCTATAAACAAAAAAAGAGCGTAATTTTTGCAAAAATAACAATATTTTTCATATTTTTTTATATGAAATTCCCCAAATAAATGTAAAAATCAGAATTTTTTAACATTTTTGGCCAATTTGTTTTCTGCTACATATGTTTGGTAAAAAAAATCGCAAAAAGCGTATTTTGATTGGTTTGCGCAAAAGTTATTGCGTTTACTAACTAAGGGAAAGATTTCTGTAATTTTTGGTGTTTTTTTTAACGCGTAATGGCGGCGATCTGCGATTTTTTTGCGGTACTGCGACATTGCGGCGGACAGATCGGACCCTTCACTGACATTTTTGACACTTTGGGGTTACCAGTGACATTACTGCAGTAATCAGTGCTATACATATGCACTGTTACTGCAAAATGACACTGGCAGGGAAGGGGTTAACTTTATTGGGGAAGGAGGGGTTAAGTGTGTCCCTAGGGGCGTGCTTCTTACTGTGATTGGACATGGCTACTAGTGTAGGAACAGTGATCAACGGTCCTACATAGTAGAACCGTATGATCACCATTCCTACACAGGGGAGAATGACAGGCGGCTTGTTTACATCAGCCGCCTGCCTTTCTCCCTTCACGGAGGACGATCGCGAGTGACCGGCGCACATCGGGTCCGCCGGTCACACGCACGGACTTCCCAGGGAACGAGCCGGGGCTCTCCCGCTATTGGCTCACAAGCAACTGACAGGCTAGTGACGTATATATATACGTCACTTTTCCTGGCCGGGGCTGACCGCCGCAGTATATGTACTTGCGGCGGTCGGCAACCGGTTAAAGTGGAGCTCCACTCAAAAGTGGAACTACTGCTCATCTATCTCCTCCCCCCTCAGGTGCCACATTTGGAACCTTTTCTGGGGGGGGGGGGGGAGCGGGTACCTGTTTTTGACAGGTACCCTGTCCCCACTTCCGTCAGACCTCACCCCGGCGAGGTACGTCAGAAGTTCAGCCCCCTTCGCCTCCCTCCAGGCCAGCAACCGAGCGCAGCGCGCTTTGCGCATGCGCAGTAGGGACCTGGCCATGAAGCCCCAAGGCTTCACTACCGGTTCCCTTACTGGCAATGGCACCCAACAGCTGATGGTAACATCAGCTGCAGTGCCGACATTGCTGGATTCAAGGACAGGTAAGTGTCTTAATATTAAAAGTCAGCAGCTACAATATGTGTAGCTGCTGACCTTTACTTTTTGGAGGGGGAGGCCAGAACAACACTTTAAGGACTCATTTACACTTGTAGTTGAGGGGGGGGGGTCAGTAAAACTCTGACGCATTTTTACTGCCCCTCAACCACTCCCCCTTTAACTGCAGAAGCAGTGACCGGGGGTGTACGTACGCTGCAGTCACAATGCCTTGCTTGGTGGCCATGGCATGAATTCTACCCCCTCGTTTAAGTGAATGGGGATGCATTGCAATTGCCACGCAGGATGCATGCAGTTGTAGCTCAGTAGTCTAGCAATTAGAAGAGTAACACAGGTGGTGAAGAGACGATACAACACCTCTTCACTTTCTCTCAAATGCTCTCTGAAGAGCAATTCAATATGGATCGTTCTTCAGGAAGCAAAGTGAGTGTAAGCGAGCCCTTAAACTAAGCATACATTATTTAGCCCCCATTCACATTGGAGCGATTTTGACAGGTCAGATCGCATGACAAGTCGCATCCTATTGCCGGCAATGGCAGTGTTCAAATCGATGTGACGTTGACTTTGTGGTGCCGCATCGATTTGAAAACTTAGTACATACACTACGTTTAGTGGTTTCTGGTGAGACTTCAATAGACATCTGTGCATGAAGCCACACAGATGTCTTCAAAGTTGCACCAGAAGTCGCACTGAGATGCGGCTTTGAAGTCGTGCGATTTCAGATGAAGTTGCACGATTTCAATGCTGCAGTCAATGTGAACAGGGGCTCAATCTGATTTTACAATCTCATTTAGATCTACCAGCAACTATATAGTAGAGTCTGCCTGATTTAATACAAATGCAATTAATTGTTTAGGGATGTCTTCATTTTACATCATTTTGGTAAGTCTAAGGCTACATTCACACCTAAGCGTAGCGTTTTCGCGCGTTTTTTACAGCGATTTTACCGCGATTTTTACCGCGATTTTACCGCGATTTTTACCGCGATTTACAGGCGTTTTTTGTGCAGGCGTTTTTTGATTGAATAGATACCAATGGAAAACGCCTGTAATCTGCCCAAAAAGAAGCTCATGTACTTTTTTGAGCGTTGGGCGTTTTGTAAACTGCGTCAAAACGCTCAGATGTGAACAGGGGCCATTGAAATGAATAGGATTTGTCTTGTTGGGCGTTTTGAGAGCTGATCCTAGAGCAGAAAAACTCCCCAAAAACGCCTAGATGTGAACGGAGCCTTAAGCTTACCACACTTGCTGTCACAATCTGGTTGCACAATCTCCATTGGATTTACCAACAACTATGTAGTGCAAGGGCTTGTCTGATTGGATATAAATTGATTGGATAGAGTACATAGATCTTCATATTACTTAGATTTGGTAAATCTAAAAGTTGTTGTACAAAATTTGTACGGCCAGATTGTAACATGTATAGTGACTCCAACCTCCAAAGCTGAACTATACATATTCAATCGCTGATAATAGTTACTGCAGATTGCATTTACAAATCCAATCTATTAAAGGGAAAGAGGTGGATTTTTGTGACCACTGCCAGTGATGTTACATAGATTTCATACATGGAAATAGTTTCTAAGACTCAGATTTGAACCAAGGAAATGCAAATCTTATAGTGATATTAAAGTGGAATTCTGGGCTAGCTAATCTTAAAACTGCTCCCACCCCCTTCTAACACCTATGAGAGCCATTCTCTGTAAGAAAGATGCATATTACCTACTTCGATTTATTCACTTAGTATACTGCTTGTTTATCTTTTAATCCAGTGGCGGCTGGTGCTCAAAATTTTTGGGGGGGCGTTAAAATAAAAATGTAATAGGTATTGCTTCGTGGGAAAAAACGCGTTAAAAAATTGCGTGACTTTGAGGTCATGGTACAGGCATGGCACAGGTGATGGTATAGGCATGGCACAGGTGATGGTACAGGAGATGGTATAGGCATGGCACAGGTCATGGTAAGGGCATGGCACAGGTGATGGTACAGGCATGGCACAGATGATGGTATAGGCATGGCACAGGTGATGGTACAGGCATGTCACAGGTCATGGTACAGGAGATGGTATAGGCATGGCACAGGTCATGGTAAGGGCATGGCACAGGTCATGGCACAGGTCATGGTACAGGCATGGCACAGGCATGGCACAGATGATGGTATAGGCATGGCACAGGTCATGGTACAGGCATGTCACAGGTCATGGTAAGGGCATGGCACAGGTGATGGTACAGGCATGTCACAGGTGATGGTATAGGCATGTCACAGGTCATGGTAAGGGCATGGCACAGGTCATGGCACAGGTCATGGTACAGGCATGGCACAGGCATGGCACAGATGATGGTATAGGCATGGCACAGGTCATGGTACAGGCATGTCACAGGTCATGGTAAGGGCATGGCACAGGTGATGGTACAGGCATGTCACAGGTGATGGTATAGGCATGTCACAGGTCATGGTAAGGGCATGGCACAGGTCATGGCACAGGTCATGATACAGGCATGTCACGGGTCATGGTAAGGGCATGGCACAGGTCATGGCACAGGCATGGCACAGGTCATGGTACAGGCATGGCACAGGTCATGGTAAGGGCATAGCACAGGTGATAGTACAGGCATGTCACAGGTCATGGTAAGGGCATGTCACAGGTCATGGTAAGGGCATGTCACAGGTCATGGCACAGGCATGTCGCAGGTCATGGCACAGGTCATAACATAGGCATGGCAGAGGTCATGGTACAGGCATGGCACAGGTCATGGTAAGGGCATGGCACATGTGATGGTACAGGCATGTCACAGGTGATGGTATAGGCATGGCACAGGTCATGGCACAGGTCATGGTACAGGCAAGGAACAGGTCATAACACAGGCATGGCACAGGTCATGAAACAGGCATGGCACAGGCATTGCACAGGTCATGGTACAGGCATGGCAAAGGTCATGGTAAGGGCATGGCACAGGTGATGATACAGGCATGTCACAGGTGATGGTATAGGCATGTCACAGGTCATGGTAAGGGCATGTCACAGGTCATGGTACAGGCATGTCACAGGTCATGGCACAGGTCATGACACAGGCAAGTCACAGGTCATGGTAAGGGCATGGCACAGGTCATGGTACAGGCATGTCACAGGTCATGGTAAGGGCATGGCACAGGTCATGGTAAGGGCATGGCACAGGTCATGGTACAGGCATGTCACAGGTCATGGCACAGGTCATGGTACAGGCATGTCACAGGTCATGGCACAGGTCATGGCACAGGCATGGCACAGGTCATGGTAAAGGCATGGCACAGGTCATGGTACGGGCATGTCACAGGTCATGGTAAGGGCATGGCACAGGTCATGGTACAGGCATGTCACAGGTCATGGTAAGGACATGGCACAGGTCATGGTACAGGCATGGCACAGGTCATGGTACAGGCATGGCACAGGTCATGGTAAGGGCATGGCACAGGTCAAGTAAGTGCATGTCACAGGTCATGGTAAGTGCATGTATAGATTGGTAAAAGCAGATAGTGCCCATTGCATTTACAAATTCCATTTCAAGATGGGAGAGGGAGACATTTGAAAAAAAACAAACAAACAATTACCCAGAGGGATAAGCAAAATTGGTTTGGAAAACTCCTTTAAATGAAAAAACAGACATTTAGACGTTTTCCTATCACACTTAGGCTCCATTCACACCTGGGCGTTTTCAGCTCCAAAAACGCTCAAAAGAAACGCTTCCAAAACGCCCAACAAGTAAAACCCCATTCATTTAAATGGCCCCTGTTCACATCTGAGCGTTTTGCAAAACGCCTGTAGCTGAAAAAAGTACATGAGCTTCTTTTTGGGCTGATTACCAGCGTTTTTGATAGATGCCAATGAAAAACGCCTGAAAAAAATCGCGGTAAAATCGCTGTAAAAATCGCGGTAAAAATCGCGGTAAAAATTGCGGTTAAAATCGCGGTAAAAAACGCTACGCTCAAGTGTGAATGCAGCCTACAGGCTAGTCTACAAAAAACAAAAAAACAAAATAGTATTGTTTAAAAATTTGTATTTAAAACAATGAGGTTTTAGTTGCAAACAGTTACAGATATACAGTATGTAGAAGCTGCACTACCTCATCATGGCCCCTCTGTAAAGTGCGGTCCTTACTTTTATATTTGAGAGACTCCATATTGGAGCGTATTTAGAAATGGATGGAAAGTCCTTAAAACTGTTCTGAACTTGTCTTTAACCACTTTACCGCTGCTTACGTTGATGCTACTGTGGCAAAGTGGCTCTTGTAGGTCTGACAACGTAGACCTACGTCGGCAGACCCTCCCCCTTCTAGGCGGCGCGCTCCCGCTGTGTTCAGTCACTGCGGGAGTCGGGCCAGGGGAGGAGCAGCGGCGATCGCCGCTGCTCTTCCCCGATCGTCGGGGAATCGAGTGTGGAGATCCGCCCGCCTGTGTAAACACAAGTGGGCGGATCTCCGAAGTGACAGGCAGGGTCAGATTGCAGATTGGATCTGTCCTTGTGTCACATAGTCCCCTCCCCCCACACACGTCAGTAAGCACCAGGCATACATTAACCCCTCCCTCTCCAATAAAATTAACCCCTTCACTGCCAGTGTCATTTTTACAGTAACAGTGCATATTTATAGCACTGATTACTGCAGTAATGTCACTGGTACCCCCAAAAGTGTCAAAAATGTCAGTCAAGGGTCCGATCTGTCCGCCGCAATGTCGCAGTCCCGCAAAAAAAATCGCAGATTGCCGCCATTACTCGTTAAAATAAAAAACACCAAAAATTACATAAATCTTTCCCTTAGTTAGTAAACACAATAACTTTTGCGCAAACCAATCAAAATACGCTTATTGTGATTTTTTTTACCAAACATAGGTAGCAGAAAACAAATTGGCCAAAAATTTTAAAAAATTTAGATTTTTACATTTTTTTGGGGGGGAATTTCATATAAAAAAATGTGAAAAATATTGTTATTTTTTCAAAATTTACGCTTTTTTTTTGTTTATAGCGCAAAAAGTAAAAATCGCACAGGTGATCAAATACCACCAAAAGAAGGCTCTGTTTGTTAGAAAAAAAGGACGTCAATTTAATTTGGGTACGGCGTCGCACGACCGCGCAATTGTCAGTTAAAGTCGCACAGTGCCGAATCGCAAAAAGTGGCCCAGACGTAAGACAGCAAAATCCTCCGGTGGTAAAGTGGTTAAAAAGGTTTTTTTTTGTACTCTAATAATACATTCAGTGGCAGTTGTCAATGATGCCATGATCAATACATGTCAGCACTAGCATGGTAATAATTGGCTTTGTTGATAAACTATACCATGGCAGTGACATAGAATCATTTAGCAATAAAGTCATCAAAATGTCACACTTGGAAGTGGGTCTAATGTGGCTTTGTCTATAAACAAAGCCATGGCACAAAGCAAAGGGGTCTGGGAGCCAGGGCCGCTGATAGGGGGGGACCACCAGCCCTCTTGTAGGGAGCCCGAGCACACAGGGGGGCCCACACAGAGAGGGGGATTAATGATGGACAACAAATATAGAAATCTTCCTCCAGCACCTGAATCTGATCTGTCCCTCTCCCTGCTATCAGCTTTTATGTGTTGAGAAAGAGACAATCGTCCCTCACTAATCCCCCTCCCTTGTGTGGCCCCCACAGCACTTATCTCTGCTCAGGAGTTTATTTGTAAATTGTAACTTTGTTTCTCTCTCTGTCTCTCTGATCACTGAGCTCCAACTGCCCAGACTGTATATTTTTCTCATCCCATCTTCTTTTTTATTTAACATAGTTTTTTTTTTTTTAGATTTAGCAGGAATTATGTGAGTTATGTTATATTTGTGTCTGCTAATAGTGGTTTTGTTGGAATTTTAGCTAAACATATCTTTAATATTTTCTTGGGGGGGCCCTGCCAGGTAGTCTGTACGGGGCCCCGTGATTTCTAACAGCAGCCCTGCTGGGAGCTACGAGAACTGCGTACTCCAAGTTGAAAAGGGGAATTTTTTTTTCAAAGATATTTCAGCTAGCAGTTCTAGTGGCATTGGTGACTGGGAAAAATAGGGTGAATCTCTCCCGAGGAGTCGCAGCAAAAAAAAAAAACCTCATAGTTTTAAAATGTAGCCTAGCATTCTATTCACATGTAATTTGATGCATTCTCAATGATATATTAAAGCGGAGTTCCGGCCTATTTTGCAACTTTAGTGATTCCTGGAGTGCTCGCTATGATGATCAACAATTGGGCATTTTAAATTTTTTTCGGGGGTCCCTTACCTTATTTTCAGGGAATTTTTGATTGTACTTCTTCCTCCTCCCCCCTCTGTGGCTACGGCCACGACATCACTTCCGCCTTTGCATTGCATCCTGGGAGCGGTTTGTCATCACTCCCAGGAGGCTGGAATCAGGAAGAACTCCCAGAACTCTCCCTGGAATCAGCAGATTACACTGCAGCTTCAGATGCCCACATCCAAGATGGCTGCGCTCAGACAGCGTTTTTAAAAGTACGATTTTGACTAAAATCCAATACTATACACCTTGTAAGTTTGAGAATAGCGGTTCTGTAAAGGGCGATGGATTAGTATTATAGGGGTATTTTTCGTTTAAAACGGTTTTTGAGGCCGGAACTCTGCTTTAACTGCTTCTCAGGCACTTAATATTTCTCAATATGCTGTTAAGCTCTCTGTAATGTGATGTCAGCCTGCTCTAGCATTGCTGAGTTTTGTCACACATAATGATTAAGGTAGATCTAACCCCAATCAAAGAAATCAAGTATACAGTAGGCTTTAAAGCGTTTGTTACCCCAACACTTTATATTCCTGATATGTGCCTGCTGTACCGTGTACTTGTATGAGACAATATCCTGTTCCTTTATATGAAATCCCTGCTGTTCCTGCCAGTTTCTCTGCTTTTCTATTAAAAACTGACCACACTAAGCAGGAGAGCACATCGTGGTCAGTTCTCTAGCTATGCTGGGAACTCAGTGTGCTCTCCATCAATGATCAGACTTGTCCTGACACGCCCCCGCTGCACAGCCATTCACTGGGAAGCTCAGTGTGCTGCTACTTCTCCTCTCCCAGCTCCTATACAACTGAGAGCAAAGCCAATGTCATCACTTATAAACAAAGGGAAAAAAGGTATTTATAATGTATATTTATATCTATAAAAAAATGTTTTGCCTTTCATTTATATTTAAAACTGAATGGGTTGTTTTACAAAGTGATTGTTTACAAACACTTTAACTGTTATTGTAATTTCAAATGTTTTCAATCTTTTACATATGCATATTTTATTTAGGCCCCGTTCACATCGGGGCGACGCCGCGACATTGAAGTCTATGGCGGTCGCCTCCTGGTCGCCCCAAAGAAGCTCCGGACCCTTTTTCTAAGTCGGAGCAACTTGTGTCGCTCCTATTAGAACGGGTCCGCAGCTTCCCTATGGGAGGCGACCTACGGCGACCTGTGAGGCGACCAGGTCGCCTCACAGGTCGCCTCAGTGTGAACCGGGGCTAAAAGAATACCTAGGGATTCTGCCATAAAGAGGACATTGTTTAGGCATTGGGTGACAAATATTTCCTACTTGTGCTTCTATGTTGCCACCCTAACACACTACACATGGTGTAGGCCTGGTCCACCATTGTCTCTATCAGAAAGCTGGTTTAGGCTTCATTCACACTTGTAGGATTCCAGAGTTGCCCAGACGTTGGAGTGCAACTTAAGTGCAACTTTGATGCAACTTTGGATGGGTGCAACTTGGATACGACTTTGGCTTTGACTAATAGAAAACTGTTGCATTGTACAATATTCAGGTACGACTTTCATGCAACGTTTGAGGGTTACCATTGAAGTCTATGGCCCTCAAGTTGCATAAAAGTCGGACCAAAGTAGTGCATTAACTACTTTGAAGTTGCTGCAACTTTAAGTCGCATATATATGAATGGGTATGATTGGAAAACATGGGGAATGACTTGTGGTGCGACTTTAATGTCCAAAGTTGCATGACAAGTCGCACAAGTGTGAATGGAGCCTTAGAGCAATGACGTGCAGCTAATGTTGTAGAGAGGACATGTAGGTTAGAAAGTGCCTGAAAGAGATTGAAGGAGATCAGCAGCACTTGATTCTAGAAGGGTCTGTTAACACCGATCTGTAAGTCCTGTAGGTTCTGTAGTGAGTGGGCTAGTGGAAGGAACCACATAGTGTGGAGTGGGAGCCAGTATTCTACACACTAGTGTGCAATGTCTGCAGCAGCATTTCAACACATGGGCTCCCAAAAATGAATTTATATTATGTGTAGTCATAGGGTCACTGTAAAATGCTGTTCTCCTCTTTTTCTACCCTTTCACATTACTTTATGATAAAACAAATATAAGTGCAGCACTAAAAACATGGTGTAAAACTTAGTGAAGGAGTAAACATATAAATGTTCATAAAAGTGAGTCCCAGGTGAAAAAAGCAAAAATCTCCAAATCCTTAGGTGACGTTTAAAGATGAGATGATCCCACCAACAAGGAAGACAATAAATGCGCTCAGCGGAGGGTATGGACCCAATCTACCTTTTAGCAAATGGGTCATACAGGCTGGTTTCACTGAAAACTCCACAAAAGTAGTTGAATCACTCAAGGTTTCCATAAGGTGGTCAGAGCATTTCATTTGTGGATGCCAGGAAATCCCTCATGAAAACATGAAAAGGGATAAGCCAGGCAAAGCCGACATAGTGTAAAACTGTTTGGATTTATTGCAAAAAAGAACAGGAATACACTCATAGACATCCAGTGAAAAACAATCAGGGAATGCAGTGTTTAGATGGCAATACTGACGTTACTGACGCGTTTCATCATCACAGACATAATCATAATCATAGGGAAACCAGCCTGTATGACCCATTTGCTATAAGGTATATTGGGTCCATACCCTCCAGGGGTGGTGCATTTATCGTCTTCCTTGGTGGTGGGATCATCTCATCTTTAAACGTCACCCAAGGATTTGGAGATTTTTGCTTTTTTCACCTGGGACTCACTTTTATATGTTTACTCCTTCGCTAAGTTTTACGCCATGTTTTTAGCACTGCACTTATATTTGTTTTATGGTTTATTCAACTTATGTCAGTTGATGTGCTAGCGGCTCATTTACTTATCCAGTTAGCGCAGTTTGATATTTTTACCTCCACATCACTTTATGGGCTGTGTACACCAGCAGGAGTGCTTTATGGCAAGCATAATGTGTGCTGCAATGCACTGTTACAGCACACTGCGGTGCTTGCTGTCCTTTCTTTTGTTTAACCGTATTTAAATTACACCTTATTCATGTCTATGTGTAGCAGTGCGTTGCGACATGTTGCCACTCAATGTAACTTGCTGTGTTGCAAGAAAATGTAGTATGAGAGGTAGAGACTTTATGGTAAGCTCCTAGAGAGCAGAGAATGTACGATATATATGTAAAGTGCTGCAGAAATTGGTCACGCTATATAAATATTTGTAATAGATACTTGCATCATTTTACTGCAACACACACCAATGCAGCACAGTGATGTGAACAGGCCCTATACAATGGAAAGCTTCTTCTTTGCATTGGGATCACGTTGGGCAACACTGTCCAACAGGGCTGGTGTGAATAAGCATTTAAAACCCAACTCCAGAAGAATGAAAAATTCCTTCCTTGCAATGAGGCTGTACCTACACTGTAAGGGTTAAATGCTTGTTTAGTCTAAGGGATGATAAAAACAATTTTATATAATGGATCCTCCATGCCCTTTAACCACTTTAAGACCGGAAGGATTTGCCCCCTTAACGACCAGGCCATATTTTGCGATTCGGCACTGCGTTACTTTAACTGACAATTGCGCAGTTGTGCAACGCTGTACCCAAATAAAATTGATGTCCATTTTTCCCACAAATAGAGCTTTTATTTGGTGGTATTTGATCACCTATGCGATTTTTATTTTTTGCTCTATATACAAAAAAAGAGCGACAATTCTGGAAAAAAAAACAATATTTTTCAAATTCTGCTATATAAACATTCCCAAAAAATGTAAAAATCTAAATTTTTTAACATTTTAGGCCAATTTGTTTTCTGCTACATATTTTTGGTAAAAAAAAATCGCAATAAGCGTATTTTGATTGGTCTGCGCAAAAGTTATCGCGTCTACTAACTACGGGAAAGATTTATGTCATTTTTTATTTATTTATTTATTTATTTATTTTTTACTAGTAATGGTGGCGATCTGCGATTTTTTACGGGACTGTGACATTGCGGCGGACAGATCGTACCCCTGACTGACATTTTTGACACTTTTGGGGGGACCAGTGACATTACTACAGTAATCAGTGCTATAAATATGCACTGTTACTGTAATAATGACACTGGCCGGGAAGGGATTAACACAGTAAGTGATCAAGGGGTTAAATGTGTACCTAGGGGTGTGTTTCTAACTTTTGGGGGGCGTGGCTTGTGAAATGACCACAGAGACCTGTGATCCTATATAGCAGGATCACAGGGACTCTGTGATCATTCCAGAGAGAAGAACGGCCAGCTGTGTTTACAACAGCTGTCTGTCCTTCTCTCTCAGCGGGGAGCGATCACAGGTGTCAGGTGGCAATCGGAGCCGCCTGCCCTGTGCATCGGGATCCCCGCTGATGAGCGGGGGCGGGAGCACGCCACCGGCGGTGCGCGCTTACCCCATAGCTGCAGGCGCACGTCCGACGTATACCTACGGCGATTCGCGCAGGAGCGGCTGCCTGCCGCAGTATAACTGCGGCAGGCGGTAGTTAAGCGGTTAAAACCCAACTCTGGAAGAAGTAAAAGTCCTTCCTTGCAATGGGGCTGCACCTACACTGTAAGGGTTAAATGCTTGTTTAGTATATGGGATGATAAAAACAATTTTATATAATGGATCCTCCATGCCCTTTACCAGACAGCGATACCCTACCCTCTCTGCGTCCTCACATCCGATGCAGGACTATCGCTATTGATGAAGTCAGAGGCAGCCGACTGCCAAGGTGCTGGGGAAAAGACGATGCAAGGATCGGTCAAGCAGTACTGAGGAGCTGGCGGCCCCTAGACATACATGAGCAGTTAGCTTTTGTAGTGCAGTAAGGGTTTACATCTATGTCAGGGGTGCTAAGCTTTTTGTGAGGCCTATTTAAAGGGGAGCTCCAGCCACCTATAATAAAAATAAAAGTCAGCAGCCACAAAATGTGTAGCAGCTGACTTTTAAAAAACAGCCACTTACCTATGCCACAGTCCAGCGGTGAGCTCACCGCATCCGTCTTCATTCTCTGTCCTCCCTTGGCGGCGCCAGCATCTCCACTATGGACATCCCGGCTGTGACAGCTTGCGGCTTCAAAACCGGGTGGCCCACTGCGCCTGAACAACCCCCCCCCCCCCCGCTCCTCAAAAGTGCCAATTGTGCAAGAAGAGCTGGGTATGAGTCCCTAAAGAGGAACTTTCCCTTTTAGGTGGAGTTATGCTTTATGTGATTTGGTAACCAGTCATGGGCCACAATGAAATGAATTGGGTTAATTTTTGTTATTTTGAATAGCACAATGAACATTTTCCTCCTGCAGCTGGAGGAGGAAAATGGAGAGGATGGGTTCCTGTATATGCTGCCCCCCTGCCCCTCCTGTCCAGATGTAAAACAGAATGTGACAGGGAGCATGGGGCAGGTTCGCCATTATGACCCCTGAAGCCACACAATTGGTTGGGGTGTGTGCTAAAATCATCTTAATTTATGGAGTTTTACCACCTCCCCAAACTGCCAATGTAAATGAGCCCTTACTGTCCTGAGCAGGGTTGCTGTCATAAATCATGTGGCCCTGTACTTACTGTCCTGACGGGGTCCCCCTAACCCCACCTCTGACCCGGAGGTGCAGTGGGACAGCGGCACTGACTTTATGTACCTACGCCTCGAAAATGAAAAAGAAGTCCCTCCTCTGCTCCCACCTCCTGGGCCTCTCTGTTGACGTGATAGGGCTCAGGGCAATGTAATTTAGGACCTGGTAAGCAAGTAGGTGTGGGGGTGTGGTCTAGTAAATTCAGTTTATTGGTTTAGGTAGAAATGAACAATAAAGCTTCCCTGGGCCCCCCTGGTTAGCTGATGAGGCCTGGGCCCAGTACAACAGGACCAGCTGTATTGCCGTATCAGAGGCCCTGGTCCTGAGCCCCCTTTAAGGCTGCTTTTATACTGATGCGCTGCAGTTTACCCGCACCAGGGGTGCACCACAGTGCACCTGCAGCTTTCCTGCGGGTACGCTATGCTTTGCCATAGACTTCCATTATATCTTTAGGGTGTGGTACACTTTCAGAAAGTGCACCAAATTTGTAAAATATAATAGAAGTCTATGGCTCAGTGCAGCTAACCTGCAGTAAAGCCAGAGGTGCACTGTGGTGCACACGCGGATCAGTGTGAAAGCAGCCTATAAGTTGTTAACCCTTTTATAGGTGCTAACATGCCCATTACTAAAGTGCAGTTTATTTGATGTTTAATACACTGACCTTGTTTTCCTTTTACAGCTTCTGTGGGCATCACTCTCTGCATCTAGGCTGTTAGAAGGGTCCCAGGTGGAGTGCACTTGGTATCACTCCACCTGGAACAGGAGCCAGCGATAAAGAGGAAGCATTGGCCTATGCGGCTCCTGCTCCCTCCACATTCACCTGCTTCCTGCGCTGCTGGCACCGGCTTGATTGACTCTGATGCTGTGAGATGGCAGGTTGGCAAGCCCAGATCACAATCAACAGGTTGCTGACTTAGGGCATGTGCTTCCCTGTTTTAAGGTTGAAGGTCACATCAGAGGGTTCCAGGGGCCACATGTGGCCTGCAGACCACAGGTTGAGCACCACCGATCTACGTTATTACATATTATAATTTCCAAAATGCTACTAATACAGCTAATTGTAATAAACTGGATATATATGAAATATTTCATCTTTGTGGGTAGTCTAATTTTGTCATGAAGATGTATTTGTAAAAAGTTTGATATGCTTAATTTATTTTTGAGCTTTAGGGCTCTTTCACACAGGTGGCTGGGGGGGGGGGGGTAAGAACAGACAGCTTAGCCACAGTTTACCACCCCCAGCCACCCAACCCAATATATACACTTTGCAGCCATAGCATTTTTAGGATGGGCTGCAGAGGCTGACAGGCAGCACCATTAAGATGAGCATTTGGCTCGCAGTTGAGGCTCAGACCGAAAGAAAAATTGCTGTTTGGCATGTCCTAGTTGTTGGAGATGTGGAGATACCTTGTATCTATATATTTATGATATGTGTTAATGTTTGCATTGAATTCTCAATAAAAGTTTTTTAATTGGGAAAAAATATATATATATATATATATTTCAGAGGACCCTGCTGCATGCCTTTACACATTAGTTCTCTGCCAAAACGGAAATATCGTCACTCCATTGTAATCTATCTTCTAAATGTGCCAAGACTAATATTCCAACCAATTGGAAATCCAATTTAACCTCCATGGTAGGTCAGTGAGTCAGGGCAGTAAATGATATCAGGATCTCATGCTGGGAGCATGGTTTCTTAAAAGGTGGTTTTACTGGAGCCAGTTCCAGTTCTCAGATACTCACAAGGAGACTCTGGCCACAGAATGGGTGACACATTTCTGCCTTCCTTACACCCCCCCCCCCTATTTTTTTTTTACTCTCTATTCTTTTTCTGTCATTCTGATTTTTTATTTTTTTTTTATACACTTTTATCCACTTGCTTGCCATCCCTCCCCTTGGCAAAGCTGCTAACATTTTTCATTTGCAGACCTCCCATCTTTGAGTCTTTCTGTGGGTGATTTCCTACTAATTGAGTGGAAGTATTGATGTATTGGTTGTCACTTTGCCGGTTGTAACATGTTTGTAACTGTTATGGTGCTTCTGGTATGGTGACATTTTGTGCATATATGTATATGTATTTTCATCTTCCAAAAAAAAAAAAAAAAAAACAGACATCAGGAGGTGGGGCAGTAACACCTCCTGAACGCTTGTCAGCCAATGCTATACAGAACTTCACCATGGATCACTTTTTAAAGGGCAGTAAGCTTACCACCATTTAATAATATAAAAATTGTAGGCAGACAATCTGCACTACTGCCTTGTTGTCCTACCACTTATTATGCTCCCAATACTTTGAAGAGATGTGGTGTAATTGGCACAAATAAAAAATTGAAAGGCTTAAGAAGTCGTATAACATACAGACATAAATTACGTTTTTGGATGCTTATCTCACATTTGTAGGAGGACCATGCCAGACACGCTTTGTCTCCAGGAAGAGTCAATCAGAAACCTTCCTGATCACTGTTATCTCCTTATGAGATAAGCAGTGTTGGCAGCATCTGTTAGTGACGCTTGTCTCCTCCCCAGTACTCTATTGATTGTGAGATCATTCATAGGTCTAGGTGGCCGCACAATACACAGTATGTTAAAATTATTTTATCTGTGATAACTGAAACATACTACAACTGTGGAGGCCCCTGTAGATGTCCTGTGTGGTCACCCAATTCACAAAACTACGGCCTGCAATGGCTGGTACATGCAAAGCAATTTTCAACGTATACTTACTGTCAGGGCCATCTTACCGAATGGGCACGCTGGGCAGTTGCCCAGGGGCCCCACTTGCCTGGGGGACCCACCTGCCCAGCGACCCAGCCCCAGCTAAGCATTGGTCCCAGATCCTGTGTGCATTCCACCACCGAACTTAGCAGGTGGCAAGCCCCTGTCAGCCCCACACTGCTGTCAGGCCACTTGGGCCGTGGAGTGGGAGCCCACAACTACAGGAATGCCTGTTCACCTCCACGGGAACAGGCACACACAGGACACTCGAGTCTGACTCCCGTATGTGTGTGTGTTCACCGGACCCAGCCACCCAACTTGGAAGCTGTCATTAGCCTGGCACTGCTGTACCAATGAATATAGCCTTATCAATAATTAGCTTTTTTATTCTGGTGGGTGATTGTGTAGGCAGGGCCCCGGTGCACTGATTGCCCGGGTTACTTTAATGCTCTTAGGATGGCACTGCTTACTGTACCCAATCATTGCAGAGCGCCACAGCATTGTTTCCAATCATTGCAGAGCGCCACATCATTGTCCCCAATCATTGCAGAGCGCCACAGTGTGCCCCCTTCAATTGCAGTGTGGGCTCCCCCCCCCCGAGACCAATGCACTTACCTGGCGGCGGCTTCTCTTCAGTCCGCAGCGGCTTTTCCTCACTCTGTCCTCCGGCGCGTCTCCACGAGTCCTTCCAGTCCCGCCTCATCCTCGGCCAATGGCATATCGGACACGCTTCCTGATTGGCCAGGAGGAGGATCGGTGTGGCAATTGTCACACAATGGGTGGGCTCGGGACGCGCAGCTCTGCGCCCCGGCTCCACCCTTTGCATCGCCATATTAGAGCCTCTGGCTCTAATCAGGTAATGTAAAAAAAAAAAAAAAATCCCCATTAAGCTCCATGTGTCCGGCGCCCTGCATGCAGATTAGGGGGCCGGACACATGGATGGGGGGGCGGCGCCCCTGCGCCCCATATACACCAGCCGCCACTGATGTGCACACTAACAAGTGGAAGAGTGCCTGGTGAAATCCTAAGAGCAAGTATAAATCATCTGTGACCGCTGACTGCAGATAGGATCTTAGATACACGATTACCTTGGGATTACAAACATCGCGCTGACTAGTGATAAGAGCTCCAACTGCTGGCGAAGTTTTAGCAAGGCCTTGCTAGGAGAGGGACTTCAGCACCTGTTGTCTCAAAGGGGACCTGTTATAATAATATTGAGTCATTATTAGTAAGGATTAGATATTGCTGGACTTGATTCCAGAGGTCTTCAGCTAGAGTCATAAGTTAATGTATGTTGCAATAACATTGACAGGTTTAGCTGATGATACAGTTGGTTTGCATTATCAATGTTGTTTGATATTCCTTATTGATCATTTACATTCACAGCACAGGACTCTGAAGACTCGGCACCGGTGGCCGTTCCTTCAGAGCGCATGCCCCGATGACGTCATCAGCTGCATTAAAAGTAATATCTCCTAAACGGTGCAAGTTTAGGAGATATATACAGTACCTATAGGTAAGCCTTATTAAAGGCTTACCTATAGGTACAAGTTCAAAAAGAGGGTTTACAACCTCTTTTAAAGTGTACAAAAATGTTGGCAACTCAGAGCTGCAAGAAAAAGTAAAGTTAGTGATTACGGATTGGAAAGGAGGGTTTTTTCAGGACATGGGCTAAGTCTTTTATGAAAACAGAACTCTGTGTATGAAGTGGAGAGAAATGAGTGCAGATCACTGAGGTGGCTTATAAAGATTTCCATGTTTATGAAGAAGCAAATCTGATGTTGGTTTATGACAAAGCCTGTTACATGTGCTCTCAAAGCTTGGAAAGAATTTCTCTTTTGCGCTGTGCGACCTTAAATGTCAGGCTGGAAGTGCTTTCAAGCTTCCTGCCTGATGCCACAGGCTTCAAAAAGACCATCTCTCAATATGAATAATGGCTTATTTATGGGATCCCTAGTTAAAAAAATAGATGTAAATCCTAATGCTTGGTTTGCTAAAATATTTTATTCTATAAACAATTCTTACAGTTTATTCTTTAAGAAAACACTGGTTAAACCATTTTTCAGTGCTGATGATCTCCTCCAGCCTTTTTGTTGCCACTTCCTGGCCCAATGCAAGTCCTCCTGCAGCTAATGCATGCTAAGAGCAGGCTTCATTAAAAGAATAATGGTGGAACATACAAATAAATAAAACTTAATGTCCACCTGGAGTTCCACCTTTAAAGGTCTCTACTTTTAGGAAATTCCCATAAACATTGCGATAGATAGATAGAAGCTCATCTTCTTCACAAATGTCCATTTCCTCCTGTAATCAGGGGTCCCAAAGTCACTGTCACCAGCCCCGTTTGGAGATATCTCCATAGCTAGCCATGTGCTAAGGTGACACCTGTGCGTGCTCCCTCCCT
Organism: Pelophylax lessonae; assembly: GCF_965119305.1. NCBI lineage: Eukaryota > Metazoa > Chordata > Amphibia > Anura > Ranidae > Pelophylax > Pelophylax lessonae. The sequence continues at coordinate 240,689,512 of NC_138775.1, read as the reverse complement.
GAGCTGAGCTGTGTGCATCTACAGACATACAGCACTGACAAGCCATGTCCCCAAACTCTTCTCCCAGCAGTCTGACTGATGGCAGCAGGAGCCGATCACTCCACTGCTGAGGATCCCTGAAGATCGCCGCTGATGGAAGGACACTTTCAAACATATTATGGTCAAGAGACTAAGAGAGACTTTTATTATTCATTAGGTGTATGGTATTTTTTCCACAGGTTATTTAAGTTATGTTACATGAATGAATTGCGCTGCACTGTTTATATATACATACATATATACAGTGCTTTGCGAAAGTATTCGGCCCCCTTGAACTTTTCGACCTTTTGCCACATTTCAGGCTTCAAACATAAAGATATAAAACTGTAATTTTTTGTGAAGAATCAACAACAAGATGGACACAATCATGAAGTGGAACGAAATTTATTGGATTTTTTAAACTTTTTTAACAAATAAAAAACTGAAAAATTGGGAGTGCAAAATTATTCAGCCCCCTTAAGTTAATACTTTGTAGCGCCACCTTTTGCTGCGATTACAGCTGTAAGTCGCTTGGGGTATGTCTCTATCAGTTTTGCACATCGAGAGACTGAAATTTTTGCCCATTCCTCCTTGCAAAACAGCTCGAGCTCAGTGAGTCGGATGGAGAGCGTTTGTGAACAGCAGTTTTCAGTTCTTTCCACAGATTCTCGATTGGATTCAGGTCTGGACTTTGACTTGGCCATTCTAACACCTGGATATGTTTATTTGTGAACCATTCCATTGTAGATTTTGCTTTATGTTTTGGATCATTGTCTTGTTGGAAGACAAATCTCCGTCCCAGACTCAGGTCTTTTGCAGACTTCATCAGGTTTTCTTCCAGAATGGTCCTGTATTTGGCTCCATCCATCTTCCCATCAATTCTAACCATCTTCCCTGTCCCTGCTGAAGAAAAGCAGGCCCAAACCATGATGCTGCCACCACCATGTTTGACAGTGGGGATGGTGTGTTCAGGGTGATGAGCTGTGTTGCTTTTACGCCAAACATAATGTTTTGCATTGTTGCCAAAAAGTTAGATTTTGGTTTCATCTGACCAGAGCACCTTCTTCCACATGTTTGGTGTGTCTCCCAGGTGGCTTGTGGCAAACTTTAAACGACACTTTTTATGGATATCTTTAAGAAATGGCTTTCTTCTTGCCACTCTTCCATAAAGGGCAGATTTGTGCAGTATACGACTGATTGTTGTCCTATGGACAGAGTCTCCCACCTCAGCTGTAGATCTCTGCAGTTCATCCAGAGTGATCATGGGCCTCTTGGCTGCATCTCTGATCAGTCTTCTCCTTGTATGAGCTGAAAGTTTAGAGGGACGGCCAGGTCTTCGTAGATTTGCAGTGGTCTGATAATCCTTCCATTTCAATATTATTGCTTGCACAGTGCTCCTTGGGATGTTTAAAGCTTGGGAAATCTTTTTGTATCCAAATCCGGCTTTAAACTTCTCCACAACAGTATCTCGGACCTGCCTGGTGTGTTCCTTGTTCTTCATGATGCTCTCTGCGCTTTAAACGGACCTCTGAGACTATCACAGTGCAGGTGCATTTATACAGAGACTTGATTACACACAGGTGGATTCTATTTATCATCATTAGTCATTTAGGTCAACATTGGATCATTCAGAGATCCTCACTGAACTTCTGGAGAGAGTTTGCTGCACTGAAAGTAAAGGGGCTGAATAATTTTGCACGCCCAATTTTTCAGTTTTTTATTTGTTAACAAAGTTTGAACTATCCAATAAATTTTGTTCCACTTCATGATTGTTTCCCACTTGTTGTTGATTCTTCACAAAAAATTACAGTTTTATATCTTTATGTTTGAAGCCTGAAATGTGGCAAAAGGTCGCAAAGTTCAAGGGGGCCGAATACTTTCGCAAGGCACTGTATATAATTTATACGAACTTGGGTGTATGGTGTGGAAACATTGAAGAGTGTGAGCAGCAGTTCACTTTAGGATTAGGCACTTTATTTATTTGCATTGTTTTTGCTACATTATTGGTATTTGGTTCAATTGGAGTCACATATTGATATTTTATTTGAGTAGAAGAGGTTGCGCTGATTTTGTTACACTTGTTTTAGAGTGAAGTTTCAGGACAGCAAATAAAAGATAAAGCATTGTCACCCTATAACAGGAAGTCAGGGCAGCCTTCAGAAATATTGGGGCCCCTTACACAGCTTTAGTATGGGGTCCCCTGGGACCTTACCACCAACATTCCCCTCGGGACGGCTGGGCCCTAGGGGACGCCCGGGCCCCCTACATGTGAATGGGCTATCCCCCCCTAATGGTGGCCCTGCAGGAAGTTTCTGAATAAGAGCCTTGGAGATTTCCAAAGTATTAGGTTAACAAAAGCTTTAAACTTAAAAAGATTACAAAACTTAAATAATATGATACATTTTACAATATATTTTAGTGTTTAAATGTATGCCTGCTTTAACAAAAGGCATTCATTAATTTAAAATAATAAACATGTTATATTCACCTGCTCTGTGCAATTGTATTCTGCGGTCCGATTCTCTTCTGGGGTTCCCTGCTGGCAAACTTGGCTCCTCCTTTGTTCCGTGTGCCCCAATACCAAGCTGCTTGCTATAGGGGCAAATGTGTTTGCTCATTGTGTGTGTCTATGGAGCCACACATTTACTTCCTTGAATTCTGTGACACGTAGTCACTATTCCCTGTGAGTAGGCACTGCTGTGTCACACATTTCAAAGAGCCTGCCTTCTGAATTACAGAGGTGCTGAGAGGAGGAGTTTCAGAAGGCGGAGTCAGTACAGGAATCACTGCTTGAAGGCAGCAATGTACCATGGGACATGTAGTCCTTAGAAATGGAAAGTAAACCGCAGAAGAGAAGCTGCAGGCATGCAGGGAATCCAGAAAAATGTAAAAAGAGACAGCCAGCAGACAGGCACTGACAACATGAAAGGAGATTTTTCAACTAAGGTTATATTGAATTGTCAGATGCTGAAAAAACACCAGAAGAAAATGACACTCAGGTGTGAATGGAGCCTCGGGCCTTGTGTGCATCGGATGCACATGGCATATAGAATGATAATGTCATACAGGCCTTGTTAGTTCTGGCTAAATGCATACCATTCTAATAGAAATTATTTTTTTCCAGCAAACACACAGTAACCCCTGACAAAGTCAGTTTGTTCCAAACTACCTTCTAGAGTTTTGTTTTATTATATGGAATTAATCATGGTGTCTCTGTAAACATTACATAAATTGTAGGCAAGCATAGAACTTACTCCTACACATATGATAGTTCTGGTTATTTGAAAAATAATTTTATAGGAGAGAGTTGTCTACCATCAGCTTTCAGCTTCTTTACTGAATGCTAGCCCTCTATTGGTGAGAAAAAGCACTACACCACTTTAAAATGCTGAATATAACTGCCATTTCTTCTACAGTATCTACTAAGTAACATCTTCTGTATGTTATAGGGCTGACAGGCTGCCTTGATTCTGTTGCAATAAAAAGTAATAATACAGAGGCTGAGATTTCAGTGCCTCTGTTGTGAACTTTTGTTTATCCACAATGCCTTTAGCAACGAAGGTGAATGAGGGCTTGTTTTAAAAAGGCATGTAATAACTTGTTCAAAATATGTAAATATTTTACTGTGCATCCTCTGGGCATAGGGCCAATTTAAAGCTAATCCCTCTTTCTATCCTTAAATGAAAACACCAGCATTACAGAAATCAATATGCTAAAATGAACACCATTATTGCTTGTCCCAACCATTGTTTTGAGCCCATTTATTTTGTATAGACTCAAATTGCAGTGCAAAAGTGTCTGTACTTATACTCGCCGTTAAAAGACTGATATCGGGGCAACCCTAATATATACCGTTTAGATAGATAGATAGATAGATAGATAGATAGATAGATAGATAGATAGATAGATAGATAGATAGATAGATAGATATACTGTATATATCTATATCTATATATATCTATATATATATATATAGATATATATAGATAGATATATATATCTATACATATACGGTGCAGCCGGAAAGTATTCACAGCACTTCACTTTTCCACATTTTGTTATGTTACAGCCTTATTCCAAAATGGAATAAATTCATTATTTTCTACAAAATTCTACAAACAATACCTCATAATAACAAAGTGAAAAAAGTTTCAAATCTTCGCAAATTTATTAAAAATGAAAAACGAAAATATCACACAAGTTTTCACAGCCTTTGCTATGGCATTCACAATTGAGCTCAGGTGCATCCTGTTTCCACTGATCATCCTTGAGATGTTTCTACAACTTGATTGGAGTTCACCTGTGGTAAATTAAGTTGATTGGACATGATTTGGAAAGGCACATACCTGTCTATATAAGCTCCCACAGTTAACAGTGCATGTCAGAGCACAAACCAAACCATGAAGTCCAAGCAACTGTCTGTAGACCTCCAAGACAGGATTTTATGGAGGCACAGATCTGGGGAAGGGTACAGACAAATTTGTGCAGCATTGAAGGTCCCAATGAGTACAGTGGCCTCCATCATCCGTAAATGGAAGAAGTTTGGAACTACCAGGACTTTTCCTGAAGCGGGCCGCCAAGACCCAACTGAGCGATCGGGCGAGAAGGGCCTTAGTCATGGGGGCGACCAAGAACTCAATGGTCACTCTGACAGAGCTCCAGCGTTTCTCTGTGGAGAGAGGAGAACCTTTCAGAAGAAAAACCATCTCTGCAGCACCCCACCAATCAAGCCTGTGTGGTAGAGTGGCCAGACGGAAGCCACTCCTCAGTAAAAGGCATATGACGGCACACCTGGAGTTTGCCAAAAAGCATCTGAAGGACACTCAGACCATGAGAAACAAAATTATCTGGTCTGATGAAACACAGATTGAACACTTTTGCCTGAATAGCAAGGGTCCGGTCTGGAGGAAACCAGGTACCGCACATCACCTGGCCAACACCATTCCTACAGTGAAGCATGGTGGTGGCTGCATCAAGCTGTGGGGATGTTTTTCAGTGGCAGGAGCGGGGAGGATAGTCAGGATCAAGGGAAAGATGAATGCAGCAATAAACAGAGATATCTTTAATGAAAACCTGCTCTAGAAGGCTCTGGACCTCCGAGTGAGGTAAGGGTTCATCTTCCAACAGGACAAAGACCCTAAGCACACAGCCAAGATAACAAAGGAGTGGCTACTGGACAACTCTGTGAATGTCCTTGAGTGAACCAGCATGAGCCCAGACTTGAACCCGATTGAACATCTCTGGAGAGATCTGAAAATGGCTGTGCACTGACGCTCCCCATCCAACCTAATGAGATTGAGAGGTCCTGCAAAGAAGAATGAGAGAAACCGCCCAAAAATAGGTGTGCCAAGCTTGTAGCATTATACTCAAGAAGACTTGAGGTTGTAATCGCTGCCAAAGGTGCTTTAACAAAGTATTGAGCAAAGGCTGTGAATAGTTATGTACATGGGATATTTTTCATTTTTTATTTTTAATACATTTGCAAAGATTTCAAACTTCTATTACATTATCAATATGGGGTATTGTTTGTAGAATTTTGAGGAAAATAATGAATTTAATCAATTTTGGAATAAGGCTGTAACATAACAAAATGTGGAAAAAGTGAAGGGCTGTAAATACTTTCTGGATGCACTGTGTATATATATATATATATATATATATATATAATGTATATACACTGTATATATTATTGTTGCACCAATACTGGTCTTTTACCGGCGAGTATAAGTACCGACACTTTTGCGCTGCGATTTGAGCCTATACAAAATAAATGGGCTCGAATAGCATTGCAAAGAATTGCATTCAATTTGAAATATATATATTGTATTATATAGTTTATAACTCCCCAACTGCCCAGGTCAACTTAAATGGTTACACCACCACCCAATGTTCAGCAACAAGCAGCAATAGAATATATATGTAAAAGGGTGTATACTAAAAGTGTTAAAGCATATAGCTCCCACTATGGCGACACACTAGCAGCGCTAAAAAAGTCCACAGCTTATATGAACTGCAAATTAATTTTAATTTTAATTAAAAATTGAAAGTAAATGAACAAAAGAGAAATCCAAATCAAATCGCATCAGCATCAGTTCTTCTAGGTACACTTGCACACAATTTTTGAAGGAATTCGGCAGGTAGGTTGTTCAAAACATCTTAGATAACTAAGCACAGATCTTCTGTGGATGTAGGTTGACTCAAATCCTTCTGTATCTTCATATAATCCCAGACATACTTGATGATGTTGAGATTAGGGCTCTGTGGCGGTCAAACCATCACTTTCAGGACTTTTAGGACTGTTCTTCATCACGCTGAGGATAGTTTTATAATGACATTGGATGTGAGTTTAGGGTCGTTATTCTGTTGCAGAATAAATTTGGGGCCAGTCGCACGCCTCCCTATTAGTTTGGCATGATGGATACATTTTTGCCTGTATTTCTCAGCATTGAAAACACCTTTCATCCTGACCATTTGCAGAAATGCAGCGCCAAGTGTTCAAGGAACTTCCACCAACTTCCATCACTGTTGCCTGCAGACACTCATTATTGTACAGCTCTCTAACCTTTCGGGAAAAAAACTTCCTCCTGCTACAGCCAAATAATTATAATTTTGACTCCTCATTCCAGAGCACCAGCTGCCATATTTCTGGACCTATGTTTTTGTGCAGTTTTATTAGCCTTGTTTGCACGTCAGAGGTATGGCTTTTTGGCCACAATTCTTCCATGAAGACCACTTCTGGCCAGACTTCTCCAGAAAGTTGATGGTTGTACCTGGGTCCAGGGCCAGGACAAGGGTTGAGCAGAAGGGAAAAGTGCCCTGGTTGCAGTATTATGTGACGAGGAAGGGGTGCACTGCAGGGGTAACCAGCGTGTGGAACCTTAGGGTGAATCACTCAGCCAAACAGGTTTCACTCTCCACTCCTTCTGGGGTTATTCCTAATTCCACTTTCCCATAGGTATGGTTACAATTGCTATTTCATCATATAGGCAATCCCTCCATAGGTGGTATATATATATAGATATATAGATGTCCGATGATATAAGAAAAAAACTCTATATAGTGATGTACCGTTTACCAATCGAGTTTATTTGACATAGATAAAAAGCTTCTCCTGATGACGTCAGTGTTGATGACGAAACGCGTAGAGCGTAGGTACGTCAGTTCCGCCCGAGTGAACCTGTGAGACGCATATCCGGCCGCTGAGGCGCACGGCATCCTGGAAACACTGCTAAACGAGGGGTTTGCGGTCCCTACTCACCTACGGTCACTGTGCATCTATTTTAAATGTACTTTTTATCTATGTCAAATAAACTCTATTGGTAAACGGTACATCACTATATAGAGTTTTTTTCTTATATCATCGGACATCTGTATATACCACCTATGGAGGGATTGCCTATATGATGAAATATCGTTTGTAACCATACCTATGGGAAAGTGGAATTAGGAATAACCCCAGAAGGAGTGGAGAGTGAAACCTGTTTGGCTGAGTGATTCACCCTAAGGTTCTACACGCTGGTTACCCCTGTATGGGTGCCGCCCTCTGGTGAGTGCTGGAATTAAAGAAAGGGGAGCACTGATTTCCTCACCCAGCACCCACGTTTTGGAACCACTTCTGGGACCTATTCCTTTTCTTTAAAAAGGAAATTGTTCACCTATATATTTTATTCTATTTTTATAAGAACATCACTTATGGACTTTGCTGGAAACTAATTGTTTTATATGGATTTCTTTACCGGATCACTTATATCAATTTAATTATACACATATTTATTTTTCGATTCACTAATAATCACCTAATTTATTGATATTTAATATCTGTTTTTAGATCACTTTGCTACAACGTTTAAAAGTCACCTTATACACCTCTATTAATTGTATATATATTTTCTTCATTCACTAAGACTTTTATAGTTTTATCAATTATTTATAGGGTAGCACTATTTTCACCTGCATTTTTATTCCATTTTTTATGTAATAGCACCAGTCACTTTGAGCTGCACAATATCACTTATATTTTATATTATTGCCATTTATATTATTGTGTGTTTCTATATTTATTACTTATTTATTGGTCTAGTGCAATTGCCCATATTTATTTGGTTTTAACAGCAACACACCATACCTACTGATTGATTTATGATTTCTTGGCAGCGCCAATTTACCCTACTTCCCTATAATAGTTTTTGCAGTAACATATACTGTATATATTGATATGCTATCAGCTGCATGTTGTTGTCAACTTTTCCTGAACTTTGTTTACCAACCAAGTTTGATTTGATGTAGAAATTAGGAGCCCTTTATCTGCTTACATGTTGCTTCAAAAATCAGTAAGGACCTATTTACACCTTCACATTCTCATCTATTGCATTAACATGCGTTACATTAAGGCAGCCAATTCAAATAAATAGGTTGTTAACATTCTACAACGCCCAAAAAGACAGGCATGCAAAAAGTAAAAGAAAATCTCAAATTTTGCGTAGTCACTAGAATAGGAATAAAGAGAAATCTTCCAATATGGACAATAGTACTGGTGACCAGGAGGGATTTCCTCTTAGTTCTGGCTTTGGCTATGGGACTCAAAGTGAAGGGAAATCTGCCCTAATGGGACACAAATGGTAAAGAACCCAACAAGGGTTGAAATCCTCCCTTATTTTATCCAAAATTAGAAGAAAAATTTCTACTTTAAGTCCTATACACATGTCCCCAAAGGCTGCTGTTGGCACGCACTTCTGAGCAGTGCCAGGTGCATCCTAGAGCTTGGCATAGGACATTTCTTTTGAGGTAAACAATAAACTCGAGCTGTAATGTTTGTCCCCCAGGGTTTCTGAAGGTCTCACTTTCATCATAAGGGAATACAGATAGACACAGGCAATTCTTTCCTACATTTTGTGAAAATTTATGAAAAATTAGCTTGACTAAAAATAGCATTTTGCTGCATAAGCAGCATGTGGCAGAGACAGTCCCGGTTTCAGAGGCTGTCAACATATTTTTTTTTTTTCATCAAAGTGATTCTTGCATTCACTTCCACTCATCGTTGGATATTGACGTGAAAGGCAGTACTGCTAAAATGGGTCTGAGATAGTGACTGTCAAAACAGATTTGTCAAAGCACGTAGGAGCAGGTTGTGTGAGACAAAACAATACACGCACTTGCTGTTCCCTCTACATCATGTGGTGCTCACTGGTCTCTTTTTGTTTTTATTAATTTGTAGTTCCTCTGCTCAGGGATGGGCTTACCATTAAACAGTTGGGCATCTTCTAGGTTTAAAGAGGGCTGCACCACGCCTGAAAATGTACAACTTGTACAACTCTCTTTTTTTCTTTGTTTCTTCTCCTCTTGCCTTTTTGTGGATAAATTTAGCAAGATAAGCGAAAAGGGTACACAGGAGTCTTTAAGAGGAGTCGGAAAGTTCTGTACAGTTCAAGATAAATAAATCATTGTTTTTCTTGTTTGGGCATCTATACAACTGATCTCTACATGTTGATGTGAAATCATCTAGCACTGTTATTTTTTTATTTACTTACCTTTCTTATGTCCACTTCCTGGTTTCCATGAAGACTTGGAAACGTAGAAAGGAAGGGACGCCCAGTGTCCAAAGGAATGCAAACTTGAAGGTAGGTTAAAAGGTGTTTATTGAAAGTATTGATAAAAACATCAATGCAATGCGTTTCAGGGGAAAGGACTCCCCCCTTCTTTAGGGCTATCAAGCAAACATAAAAAGATGCACAGAAAACAATTATATATAAAATTGGGGTATAAGAGCAAAAATGAAAATAAGATATATCAGAGATGTGTATGTATTGCAATACTTTAGAAAGACCCTAAAAAATAAAAAAAATAATGGTCACGTGTATATTATAATGCTATAGAAAGACCCTAAGAATCATATGTCAAGAAATGACGATCACTAGAAGGATAGTAATAATATGAATAATATTGATTGTGACAGTAATAATATTAATAATAGCAATATTAATTTGTAGAACTCAAACAAAAAAAATAAATAAATGAAAGTAAAGTCAAAATAAAAAATTTAATAGGGAATATGCATACAAAGAGGATGAATTATATTGAATAAAGTTCTGCATGAATTTTAAGGAGGTAAAATATATAGACTCCCCTTTTGCTGCATACTATTGAATGGGGAAAGATGCATATTTACAATGTATTTGTGGGAGGACAGAACATCGATAGCAGAACGTGAGTAAAAATGATTTGATAGCTTTTTTTTATCTGATGGGAGGTATGGGGAGGTGTGTGTGGGGGCATTGGGGGGGACAACGGGTCATTTGGAAACTATGTGTAGTTGCTGCTGACAGGATGGAAACCTAGATGGAAAATGAAGGATAGGCTGGGGTGGCGCGTTGTTAATGTTGGTGAAGGGAAGAGTACATCTATGTACCAGAGCAAGGGGAGGGGGAGAGAAAAAAAAGAACTGCATGTGCGGTATGAGAGGAAGGGAGAGAGGAGCTGCCAGTTATGTGCAGCGGGAGTAGTGTGGGTAGGGATGTGTGGCAGGACCAGATAAATTAACAAGGTGGAGGGAAAGGAGGTGGCTCCTGGTATGAAAATATGAGGGACTGTTGGGGGAACACTGGAGGGGGATACTGACTAGTGGACTGACTGACAGAGTGAATGCTGTGATTGCAGGTGCAGCAAAGAAAAGGATGTTTGGCACCAAGGATTTAAAAGTGACAGGGGTGCGGCTATGAGATTGACTGATATGGAGATGGGCTGAACTCAGAATTGGTTGTGTTGGTATAGGAAGTGGTGTAGGAGAACATTGGAATGGAAAGCAGAATGGATAGACAATAAAATGAGGTGATATGGAAAAAAAAATAAAACACACAAAAAAAAAAATAAATACAAAAAATAAAAATGAAGGGCAAAAAACACAAAAATACAAAAGAAAAAATAAATAATAATAAAAAAAAATTAACCGAACGTCAGGGAGCAAAACAGAAACAGAAAATTGCAAGAAATAGGGTCTCTAACGTGATTCTATAACTTAATTTAGTCCATATGGAGTAAGGGTGCTGAGCTGGTAAATCCAGTAGGATTATCTTTGGCATAGTCTGGTGTATCTGCTGTAGTTGATGGATTCAGGAATCTGCTCAATGATTGTGGCAGATATTAGATCTGGATTTCTGTCGTGCTGGGTAGAGAAATGGCCGGAGACGCTGGGTTCCAGGGCTGCATTTTTTATGTTGAACTTGTGTTTGTTGAATCTGATGGAATGTATGAATTATCCTTCCGACGTATGGCATATTGCAGACGCAAATTAATAGGTATATGATAAACTGAGAAGAGCAACTGAGGTGGGAAGCAATGAGCCGGGACTTGGAAAGGGCAGCAGAGTGAAATGCTTTGTTCCCATTGGTTATTATAGTACAGGATTGGCATCCGAGGTGGTTATATCTAAAGCATTCTGCATCTGCTGCTAACTTGAAGTGTGGCAGAATGGGGGGTAGCCTGCTGGGGGCTAAATGATTTTTACTCTTCGGAAGATGAGTCTAGGTTAAGGGGGGGGTACTGTAAGTTGAAGGAGTGGGTCCGATTGCAAAATGTGCCAATCTCTACAAAGGGAGTGGTCCATATTGTACCTTCTGATAAAGTTGCACTATGTAAGGGAGGTTGGTAAGCCCATTGAGGTGGATGGTTTGAGGCAATCTTCATGTGAAGTAATGTGAGCTCTTCTGGATCCCTCCACATGGAGACTTCTTAATAGAAAAATCAGGCCCATGTATTGCTGCAAGACTGGCAGGTGTCCATGCCCCGCCTTGGTGGGCTATAGATGTGGCTCCTTGTAGTCCTGTGCATTTTCTCTGCCGCCTTGGGTGGAAGAACCTATATCTCCATGCTCCAAGATTTCTGGTCCCTGTTTTGACATCGCCAATCAGACATCACAACGCGTCAGTGTCCCTGCATCTCAATGTGATGATATCTTGTGCGATTGTTACTTTTGTAACATATGTCATCTTTTTGTAACCAGAGCTCATAACCTACTTTTCTTTCCCCTCTGGGGATGTTTTATCATGTGTGTTTTTTTACCTTTTCTATTGATAATAAAGGAATTTTTAGATAATATTACAGTCTCATACATTCTATCCTTAGAAGTTATTGCTGCTTAAAAACCCATGGGGGCTTTTACTTCTGTGCTTCCTTCTTCTAGTATATATTTGGGGTGTGCAGCCTCTCCAGTACCTGTGTTGTTCTCCCTTTGATAAAGAATGGGATATTTGGATTTTCAATGGCAAGGAACTCCTTTTCACTTTACGTCAAAAGATCCTTAGCATGCGTTCCTTTGGTTGAAATCAGCTGTGACTAGAGTCTGAAAAGTGGAAATAAAATGTACCTTGTATTGTACAGGGTAGGTTGTGGCTCTGAAGTCTGTGGTTATACACCTTGCGAGGATGCCATCTATGGGTGGAGGACTGTTGAGGAGTATTTGGGTGGTTTTATCCATAGTGTCCTGTTGTTTGAGCTTTTTAGATGCATGGTACCTTTTGAAGAGTAAGTTTCTTTATATAGCTGTCTAGGTTCACGAATAGCTCGAATGTGTTGGACTTGGCTGCTGGGCAAAAATTAAGACCTTTTTTCATGAGTGTTTCCTCTGTCAGGGAGAGTATGTGTGTAGATAAGTTAAAGATTTTTACTGTTTCTTGTTGTAGCTCCCTGTTTTTGTTGCCCCACCTGGCTCTTCCTCTGCGTCCTCTTTTCCGAGGTCTATGTGTTGACGCTTTGACCTTAGGGGTGTGAAGAATTATGCAACCTTCTGAGGTTTTGGACTTTGTATTGAAAGATGTATTCTGAGTTGGTTTCCATGAAGGCACGGATGATGTAGCCTTCACTGCACAGGTGCCCCCTGGGAAGGAAATGTCATCAGTGCCTTCAGGGAGATCTCGTACCTAATCTGCGAGATCTTGCGATATCATTGTACAGCGCATGCGTGAGATGAAATGCATGGTGTCATGCGCCTCATCCTGCAAATGCACCATTTTGTTGCTAAAAAAACAAAATGTTCTCTGTGAGATTTGGTAAAATCTCGGGAGTAGGCTTTTTTTTTTTTTTAAACAAATGAATATACTGTTGTACAGTGCATTCAATCGACGGGGCACATGATGCATGCATCTCACACATGTGCAGTACAATAATGTTGTGAGCCAGAGAATCACGTGATTTTTTAAAATGCCAGTGCTAGAGTCACTGGCAGCACAGAGGCAGCCTGAGAAGGAGTGAAGGGAAAGGAATAGCAGCATGGATATACAGCATACTGTATATATATTAACCCCTTCACACCGATTGAAGGCAAATATGCAGTCTCTGCTTCCGTTGGTTGTACCAAAGTTATGCCTGCAGCTGCAGGCATTACCCTGGTACCATTGTTTAGAGCCGACAATCGGCTTTCTTGTAATAACATCCGCTGCACCTCCCCCCCTCCTACCGCCTTCCTTGGCTCGCCCGGGTCTCTTGTCCCACCGGGAGACATGAGCGACAAGTTGGCACGTCCACCGGCTGGCCGAAGACCCGAACAAAGCCAGATTCGGCTTTGATCAGGTCCCTGATGTGAAAATCCGGAAGCAATGCCATGACATCACTTCCAGTACTGGAACCTTAAAGACGTCAGATTTTCTAAAAAAATTACTGTTGTCAAAACAGCCAAACTTGGCGTTTTGAATGCTTGTAAGTGCCAAGGAGGGATTGGAGTCTTTTATACCCCAGATCCCTCCATAAAAGCACCTGTCACTGCCTATTACTGTCACAAGGGATGTTTACATTCGTAGATTCCTACATTACATTTAATCTCCAGGTGTCATCTCGTAGGTATCACCTACGTTCCTTACCTGCAACTCCTATCTGGAGGATCGGTTAATATGTTTAGTCACGTGATAGATGTATTTTATATAAGCTAACACTTCTTTCTATAAGTGCCTAAACTCTTTTCTTTGTCACACACAACTAGGAGGAACTGTTATGTCCAGTTGGCAACCATTAGGGATTTCAACAGCTAAATCTTTGAGGGACGCATATGGCATTGCTTTCCCTGTCCTGCACAGGGCTTGTTGCAAATGTCAACCTATTATAGATCCCACGGTATATAGCACAGTTGCGCCCATTTCTTTGTTATCTCTGCAACTGTTTCCTCCAGAGTAGCTCATTCCACTGTTCTTTCAGCTACTTCCTAACAGCTACGGATAATGTGCCCCATTCTGGCCTTATTCCTGCTTTGCAGCATTGCCAAGCCTGGCTGTCAACGATACCCGCTTACATAACCAACTGACATGCAGGGCAAGTTTGTCATTCATGGCTCTGCCTACGAAGGAGGCTTTCTTGACACCACTCCTTTCAGCCCCAACATGATGGGTGCACAACCCCTGGCAAAAAGTATGGATCACTCTCAAAACAGGTAAATATACACATCTTCCTTTCTTTTAAGCTTAGTTAGGAATAGGCTGGATGTCCACTTTAAGGAGAATCTGGAACGATGCCTATAAAATGACAGTCTTTTTTTAGCCCCTGACTCACTTATACTAAATTTCCTAAAGTTTCAAGGTATTGGGAGTATTTGATGACCTTAAGATCACACTTAAATTGGATGCTGCTCACAGCAGGGGTCCGGTGCGTCCCTGTTCTCCAGAGACAAACCGGGCCTGAATTTTTGCCTGAACTTGGACCTAAAAAGGAGCCAAAGATGCACAGGACCCCTGTGCAATCCACTCCACAGCCGCCATGGAAATGCTTTCACTGGCTCCATTGAGAGCCGGGCACACTCCCCTGTCATGCAAATTTGATGCGGAGAAACCTGCATCCAATTCACACTAGTGTGAACCCAGCCTGATGGATGCAGTGCTGGGGCCTGAGAGGCCAATCATTAGGCCCATGATGATCAGGATGATGTCATCAACCCTGTATGAACTCTAACACCATGAGACACAGAGGTTACACTGGTCTAAGCTCTGAAGAAGAAACTAAAGGGTAGGGGAGTGTCAAAAAGGTAAGTATATTGGGTCAAGGGTGGGTTTCTAAGGCCATGTCACTCAGCCCATTAAGGGCAAGGTGACAGTGTCTCCTTAAGATTCAACATTTTTTTCACAATTTTATATAAACAATTTTTAAAAGAGGAAATTACCCTGAAGAAATAATGTTATGACTGTTCTGGTGTCTAATATAGGAAATTTGCTTATCTATTAAATTAAAGAATCATTTGTTGACTCTTCCCATGCAATGGGAGTAAGTGGAAAATGTGCTATACCTGTGCCTCTCTCAAGCATTGGTAAATATGATACTCTAGGGAGGTGGTGAGGTTTCTATTTTTTCTTTTTGAGTCATATATGTATATTACTATTAGAAGCAAAGAGCCGCTACAAACAGTATAGAGCCTGTTTATTGTGGAGAAAATGAACATGATGCTCCCTGTTGGACATGACAGTGTTTACTCCACAGTGTTGCTTTATCACCAGGGCCCTGAATGTTTTTTTTCCTCAAAAATGGGTTATGTTTAGCTTTGTGTTAAGCTTGGATACAAAGAGTGCTTAAAGGAGGTCTTCTAAAAGTGCTAACTTGTATTGTTAGAGGCCTTGCAACATGTAATAGCTCATATAGGCTGTAAAACAAATGCTGACACACCTGCCATGATGGCCAATCCCCATATTGTCAATTTGGGTCTGCCTATATTGTGATGAGTGGGTCTAAGTGTTATAAAAATTATATCTGGTCCTTTAGAATGCTCCTCCTTCCCCTGAGGCATCCCACAACCCCACTTTTGCCAAGTTACCTTTCCCATATACTTATCAAATTAGCATCAAAACTCCATCAAATCCCCTGACCTGTCACTCAAGTGTCTCTGTGGTCTTAATAGTCGAAAAAAGGAAATGTAAATAGATATACATGGATTTTGAGGGTGAGGATAGTCACATGAATTCTCCAAACATGTTGGAGCAAGGGGTAACGTAGCAGCTCCACTGCCCCAACTGGGAATGCTTGTTGTGATCCCTGCAACAACTCCTCTGCCCATGTACTACAAAATTCAGAAGCTAATGTGAAGTGATAGAGCAAATGTAGCTCCCATAAATGTGTTAAAATTATTTGACAAATCTAAACTGCAGAAAAAGTTGCCAATGACGCATTTGGTGGTAATGATTTCAGATGGGAGCCTCTGACAGTCCAGAAACTCAATGTGTTTTGAAAACACAAATCTATATATGGAGCGAAGGAAGATAAGTATGTGCAGTTCATTAAGGTTGCTATGCACTTTTCCATGTTTATGATTACTTGATGCTACAAATAAACTGGGGAAATAGGCATATTAAAGGGGTCTCCATATTTAAACTAAATACTAACAGCTGCTTAACCTATTGGTGGGTTCTGAGCTTCTACCATTCTGAAACATATAAAAAACAAAAATCAGTGGGGCACATGTAAATAATGAACAATACATTATTACTATTAATAATAATAAACATCCAAATTATCTGCCTATATAAAGGCCACATTTAGCGAATTTATTTTTTCCTGCCCAGCCTCACATCAGCACACCTGGGTTAACCCCTCCCTCCAGTCTCTCAGGACCACCTTCTAGCTAATAAAAGTGAGCCTCCTCCCCCCATTCTTTTTTGGTCGGACTCCAGGCCACCTTGCTCAATGTAGGATAGACTTCAACCCCCTACCAAACCTCCCCTCCTGGGTTCAACCTCTCCTCGGATGGAAGGTCCAGAATGCTAGGTAAACCCTCTTAAAAACTGGACGCCCCAGGTGCCGGGGCCGCGGGCAGAATGTGCTTAGACAGCACACTATTTCTGGGCTGTGGTGTTGCTGGAGGCTTTGTGTGTGTGTGTCCTACCTTCCTTTCATCTGTCTCTAGGGGGCACGCCGGTGTTCTATCAGAAAACCCTACCTCATCAGAAATCCATACCCTCGTCATTTCCGGTTCAGATCAGCTGTGGATTTGTCATGCATCAACTGTAGCTGTGTCAGTTGTAAAAAACAAAAAAAGAAAACAACTCTCTAATTCGTACCTTTGTTACCTTAGCCATGGGATCACCACAGCCGCAAAGAGCACAAAGATTGTCGGAAAGGTAGGAGGGGGCTACATGGGCCACAGGGAAAAGAGTGATGTACACCAGACTAACAGGGTATCCTGTCATTTAAGGAGCAGAAACCCTAAAAAAAAAAAAAAAAAAAAAAAAAAAAAAAAAAGACATCCGCAGAAGGAAAAGTCCCACCACCGTTCGATTTCTCTGCATGCATCCGAGTCACGCTGAGGGCATAGACCCCAAGTAGCTGTCAGTCCAGACAGTCAGAACAGAGAGACCGACAAAAGGCTGCCCTATAGAGGGCCTTCGTTGTGCCTGTTCAGCGCCATCCGCTCCTGCAAAACTCCTGTCCGTAGAATGCATTAGAGATGTGGCCACAGATAAGAAGACAGAGGCACTCAGGATAAAAGATTATATCCACGAGGCAGTGGCGGAGAGTATGCATGTGGTCTCTACCACAAATTCTTCCAAGGCCAAACTCAGGGTCAAATGCATGTCTTAGCAAAAGCAGGATGCACCGCCGGTGCTTTAAATTTCCTCAGAGGCTTCATCAGAGTCGGAGGAACCAGCCAAATATCCATTTGACTTCCAGCTGATAGACACTTACATTACGGCAGTTAAGGAGGACATAGATTGGGAGCAAGACTCCCAGCCACCAAAGAAAAATTAGAGATATTTCCCAAACCTGAAAAAACAGGAGGCCACATTTCTGGTCATGACAGAAATCTGCAAATTGTTCGAGGAGGAATGGGAAAGGTCAGAAAAGAAGGCAAACATACAAAATCGCTTTTCAAAACTATACCCATTCAAGACCTCGGACGCTGCCTTTTGGGAGACGGCTCCCGGAGTAGACGCAGCGTTGCAACACCTAGCAAGGCACATGTCTCTGCCATTGGAAGATTCTACTACCTTTAGAGACCCAATGGACAGGCCTGCAGATGCAGATCTTAAAAAGATCTATTTAACTGCAGGTGCGGCCTGACGCCCGGTCATAGCTTTAACCTCGATTTCCAGGGCTCTAAAGCTGTGGGTCACAAACTTGGAGACAGCCTGGAAACGGCCATAATGATAATGGCACTAGAGGAACTCAACCTGTCGGCTGCCTGTCTGGTAGAATTTTTCATAGACCTGGTCAAGTTGCTGGCAAGGCTCATGACTCATTCGGTAACAGCCAAAAGGGCCTTAATGACTGCGGCATTGGGTGGCAGATACCGCCTCAAAGCAGGCACTCTGTAACATCCAGTATAATGGCAGAATGCTATTTGGGGCGACCTTGGAAGAGGCCATCAAGAGAATCACTGGAGAAAAGTCGGGCCTGCTTCCACAGAGGACCAGAAGAAGACAGCAAGCCGGTCGTTCAGGACAATCAGATTTCAGAAGAGGTCGAGAGGCCAGGTCATATAGGCCAGGATGAGAATATGCTAGATCTCAATGGAGGGGGACTCAAAGCTCTTTTCTACAGGATGTAAAATCCAGAGCTGCTAAGACTGCAAAGAAAGTGGAGAAGTCCTTTTAAAGGGTTGTCTGCCCAGCCTCTCCTGGTAGGCGCCAGATTGGCCACCTTTTGGCGGGTATGGGTGGAGAAGGTATCAGACCAATGGGTCCAGAACACTATAAAACAAGGTTACAGAGTCATTTTTCGAGAAAAGCCACCAAAGATCTTTGTCCAAACAGAATGGCCAAAGGACCAGAGAAAACAGAGGTTCTTGTGAGAATATGTGACTAAGTTACTTCAAAAGGATGCAATCTCTCCAGTTCCTCTAGGACAGCAATAAAGAGGAGTTTACATTCCAATTTTTTTGGTGCCCAAAGCATCAGGAGACCTCTGACTAGTCCTAGACCTAAGGTCTTTGAACCACTTCATCAAACCCAGTAAATTCAAGATGGAATCAATATTTACAATTATATTGATTCTGCAACCAGGGGATTGGCTGATATCGGTTGATTTGGCAGATGCTTATCTGAACATCCCCATCAACAGACATCACCAAAAATATCTCAGGTTCATTGTGGGAGAACATAATTTTCAGTTCAGGTGTCTGCCCTTCGGCATTAACATGGCACCTGAGTCTTTTCCAAGATTCTACTAGCTATCATCGCAGTAATACGTGTGATGAAGGTAAAAATCATTACTAAAGCCCCGTACACACGTGCAGATTGTCGGCCGAACGATCGGCCGTCTTTTGTCCCCGGGCTGTCGTGTCCGCTGAAAAGTGCAAAAGACTGCACACGAATTTTGTCCGCCAACAACAGCCGACTGCAGAAGTGATGTCATGTGATGGTTAACTTTCCCTGTGTTTTTTCTTTTCTGAGCATGCCCAGTCTTGCAAATCTGCTGTCTGTCGGCCGAAATCTGTACTGACTGGCGAACAATCGGCCGTTCTGGTGTCGGCATACAAAAATTTTAATGCTTGCACGACAGATTCTGTTCGGCCGAAAGTGCGCTGTCGGAAGCATCATACTAACAAGCCGAAAATCGGCCGATCGGTCGTCGGCCGAATCTTTTCGGCCGACAATCTGCACGTGTGTACGGGCCTTTAGACGACATCTTGGCTGTGGCCGGCTCAAGCGAAGAGCTGGCAACACAACGCGACGTGGTGGTGTTAAAGACGCTATCCAAATTTGGCTAGATTATCAACAGACAGAAAAGCCATCTGATCCCATCCCAGGAAATGGAATACCTAGGTCTTATATTCGACACAAGGAAGGGGCAGATTTCGCTACCATACCGCAAAGTAGCTGAATTAGTCCCTTGCGTCAACAGCGTGAGGGAATCCTCGTCCCTTTTGGCAAGAGACTGTAAGACGCTCCTGGGGATGTTCACGGCAGCGACCCCGGCTGTTCCCTGGGCAAGATTTCATGTGAGAGCATTCCAGATGTCCCTTTCTAGACCAATGGGATGGCCTATCATTGAACCAGAGGATCTTCTTGCCAGGACAGATCCGCCAGGGCTTGGCGTGGTGGACAGCGCCTGGGACCTTGTCGCAGGGTATGCCTCTCAGTCTGGGAAAATGGATCCTGATAACTTTGGATGTCAGTCTCCGGGGGTTGGGGTGCCCACTGCCTCGTAGGCAGGTTTAGGGCAGATGGAAAACGATGGAGACCCGGTATTCCAATCTTCTGGAATTACAGGTAGCATACCTAGCCTTACTGGCATTCAAGGATCTAATTCAGAGAGCCCGAGTCAAGATTATGTTGGACAACCAGGCGGCGATCACCTACTTAGCCAAGCAAGGAAGAACAAAAGCTTGCCTTTGCTATAGCTGTCAACCCAGATATTCTTCTGGGCCGAGGCACATGAAGACCACTCGATATGGTAAACCTGTTCTCAATGTACTTGCATCGCTCTCGTCAGATGCGCAAGACTGATAATTTATTCATGCTTCCATCAGGGCCTAAGAGAGGGGAAGCAGCGTCAGCAAGCGTCATAGCTACCTGGATCACCAGAGTGCTAAGCCTTACATATGAGAAACAGGGTCTAACGCCTCCACAAGCTATACAAGCTCATTCAACAAGAGGGGTGGCAGCCTCTTGGGCAGCATCGGCTAAGGTGTCGGTTGAAGATATATGCAAACAGGCTAGTTGGAGCTCCTGCAAAACCTTTGCAAAACATTACAAGCTGGATGTAATCTCTGCTAGTACTTTGGAAGTGCAGTGGTGTGAGCACCCTTCCAAGCAAAATAAAAAATACTCACTAAGCAGCATTACGGGTCATTTTGAATTTTTGTTATCCCGCCCTATATTAGCTAAATGAAATCCCAGGTGTGCTGATGTGAGGTTGGCCAGGAAAATGGAAAATTGTTTACAATACCTATCAATTTTCTTTCTGGCCTGTTCTTACATCAGCACAACTTTCTTCCCTCCCTAAAAGCCTGTCATTGCTAAACACAGAACAGGGGGTTGAGTTTTATTAGCTAAGAGAAGGTGGTCCTGAGAGACTGGAGGGAGGGGTTAACCCAGGTGTGCTGACGTGAGGACAAGCCAGGAAAGGAAAACTACAGTAGGTATTGTAACAATTTTCCGTTATTTGGAGGGAAATGTCAGATAGCTATTGGGAAGATTCCCTTTACTACCAATATTAGGAATAGGAAGTGATTGAAAATGTTTCTAATAGGGACAGAAACCAAATCAGAATGGAGAAGGGTTAGAACCTCCATCTGCTTTTTGCTAAATGTTTATATTTTTTTTCATATAGAATAAAGAAACACTAAAAACAAGTATGAGCACTTAGTACACTGCTCAGTTCACACAGTTTGCTGTAATCTGTGTAATCTAAGGAATCAAACCTGGAGACCATCTCACATGGTCACGGTGTCTATTTTCTATGATTCCTGCATCACCAAATGCATTCAAACTTCCAAGGCAGGTTTGAATTTGATTGGCAGCTGTGAGAAACTTCTTACCTCTTATTTTTTTACATTAGGCTTTCTGCATGTGAAAGTCAGAAAGGAGTTTGCATAATTTAACCCACTTTCTCTGAGCAAAGACTGCACACACCTAATCGAACCCGTTTTGCAGGTCATTGTCGGCTTTGTAAGAGGGCACAGAAGTTATGTCATTTATTCTAATACACATTGCAAAAATATACCCTTTTCCAGGCACAGCATCCTTCCTTAGGCTGGGTTCACACTTATGCAAATTGGATGCAGGTTTCCCCACATCCAATTTGCATGGCAGGAGATTGTGACCGGCTCTCAAAAAAGTCAGTGCACATATGTTCAGGGCGGCCACGGAGCCCATTGCACAGGGGTCCTGTGTGTCTTTGGCTCGGTTTCAATTTCTGGCCTGATTCGTCCCTGAAACAGAGAATAGGGATGCACCAGACCACTGCTGTGAGCCGCATCGTTATTGGGTGTGAAACCAGCCTTAATAGAGCATTGAGCTGTAAGAGCTACACATCTTCCATATGCCATACGTTTCTTTAGGTTAAATCATTTAACTACGCTAAATGACTGCCTGCATAGTAGATCTTAAGGGTCAGACTCTTTTTGTTACATGCAGAGGTCATACCAAATTTCATAGTATACAGACTTTCTTGCTGTTTTATGCTTCATGAACAGGAAGAGGCAATTGTAAGGGGGGGGGGGGGGGGGTCTTGTGCTTGTGACCCTGAATGAAAGGGTCTAGCTCCAGTCATAGCATCTACAAGTTTATACCAACCCTCTTTGTAAGGTGCTCAAACTATGATACAATTTGCCCTACTTCAGTATCCCCATGTTCTCTATGTTAAACCTGATTAGTACTGCTGTTGACAGCATTTTTTTTCACACCTGAGCATAAATAGCCACCAAAGAGAGTGGCCGCACCATACAAGAGTCTGGTTGACCTGCACTGGTAACAGATCAGAAGCTATCACTGAGAAGTCACACATTAGATGACCAAAAGAGAGTTATCTGTCCCATCTGTTATCAACAGGGGCAGCTTTTGTAAAGATTATCCATGTCAATAATGGGGGGGTTGTGAGAAATGTTTGTATGGTGTCAGCCATACTGCCATGGTAGGGAAAGCACAGGTCAGCTCTTTCAATAACTAAGAGTTTATATTTACTAACCTATCATTCATGATTTAGAGCTATGTAACTGTCCTGTTCAGCCATTCATTGGCTGTCATTCTTGAAAATAATGAAAAACAAAAAATATAGAACTCTAGCACAACCCTTTAAATATGTATAATATACAAAGAAAACTACTAAAAAAAACAAATGTGTTATGTTCTACTGCTAGAATCGAATACATGCTTCACAAAATTACACCTCAATTTATACATAAAACAGCTTAAATTGATTAAGCAATGCACCATTATAATTCAAAAAACCAACACATGGTACATAAATGTTTAAGAGTCCACATGTCCCACAGTGAATCCCAATGTTAGTATATTACCACAATAATATAGGATTTCATTAATCTTCCAAAAATATGTTTTTCATGAAATACACTTTACTAAGTGAGAATAAACACCGCCACCACAAGCAGCTCACCTTACTAATATGACCTACTCAATATTCGGTCAAAATGCACCTGTGCCTTTTAAAGGGAATACTTTGCTGTATTATGCATTTGGAATTGACATTGAATCTCCCATAGATATCCAAAATTTTCAGAGGATGAGGCTCAAAAGTAACTTAAAGAATAATTTCACGGAAAACACTGATTGTTTAAACATTTGTTTTGGGCATCATCCTCTGGAATTTTGGATGTCTATAGGAGATCGGATGTCTTTATGAGAGAATTCCAACTGCATAATACAGCAAAGTATGCCCCTAAAGATACAGGTGCACAACAACTGAATATTGAGTAGGCCATAATAGTAAGGTGAGCGGTTCGTGGTGGAGGTGTGTATTCCCATGTGATGAAGTGTATTTCACAAAAGACATCTTTTTATAAAGTTTATATACTATATATTATTGTGGTACTATAGGAACACTGGGATATACTGTGGAACACATGGACTTTTTAACATTCATGTACCACATATGTTGATTTTGTTTCTTTTTTAATTATAGTAATGCAGCACTGAATCAATTTAAGTTTTTCTTGAAAATAATGTTTTTTATGCCAAATAGCAATTGTTAGAGCTTAGTGAATTAGGCCTCGTGTATGTCAGGGTGTAATAGGTGTTACACCGATGACGCCCAGTGAGAGAGGCGAAACGCGTCTAACGTCATATCCGCCGGGTGGAACGCATGCCATTCCAGGCTAAACCACCAGACTGAATAGAGGAACAGCCTGTACTTTTTATGTAAGTGGATACTGATTTTTGGAAATAAACATTTAAACGTTTTTAAACTATTGAGAGTCTGTTTCATGGAGCATGATGGAGGAGAGTTCTTAGAGGCATACATCTTGGGCCGTATACTTCAGTGGATGATTTACTTATCAGTGCGGGGGATCCATCAATTATAATCTGCATTATCTATCATTGCTCCGGTGAGTGGGGGCACATAGGGGGAGCACGGTTTGATCACTGGTTGCACATGAATTGTTTCATCACTGAAGCCAAGCAGCAGCACCTGAAGGAGTGTTATTTGGAGCTTTTATGGAGTGATATATGAACTTTCATTAGCACATATTTTGTCACTTTATTGCACATAGCACTTTGGCACAATTGATTTATATTTCATACACATTTTTTGTTTATTTATAGCTAATTTTTGCACAGTTGATGTTGGTTTAATATTGGAGCAGCGCTGACATTTATTTCCATATACAATAGGTGTTACTGCTCCTTTAGTTTGGTGTCACTTCCTCAGGTGTAGAACAGTATGTCTGTTTAGGAAGGTCCAGCCCCAGGGATATTTGGTGGAAAAGAGGGGCTTTGCAAGGAGTGCCTGCCAGAGAGCATAGGCATGGAGTAGTCGGGACTCCAGAATGGGAGTTTCGCAGAGGGCATAGCGTGGACTTGGGCCAGTTGGTAATGGGAGACTGAGTTGGAGCATTTAGGATTACACAGAACCTTTCCCAAAATGTTTAGAGCTACTCCCACCATGTGTAAGGGATTGTTTATGTTATCAGACATTTTTTTAATTCAACTTGAACGTTGCAAGCCATGTTGGAGTTGGCATTGACTGATGCCCCAGCAACTCAGATGCGTTCAGCTCAATACACCCTTCTAGATTCAAAAAGTTGGGGGACGCAAGGCTGGTAAGTAAAAACGCATTCCAAGTGGTGCCTTTAGCTATACGTGTATACTTAGTCATAACAATAGATCCATGTTTAAAAAAAATATCCTCTTTTTTTTTCTTCTTGTTTTTAGCTGTGGATTTGGAAAAGTAAACTGCACATCTCCCTGTAATGAACACAAGAAGAAAATTTTGATGTATTCTGCTTTACATTCACGCGTGGAAATAGCAGCTGATCACACAGGTGTCTTCTGCATTGTGACCCCCCCATAAGGTGACGCTATAGCACACTGACTCCAACTGACAAACAAGATTATAAATAGATCTTCCAGGAAAAGCTTCTTACCTGTGACCTTTTGTACACAAGCTGTGCAGGATTTAGTGCAGGTTTCGAGGCAACTGAATTACTTCCTTATTTTAATAAAAATTCATTACTAGGTTAGGTGGTAAATCAAAATAATTCTTGGGAATGAATAAGATAATGAAATTTATGAATTAAATTTTCTGATTTTGTGAAGGAAATATATAATTTTTTATAAATTTTCTTTATTTTCAGTGGTAAAAAAAGCTGTAATAAATTTAAATTCCTTTTCATTGGATAAATATGAACATTTTACACAAATATTTCTTGTTTGCCCTAATTACCACTTACAGGCATAGGTTTTGTTAATTTTTTTTTTTTTACTGCTGTGCAATGTAATTTACAGAAATGGAAGGAAGATCAGATTTTACAAACTGCAGAGTAAGTTATGCAATTATGAGTAATTTTAGACTGCAGAGTAAATTATGCACAGGCTGCCAACAAGCATGGTGGGAGTGTGGAACATGAAAAAAAAATAGAAAAAAAAAAAAAAAAAAAAAAGCTTTGTACTTTTTGCAAATGGAGTGTTATTTGTATTGGAGTGCATACTGTATTGCTTTGCTGTAACGCGATTGGCTAGCATAGGTCTTTCGACGACCATGACGCAAGTATGTGATTGGCCAAAACTGATCCAGGAAGAGTTGCTATTGTTTCCACAGCAACACAGGAGATGCTAGGTCTTGGTTGGACGGGGATACGTTCTAAAGAGCCGTACACAAAGGCCAAATATTCATCTTAAAATGCTGTCCTGTGTTAAGCGATTTCCCTTTACTACCTGCTCCGTTGGGCACTGGGAATGGACTCAGGCGTGTTTCGTATCGTACCCGCCAGGAAGCAGTCACTGCACACCTTCAATTACAGAAAGTGAGGCATTGCCCGTCCTGCAGCTGCACTTACACACGCTGCCTATGATTGGCCCATCATTATTGGACACCAGTCCCAGCGACAGAAAAGGCATCTCTACAATAATGATCAATAATGATCACAAAGATGCCGTCTCTTCCCCAATGCATTTATAAGTAGGTATGAGTACAAATAAATAAAAAATTCCCATTTAGTGTTTTTTTTTTTTTACAAAAGGAGGATATGCTTAAAGGTAGTACTCTGAAGTTGTGGTTACTTCCATTTTTTCACTCAACCAATCCATTACTAAGGACAAGAGGTTTAGCTATTGTTGAGTTTTAGTGAAAGAGGTGATGCTTTGTGATTTTGGCTAGCACCCAGAAATTGTGGAAGCAGGACAGATGGTTGTAGGCTTGATTCACTTGTAAGATTCAGTAGGTTGTGTAAACTGCAAATGTTGTCTTAAGCCTATGAAGATGATGTTGCCCTAAAGGGAAACTAAACTGAAAAAATAAGTAAAAATATTCTGTTATAGGGAACATTTAGAATTGATGAGTGTTCCTTCTGAAAAGTAGCACTTCTGGTATGCAAGTGTGCCTAGGCACTCCAAGACTCCACCCAAATATCTGCAGTGTAAGATGTAAGGAACTGCTGCATCTGACTGCTAGTCTCAGGAGAGTTGAGAACAGATTTATTGATGCCATTACTATGCTCTTCTCCTTGCTGGAGGCTCTAAGATGAGGCATCAAAACTACACTAAGAGAGGGGACATGGTCTGACTATGTAGGAGCGAGGACGTACCGTTCTCAAGCTACGTCCGGTCCACAGCTAAATAACCATCTACAGGGGTGATTTTGGCACAGGCTATGCCACAGCGTCGACAGGCATCCTCACAGCCATTCTCACTGGAATCCTTTTTCCCACAAAGTTGTCGGCAGCAGAGTGGGAGATCCAAGATGGCACCGGAGCGTGCGGCCCCGCAGCAACATGAGGTTTAGCCTGCACTGTCTCCCATTCCTTATCCTAGGGTGGTAAGTGACTATCCCCCCTGCTCTACCCACTCCATCGCATCACAAGATCAAGGATCTGAAATTACTGAATTATTTGGAGGCAGCGATATCAGACACCACTTATGGTCTCTCCCCACTAAAGAGGACTTGGAACGTTTTACTAGCAGGAGAGAGCGGCCATTAAAAAAAGACATTGAGCAACTTAAAACAGACACTACAGAGATGAGTTACAGGATTGAGACTCTGGAGCAAAAATATCAGATGATGCTTTGCTTAAAGATCAGTTTTTTACGCTCCGGATCAGAGAATCTAGGCTCTCCTCAGCCAGCTGGATGATTTTGAAAATTGCAGCAGGCGGGCGAATATTCGTATTTGAGGCTTACCTGAGGCCACAGCTCCTAAGGATATAATTCTCACACTGCGGGGGGGGTGTTTCGTGAAATTCTGGATCAGCCAGCCTCAGCCCCTATCGAAATAGACAGGGCCCACAGGATGCTTAGATCTCGGTCTGATGACCCTGCTAACCCTAGATTACCTGCAAACTTCAAAATATACACACACAAAGAGCGCATCATGCAAAAAAAAAAAAAAAAAACACGGAATCGGCCGTTCTTTGATTTTGATGGAGCTCATCTTTTCATTTACCAGGACCTCTCCAGATGCACCCTTATGCAGCATAGGGCCCACTGTCCCCTGCTGGCTGTGAATAATAAAAATGAATATTACATTTTGGTATATTATGATATCCCATATACCATCAGTGGTGGGTTGATATAGCGCTTATATGTGGTTAACCCTTGTGTGACTGATACTTTTGAACATCCCTCCTGGTGTGTTTTTTCCCCCACACAGCTGCTACTTGACCCCCAGGTGTTATGCCAGTTATCATGGAGAGGGCACTGGTCCTGTCCTACTAGCACTGGATTTGTGTTTAGTGCTCCCTAATTAGGCCGAGGCCATGTCGGAGCAAGGAATGTAAAGCTGGCGAGGGCGGGTAGTGGGTGTTTACAATAGTGTATTCATAAGGAACAGGGGCGTTGAAAGAGCCAGAGATTCCAGGGGTCCCGAGCAGCGCTCGGAGATTCACAGGAGCCACAACAATAGATTGTTTCCAAATTATGTATGGGGCCAGAATTTGGACATGCCTGACCTACTTGAATTGTGCTGCTATTATCTGAACCCAGTTTTAGCAGCCCTGTTCAAGATTTTTCATTATTTTCCAGCGGTTCAGATTAATGTGGGCGGTTGTATATTATTTGTTGTTATGCGTTTATGTCCCTGTTCTCTTTATGCTAGATCTACTACACTGGATTACATACCCGACCTAGGGTTCTGCTATATTAGCGGGGTCTCCGCCCTTTGTGGGCCTGGGGTGGGTCCTGGCGGTTTTCCATCTGGATGGAGGCTTTATAGCCCCCCTCCTCCAGTGGTGAGACCGGTGGGGTCGCCTCAGGGCCATTTCATAGAGAGCCCTGGAGTGTTAAACTTGGACTTCAACATAGGCAGATATTCCAGCTGTACAAAACACGGGACCTATGGAAACTCCTGTGTCGAACCAGGGAAGATCCAATCAGTTACAATGCTTCACCTTTTCCCTTCACCCTATTTTTTTCCCTTCTATGCCCCATGTGTTTGTAGCTCTTTGTGCCGATGCATTTACCTCTGTTACAGTTTTCACAAACTCTCATAAGAAGGGCATTGTTGGCTAACTTGTTTTCTGTTTTACAAATAAAGATTACATTAAAAAAAAAAAAAAAAAAAACAAAACACCACACCAAGATGGCCACCTCGAAACAGTGACACAATGCAGACAAAGACATAGTAGGAGTACTCAGAATCTGGTGCAACTGTGCATGGTAGCCAATCAGCTTCTAACTTCAACTTGTTCAAGCTTTACCAAATAAAACCTGGAAACTGATAGGTTTCTATGCAGAGATGCACCAGATTTTGCAAGCTCCAGTTTAAAGACATCCATAAGCCACTTCTGTTATACACAGTTTGAAAAAAAAGAGACATGTACATTTCTTTAACAAAATTGTATATATTTTTTTGTTACAAAACTCAAAGCAAGTTTTTCATTGGAAACAAAAAGGCAAGGCAATAACAGGGACAAACATGCAGGATCACGCATAAACAGGAACACATTTTAATGCCCAGTTAACCCGTTTTCATATTTGTCAAAGGCCATTATAATTCCACACATGTGGTTTAACTTCTCTTTTGTATTTGAAGAAGTCGAGGCAATTATGAAGTAAGGATTCATTATTTACAATATATCTCAGTGTATAACCTAAACAGAATAGACAGGCTCACCTGTGCAAATTTCCCCATGAGTGAGAAGATATCTCCAATTTAATTAAAACCAAAGCATGCAGTTGTATGGAGGAGACCCCTTTTCCTACAGGATCCTAACAAAAGGCAGAAGTACAGCTCTGCTGTTACATGAAGAGCTCAGTGGGCAGAAGTCCAAAGCTACATTTAAAATTGGTAAACTAGGTTTTACGGTACTTTAGACCCGTATGAAAATGTATGTTCAAGCTATCTTGACTGCATTGTACTGTGAAAAGCTTTCAATTCTCTAATAAAAACAGGATCTAGAACCTCATCACATGAACCATGGGGTTAGCATTGATCAAATTTTTTCTATTTTTGGGACTTTGAGGACTGATGTTCAGGAAAAGCTGACCAATCAGCAGCTCTGCATGAGCAGTGATCCGCCACACCAACAACAACCCTATGATTATTAAACTGAGTCCAGAATAATGAATTCTTACATGGGATGCAAATGGTGGTGTATGTGAATGTAGTGATTAATGGAGCAGTACCATCACTGATAAAGCTCAAACACATGACATGCAATAAAAATACCAAAATTATATATGAAAAGATTAAAGATCACTTACAACATACATACCACAGGTTTAGTGCAGCAGTAAGATACATGACTATTACAGATGATGGAAAATAAATAAATGAAAGCAACCTGAGCATTTAGGAATACAGAAAGATTTAATCCAGCTGGAATTAATGTATATCTGTCAGTTGCAAACAATGGTTTAGCCATTTTGTATGCCTCCTAAAGCACAAAGGCAGCAATGCATTGCCAATGTTCACAATGTAGCCACGTAGATGATAGACATGCATTAAACATCCAGGACTACAATACCCTCCATGCAATGAATTACCAGGGTTATTCAATAAGGCCATACAAAAGCAGTTTGATGATGTGCAAAGTGCAGTTACCCACTGTAGAATTGAGATATCAGCTTCCATTACTTTACAGCAGTCCAAACAATGAAAGTCTATTTTCTGATGTCGTGCTTCGGGGAGTAAAGCTTTCTATTTTATTGACAAGATTCTTCATTTTTTGTAATCCTTGGCATTTTTTTTTTTTTTTAATAGTACAAGAAAAATATAGAGCATTTTATAAAGGTAAAAAATACTTATTGGAATATGAAGGCATTCAAAGTTTACACTTGAACCAAGTATATTGATCGTAACGGCACAGCGCTATTTGCTCACCTTAAATGGCAGCAATTGGTTGATTTAGAATTAAATACTGTAGTAATAAATTTGTGTCTGTACATAAAAATAGGTCAATATGCAATTGAGAATTATTGCTCAAGTAACTTTTGGACCAGTTCGTTCCCACCACTGCTATATCCAGAAAGAGAATGGAGCAGCCACGGTTTGAAATTTTAAAAAGTAATATGAGGAAGAGTCAAAAATGGATTAACAAGTAGTAAAAATTTTTTTTTTAGTATGCTGCACCTAATATGTCCTTTCATTTTTAAGCTGCCAACACCTGCATTAGTTCCCAGCAATGCAAAAAGCATATTGGTGCCACCTATAGGGGATAGGAAGAAATTGTTTCAGACAACTCTGAAAGTGTGTAAAAAGAAATTCGTAGTTAGACATATATGTTAGTTGCCACTGGAGACCTCCCCTGAAAACCCTACTTCCCTGACTGTCATGAGGATGTTTGGGCATCAATAATATGACCCAGTGACCTGAAAAAAAAAAAAAAAGTGTTTTCTAGGTCTGTAATTGAAATTTATTGAAGCCATGCAACCTGCATTGTAAGAAGCGGCAACCAACATACTTCTATTACGCAAGACGCACAAGGAGTTTGCAGTGTATGGCACCACCAGTGAGCACCCAAAAACTGAACCATGTTTGAGCTTCAACATGAAAAAAGAAAAAAAAATGGATTTTTGGCTTGCCCTTCATCACTTGTGTGTTGCAGAAAATATTTCTAATTGGTGGTTGTTGGCACATACCACTGCTCTTTAAATTACTTTTAAAAATGCACACCCACCTAAATTATCAGTACTGTGCTTGTAAGAACTTACTGTAAAAGGCTTTTCTCTGATGTTCGACAGACGCAGCTCTCCTTAATCATAGATAGACTCATAGGTTTATGCTCCTAGGGATAGTCACTAGGCAGAAGAAAAAAAAAAAAAAAACTTGCCCACGCCTATGGGGGCTGTCCAGAAGTTGTGCTGCAAGCAGTGTCAGAAAAAAAAAAAACATAACTCAAAAGTAGGAGGGGCAGGTGTTGCATCTGTCAAACTTCAGAGAGAAGGATTTTACGGTAAGTTCTTACAAAAATCCAGTTTTCTCTATCGTTCATTGACAGACGCAGCTCTCAGCAGTTAAAACATGAGGGGCAGGAACAAGACAGGAACAAAAACCTGAATCCCCCAATGGCCAAACATAGCCAACCAGGTAAAACAGAGCTCAACCAGAACAACTGGAGCTACCCCGGAAAAAAAAAGGAACCCTCAAAATGAGAAAAAAAAAAAAAAGAAGGGAGCAAAAAAGGAGGAACCTGACCCTTCAGTGAATAGGACTGTACCACCGTCTGTCTGATCCATTTTGGAAATAGTCGGAGCAGGACGCAGCCAGTCCCTTACAAGGTCCTTCCATGAGGACCAAAACAGCGTCTGATTTTCATAAAGACTCAGTGGTTTCTAAATAAACCCCAAACCACATTCAAAGAGTGTAAGGCATATTCTCCTTAGGTTTAGGATAAAAAGGGAAGGCAGTACAAGGTTTTCATTTAAATGAAAATCAGAAACCACCTTAGGAAGGAACGACTGATAAGGTCGAAGTACCACCAGATAGGTGAGCGGCAAGAGAACGCCGCCAATTCAGATACTCTACGGGCAGAAGTGATCGCCACCAACCAAGAAGGCAACCTTCTGAGACAAAGAAAGCAGCGAAATCTCCCAAATTTTCTCAAAAAAGGAGGCTTTAAAGAACAGACAGCACCAGATTGAGATCCCGAGGCGGTAGCGGGGGATCGCCGCGGAGGCACCAAATGACGCACACCCTGGATGCTTGGCTAATGGGCATTGAAAATATATAGCCAAAGCCAAAACTTGGCCTTTGATAGTGCCCAAAGCCAACCACTGTTCCAACTCCTTTCTGCAGAAAGGCCAAAACCCTGGCAATAGAAAACAGGCGAGGGTGTACCTTCAGCAATTCACACCATGAAATGTACGATTTCCACGTGCAATGATAGATTTTTCTGGAAGTCGACTTCCTGGCCTTCAAGAGAGTTAAAATTACAGAGTCAGTCAGGTGTTGAGCGATAGGGGGTCTCTCTTTCAAACGGCCATGCCGTTAAAGCCAGCTACTATAAAGCAGTATGCAAGATCGGACCTTGAGACAACAGATCTTCCCTGAGAGGAAGTCTCCAAGGGGTATCGGCGACCAGCCTTATCGGGTCTGCATACCAAGACCAGCGAGGCCAGTCTGGAGCCACCAGAATGACCGGAATGTTTTCCGCCTCTATCCTGCACAGAAGGCGCGGCAGAAGTTTCAAACCGGAGAAGGGCATAAATCAGCCGATACTGATCCAAAAGGAGCCACCAGTGCGTCTGTTGCGTTGGCCAGAGGATCTCGAGACCTGGCTACGAATCTCTGCACCTTCTTGTTGAGGCGAGAGGCGAACAGATCGACCTCGGGGGTCCCCCACTGAACACACAGTAAGTGCCTCTGGGTGTAGGGACCACTTCCCTTGGTCCAACACCTGACGACTCAGGTAATCCGCCTGCCAGTTCTCCACACCTGGAATGTGTACTGCCCAAGTCAGAATCTCAGCCACCTCCTTGGCCGCCAGAACACTCCTGGTGATTGATGTAGGCCACAGCCGTGGCGTTGTCTGATTGAAACCAAAACAGACAGACAATCGCGTAGACGAGTCATCCAATGATTTAGACAAAATCAGATCACTCCAAGTTCCAAAACATTGATCGGAAGTTTTGATTCTTCCACCGTCCAGGTACCCTGGGCACAGAGCTTCCCCAGCACCCCACCCCAGCCCGACAGGCTGGCGTCCGTGGTTACCACCGTTCAAAACAACGGTAGGAAGGACTTGCCCTGGCACAGTGCTGAAAACTGAATCCACCACAATAGAGCAGATTTTGTGTTGTGGCTCTACCGAATCACAGAATCCAAGGACTCTGGATCCTTGTTCCACTTTACCAGAATCTCCCGCTGCAAGGGTCTTTTATGGAACTGAGCAAATGGAACCGCCTCGAAGATTGACACCATCAGGCTCAAAGCTTGCATGCAAACTCTGAGGGAAGACAGCTTGTTGTCCAATAACTACTGAATCGCCCACTGCAACTTGTGCAGCTTGTCCGGGGGGGGAAGAAAAACTCTCTCCAAGGCTGAATCCAGAATCAAGCCTAGGTACTCTAGTCTCAGGACAGGCGTTAATGCAGACTTTTTGAAATTGATGTTCCAACCGATTTCCTGTAGAGTTCTGACAGTGACCTCCAGGTTCCCCAACAGGACCGAATGAAAGTCCACTCAACAGGAGATCGTCCAGGTACCCCAGTACTGCAATCCCCCCTCCGGCGCAGCAGTGCAAGCACCGGAGCCAGAACCTTGGTAAACACCTCGGGAGCGGAGGCGAGACCAAAGAGTATTGCCACAAATTGATAATGCTGCTCCGCTACCACAAAACGGAGGAACCGCTGGTGTCCAGCGTAGATAGGGATGTGTGTGTGTGTGTGTATATATATATATATATATATATATATATATATATATATATATATATATATATATATATATATATATATATATATATATATATACACATACATATACACACACATCCTTGAGATCTATGGAAGCCAAGAAATCTCCCTGATGCAGAGTGGCCACTACCGTGCGGATGGACTCCGTCCGAAACCTCTGCACCCTCACAAAATGGTTCAGGGCCTTGAGATCTAGGATGGGGTGCACCTTGCCTTCTTTTCTGGGAACAGTAAACAGATTGGAATAAAATCCTTGAAAACTTTCCGGGGCTGGAACTGGCACAATCACCCCTTGCGATATCAAGTAATGTACCGCCCCACGCAGGTCCCTTAACCTGGCCGGGGACAAGTAAAGATTGGACAGGAAGAACCTGTCCCGAGGACAAGACCGGAATACGATTTTGTATCCGGAACAGATCAATTTTTGAACCCATTTGTCCTGAATCAAGGAAGTCCAGGGTTCCAGAAAGAATCAAAGACGTCCCCCCCAACTCCAGATTCGGGTGAGGGCGCCCCCTTCATGCAGACGAGGACTTGTCTACGGGTCCAGATTTGTCGCCTTTGCACTTACCCAGACCATGGTGTCTTGGGCCCTCCAGAAGATCTACACGGTTTACCTTTTTCTTGAGACCTGGAGGTACGAAAAAGACGTTGATGAACAGTAAAGGAAGGTCCCTCGCTTGGGGTGCGGCACCTTGCCTTTAGAAGATTGGAGCATATTAGTGCTCTTACCGCCCCCCCCCCCCCATGATACCCTTGATCAACTTGTCCAGAGAGACTCCAAATAGCTTCTCCCCTGTAAAAAGGGAGATCAGCGACAGCTTTCTTAGAAGCCTAGTCAGCCGACCAGCATTTCAGCCATATCATGCGCCTAACAGCAACCCCCACTGCTGACAACCTGGCCACCAATAGGGCCAAGTACAGGGACGTATCACACATGAGCACCAGGGCCTGGACCAACTGGTCCAACAGCTCCAAAACCGCAGGGGGAAGCTGTGTAATTTCCAAGTTACTCTTCAGTAACTTCACCAATTCAGCAGCAGTCTGAGCTACGAGAACATTGGTCTGCGTCTGCGGCGACCATATCCGTGTCAGAATCCAAAGATCCTGCAGATGGAGGTGAGGGCGGGGGACGTTTGCGGCTAGCAGCCCCAGAACAAACAGACTCCACTTTCGACATCAGGCTTCGCAGAAAAACTGCAAACCAGAGGGTCCCGCAGCCATTTCCAGGGGGTCTGCAGGAGAGATTTTATCCTGGGATTCCATTTGCAAAGAAAAGCATTTTTTTGGCAATGTCCCTTTAAGACCGCAAAAAATGTGGTCCCCTTGATATTGCTGCGGACTCCCAAACCCTGATCAATATAGCAGAGCAGCAGCCAACAGGGGACCCCCAGAATGTTACCAGAGCCCAGAGAAAAACGTGCAGTCTCGATCAGTGTCAAAACGAAAGCAAAGCAACACAAAGTTCAGGAAGAGGAAGAAGCACCGACTCATTCACAGAAAAAAAACGTCCTGCATGCCAGTCCCTCCCCCGGACCACAGGAAAATGGCCGCTATACAGTTTTCAATGGGGAATCCTAGAAAATGGCTGCCCATACAACCTAATGGGAACACAGAGGTCACGAACCATGACAAAATGGTAGCCCCCATGGCACGCCAAAAGGGGTCACAGAACAAAAGGAAACTAAGGGTCTGGATTCATGGACCCACCCAGGACGATCTATCCCCTTCAAATAAGCGCCAAACGCCAAGTGAGAAAGCCCCCATAGGTTTGGAAAAGTTTTTTTACCCTAGGAGGAGGAGCATAGCCCTATGAGTCTATGATTAAGGAGAGCTGCATGTGTCGATAAACGATAGAGAAAGTACATTTTGTTCTGCAAATACTGAGTAAAGTAACATTGGTGAGCGGTAAAGGGGCTGTCCGCAACAGGTGGCCCAATCCCTTCTCAGTGATTGGACAGAAGGGGGCACCAGTACTGCAGGTCCAACAATGTGAATAAAGGTTGCAGCCCCTGTGACATACAAAAAGTTTGGGGTAATCAGGGGTACAGTTCTATGTATGAAATGCAGAGGTTATAACTCATCTTCAACATGTTTTTTGGTAAATTTTCCTGTGAGTTTTTCCTGAGCTTCCTTCATTGCTTCAACCACTGTGGGGAGAACAAAAAAAGGTTTGTCATTTGCGCCTACAAAATAGCTCCAGTTACATTCATCTACATATTTTTATGCACAGTTCTTTCTTGAGTGGTAAGTACTATTTGTTTTAAGAAAAGGTCTACTAAGCTTCACATTGGTTCAGTGGATACCTTTTTGGATTCCTCTGGCACCATAACCTGTTTTGTTGTACTCTCTAATACCCAATCATTGGAAACCATTGTTTTCATGGACTGTACTGGTGATGTCCAACAAGCCTGAAACAGATGTATGCCATTTGGAATAAATGGCACTAACTTTAGGCCAAGAAAGAGGATCTAATGTATTTCACGCTGGCTCAGTGGAGGGCTTTTTGTTACATTCCATCCATCTCACCATACCCTGATTATTCTTCATGACATTTTTATAGCAAAAAGTTTTTATTGGGTTTTACAATGTTAAAAGGAGAAGTATAGCCAAAGCTTGTTTGGCTGTACTTCTATGTATCACAGGAGTGCAATTAGTTTTGCACTCCTGTGACCCGCTCTCTGCTGACGTCACAGAAGTCAGTCCCAGCATCGCGACAATAGAAATCTGGATCCGCCAGGTGCCTGGACTACACCCAGCTCAGCCTCTCAGCAAGCCGCTGGGAGCCTGAGCCAGCCGCTCCCCGCCACTCCACAGTCCAGCTCTCCAGTGAGTGAGGAGGGGGCAGAGCGGAGAGCTGCTGACTGACAGTCAGCAGCTCTCTGCTCAGGGAGCTGTCAGAACTGAGCGATCAACGGTGTTTGATAGCTCAGTTCTCACAATGTAGAAGCACCAGGGGACCGATGCTGCATCCACCTAAGTAAGAATGTATTGGGAAAAAAAAACAAAGCAATACTTCTCTTTTAAGCAAAATACACTTCAAAGTCTGGTTGCAAATAACTGACCTAAAAACCAGTCTATGTCTTGTGTACCAAGCAAAGTGACAGTCATCTTAGCATGCGAGCTGATAACGCCTAGGAACCTGAAAATAGGTAATGAAAAAGCAGTGCGCCAAAATATAGACATCAATGTCTAGGGGTAAAAAAGTAGTAAAGACTGCAACAAGGGTGTATTAGGGTATGGGGGGGGGGGGGGGGGGCTTTCTAGTATTTTTCATAGAATACAAAGCTCAAGTATTCCAAAAACTTACCTGTTTAACAATAGTCAGAACCAGCGGCTATCACAAGTGATTTTCGATTTACTGATTTCAAATTTAGTAAATTTTAAAACTGAATTGCAATGATTTTGGCCATAAAACACTACACTGTCCCAGTATAGCAGAACTTCTGATAGAAGCTGTACAAGCTAGGCCAAAAACAAATGCATCACAGGAAGATCATTTTCATACCTTGCTCCGCAGTGCTGTAGAAGTACTTATAACTTGGGTTCCCATTTGAGTTTATTATCTCTGGATGAACGTGCCCACTGGGATCTAAAATTCAAAACAAAAATTGTAACAAATTCATAATTCTGCAAACCACAAAAGCCTTATACAGATTTGCTGCTTTGCAGACCACAGGACTTTCCAAATATGTGTAAGTTGCCTATTGACAAATTATTCAGTGATGTTATCCGATATTCTAACAGCTCTCATAATGTTTGCTTCGTAGTCCCACCTGTCAAAAAGGAATCCAGGAGCTCCGACAGGGAAACAAAGCAAAGTTGAAATCGGGGCTGCTCTGTGCAAAACCATTGCACAGAGCAGGTAAATAGAACATGTTCGTTAAAAAAAAAAAAAAATGTACAATCTGATAGGAGGACATAATGAATGTCTCTTTTCCTGTCGCCTCATGGCAGCACACACTGGGTTGTGACTCTGCCCACACAACCTGATAGGACTGGTTAGCTAGAAGTTCTAAAGAGGGGCCCAATGCAGTAGTCACCTTTTTTTCCCCCCTCACCTGTCAGGACTGGATGATGGATAGCTTTGTACCCCTTACAGCAAATCGCCCCAGTCAGGTTCAGCATCTCCTGGATGGAAGTTGTAACAGATCCCCAATACTTGGACCAAGTATTTCTGTCTTAGGTCACCAGAATCTTACGTGATGCAGTGACCTGGCCCCTAAATTCCCCCCAAACATTAGCCTAAGCTCGATGAAGGGTAAAACAAAAAAGACACTTTATTCAACAACTCACTTCCAATATATACAGTCTCATGTGTTTGATTTCATTATCATATGCAAATGCCATTGCATACAGAACATAGTCAACATACCTTGGTCATCTGGAAAGAGACAATAGGTGAATGAGACTGCAACATTATCATAATTAACTCAACAACAAGCCCCCAAAACAAAGCCGAATACGTATTCCTAGAGGTGTAAAGACAAAACCACCTCTAAACAGATGACAGCAGAAGATGTAGTTTTCAAAACACCTTACTATAAAATGTCAATACACATCCCCAACATAGACAATAGCTAAGTTTGACGTCATTAGCATCCCTTTAGTCTCTCATTGTGTGGAGAAGTCCTCTGCTGCACCAGGCAGCTTTAGGCCTGTAACATCGATCCCAGTCTCAGAGTCTGTATCTTGGGGCGACATGGATTTGAGTCCAAAGAAACACTACTCCAATGGTCCTCCAGCATATACCCCTACACAGAGGTGCACTCCCCTACAAGCCAGGGTCCATAGTCCATGGGCAGGAGTCTGGCCTCCACACAGCAAATGGGCGTTCGTCACAGAAGTCCCTGTCTGTACAGTCTCTAAATTAGCTATTTATCTTTATATAGAAGCTCACTATCTTTTACTCACAGGAGGCCGCTGGCCAAGTAGACCATCCTCAGACTGCAAGGTAAGGGGTGCTGTGTTGGTAGGTATTGAAGATGTGAAAAAGAGCCTTGTCATACCATCTTATCTAAATAGCCCTATCAGGTCTTCGAGATTGTCTCACTCCAGAAGGAGGGAACGTTGACGTTCTCCATCCAGGTATAGACGTTCTAGAAGAAGCCAGACAAGATCCTCTTTCCACCATCATTCACATAGGAAGTCGCTCTCAGCCCACCGATCACATGACTCTCGCCGCCGCCCACCAGCCAACGCTTGCTGGGTATGTGGGGCTCTAGCTCTTCCTGACAAGCTGGTATGTCGCACATGCTTTGAAGAGGCAACCAGGGAGAAGGAAGCAGATGAAAGACAAAAACAGAGGAAATTCCCAGCTCAACTCACCAACCAGTTCGCTTACCAACCGAATTCACCTGTCCAACAGTATGCGTTAAAAACAGGGGTTTAGTTAGCACACATTTGCAAACACATGCGTAAGCTGCAAGGCTTCTTTACAGCAACGTGCATTACTTGCAGTCCTAACCCTACTAATTTATAAGAGTTTCCACAATGGAAGCACATGCATTTAAAATGGACAGATGAGGGGCAGGTGGGCCTGGAGGTAGCCCAGTCCTCCCCAAAGGGGGAGGGGAACCATGGACACCAAGTACATAGCACAATGGCAGCAAAGGTGTCCAGTGTGTCCCCCCACCACCAATATTACTCCAGTAACAAAAATGGTCCCTGCCCCATCTATAACTGGCCTTCACAGCAAGGAGCACATGGAGGGGGCAAAACGCACGAAAAACAATAAAAAAGGAAATTCCCTGTTCAACTCAACCAGTCGGCTTACCAACCAAATGAACCTGTCCAACCGTATGCCTTAAAAACAGGGGTTTAGTTAACACACATTTCAAAATTAGCAATGTGTGCCAACTAAACCCCTGTTTTTAAACGCATACTGGTGGACAGGTTAATTTGGTTGGTAAGCAGACTGGTTGAGTTGAGCAGGGAACTTCCTGTGTTTTTGTCTTTTATGCTTTTGCCTGTCCATGTGCGCCTTGCTGTGAAGGCCAGTTACAGATGGCGGTTAGGGACCATTTCTTTGTTACAGAAGGAAGCGGATGCTAAGGAAGTGTCCGATCTCATTAGGGAATCGATTAAAGAATCAATATTACAAGTATCTGCCACAGAAGCGAATAAACCAGCTCAGAGCACTTCAGCGACTGTTCCACGTATACCTCCAAACTCTGATGATCCATCAGACGAGGGGAAATCGCAGATAGCCACTGGCTTTGATTTCGAGTTAATGGACCCATTCGCAAAATCAGTAGAGGAGACGATCAGTTGGGAAGAATCAAAGGAAGCACCCTGCAAGCACTTCCCAAGTCTGAAGAAGAAGCCAGAAACCTTCCCTTTCATTGACGAACTGGATAAAAAGAAAAGTGGCTAAAACCAGAAAAGAAGTCTAGCCTTAACAGGCTAGCAAAATTATATCCGATAAAAGAGCCAAATGTAAACCCTCATCTCGAGACCAGTAGTGGGCGCATCCCTAATGCATCTGGCCTGTCAATCGAAGACGCAGTTACCTTCAGGGACGTTCTTGATCGCAAGATTGACCTTGAGCTTAAAAAAAAGCCTACTCAGCGGCAGGCAGTGCCTGTAGACCAGGAAATGCCCTGGCAGCAGTGGGAAAAGCAATTGCCAGCTGGACATCCCAACGTCGAAAAACTACTTTTGAAAAGGGGCAGCGCAAGAGAAAATAATGACCGCTCTGCAAGAGCTCACCCTAGCGGGAGACTTCGTGGCAGACACATCGGTGGCTATAATAAGATCCTTGTCAGAGCCATGCTGGCCTCAGTTATGCCAAGAAGAGCATAAGGCTAAAGCCTTGGGTCGCAGATGTGGCTTCCATCACAAACTGGTGCAGGAAACCTTATGATGGAACTAATTTGCTTGGCTCTAAGCTTGACTCAGCCATCTCCAAGGTCACAGGCGGTAAGTCGGTCTCATTCCCTCCAATAGGAGACTAAAGCAACAAAAGACTCAAACCTTCAGACGCAATCTTCCAGAGAGATATAGAGAGGAAAGGTCATATAGACCAGAAAATAATTTAAATATAATTGATTGTAGAAATCCCCAATCTTTTCTGGAGGTTATAAAAATCAAAATCTTCCATCGCAGGGGTATCAACAGAAATCCTTTTGCAAGTGTGCCCGCCCAGCCTATGGTAGTTGGAGCCGGACTAAAGTCATTTACGCAGGTTTGGGTGGACCACATAAAGGATCCGTGGACATTATCCACTATCCAGATGGGTCACAAGTAGACATACAAATAGCGAGCCCCCAGGGACCATTTTTAATCTACCAGACTCCTGACGTCCCTACAAAAGAGAAAATTACTGCCCAAATATGTCCTGGAATTACTACTCAAAACATGCGATAGCATTGTTCAGAGAGGAAGAGGGTTTTACTCCCCACTTTTTCTGGTGAGAAAGGCGGCTTGAGATTTATGGCAGGTTTTGGATCCGAAAACACTCAAGAAAAGTCTAGTAGAACCCTTCAAAATGGAGAGAGTCTCCAATCGATTTTATTGGCAATAAACGCAGGAGATGGGATGCTGTCAGTCGATTTGTCGGACGACTATCTGCACATCCCACCTTTCAAAAATACCTTTGCTTCGCGGTAAACCATCATTACTTTCAATTCCAAAGTTTACTGTTCAGAATATCAACCACACCCAGAACTTTTAAGAAGATTCTGTTACCAGTAGTAGCGCATTTGAGAGAAAAAGGGTTGAGAGTACACCACTATCTCGACGACATCCTACTACTGACTCGTTCAGAATGGAGAACCTCTTGGTTATCCCTCACAGCGCCAGAAGAGGCCAAGCCTACAATAGCATCATGGCTAATAAAAGCCATCAAGAAAGCCTACATAGTACAACACCTTCCAATACAAGACGGTCTAAAAGCTGACTCTACTAGGGCGGTGTCAAACTCATGGGCAGGGTATTGCAGGGTTTCTCCTAAAACGATATGCAAGGCAGGAAGCTGGTCATCCAGAACCACATTCATGGCACACTACACTACAATTGACTATATTTCCCAGTATGTGCTGTCATGATGCAAAAGGAAAAACTGAAAATTGTATACTCACCTTTTCGTAAATTTTCCTTCCCTGGCGCATCTTCATGGCAGCAGACAGTCGCCCATCCATTTTTTTGGTGATACAGAAAATACTGCGGTGTAACCCTCTTTAGAACTTATAGCTAACCAGTCCTATCAGGTTGTGGTGGCGGAGTCGCAACCCAGTGTGAGCTTCCAAAAAGATGCGCCAGGAAGGGAAAATTACGGAAAGAGGAATATACAATTTTCATTTTTTTTTAACATACATTTTTGAAATGCAGCAAGATAAGCAAAAGAGTTTCCCAGATCACTGGAAAAAACAATGGTGCATGAAAGCAATGCATGGATGAAACAATGAATTGATCAGCAGGTAAAATGTGTTCCCTGTATGTATAAGAGGTACAAAAAACTCATTATTGAAAACATCTTAAAAAACACAGCTAAAGCCTGCATTCCAAAACTATGGAAAAGTGCTG
This sequence comes from Pelophylax lessonae, assembly GCF_965119305.1. NCBI lineage: Eukaryota > Metazoa > Chordata > Amphibia > Anura > Ranidae > Pelophylax > Pelophylax lessonae. The sequence continues at coordinate 240,647,042 of NC_138775.1, read as the reverse complement.
TCCCTCCCAATAGAACACACTGCCTTGCTCGAATCAATGAGATTCAAATGATGGAGAATCTGACCCTGGTGCTGAACGAGCAAGAGGAAAAACTATTGGAAAATTTGGGCTCCTTATTCCTTTTATAAAGGATAAAATTTCACTAGCTTCCTTACCATACCCTGAGTTTAGGAATCCAGCTCCATGGAGGTGACTTGGATCTTCTGGGCATCAGGCCAGGTGATTTTTTACCCCAACCACCTTTCTTTCTTTTGCACCCCCCCCCCTTTTTTTTTTCCCTTCTCCCTATTCCCTCTGTCACCTCTCCCTTACCACTTTAAATTTTTTCTACTGCAGTTTATGTTGCTTTTAACCTTAAAACGATGGTTACCCCAACACTTCATATTCCTAATATGTGCCTGCTGTACCATGTACTTGTATGAGAAGGTATCCTGTTCTCCTTGTATTGCTTCATTTGTGCAAAATCCCTGCCATTCCCCATTTTCCTATTAAGAACTAACCGTCTTTTTTGCAAATCAAGAAAAATTTCTATACAAGGCTCTGAGCACTCTTTTATCGCTGAATCAACACCGATACATCATGCCTCTGACCACACAGATGTACAGGGAGAAGATTCTGCAGACATCGCAAAGCAAAGTGTAAGACCCAAATGCACAATAATACCAACACAGAAACCTAAGAGAAAAGTATGAAACCACTAGAGATGAGTTCTCCAGCCATCTGCCAGATCTGTGGGACAGAACTACATACCGCATGTCAGTTTTGTTGCGCTTTATTGATCAACCGGCTAAATTAAGATACTCTAGGGGAAACATTTATGCTGTTTTTATTTATTTATTGTTTTACTAGCAATGGCAGTGATCTGCGATTTGTAGCGGGACTGCAACATTGCGGCGGACAGATCAGGAGCAGGAGAACACACCATGGTCAGTTCTCTAGCTATGCCTGCTCTCCTCCAATGATCAGATTGTGCTGACACCCCTCCCCCCCCCCCGCACAGCTATTCACTGGAAAGCTCAGCATGCTGCTCCTTCTCCTCCCCCCAGCTCTTATTCAGCTGAGAACAGAGGGAATGTGAGTACAGTACTTATAAAAAAGGGTAAAATGTTTTTTTACATCTATACACAAAAGGTTTTGCCTTTAAATTTCGATTTTAAACTAAATGGTCAGTTTTACCAGGTGATTGTTTACAATCACTTTAAAAAAAACGTAGAAAAAAAATAAAAAATACCTGACAAAGAAAACTACACAGGAAGCTCTGCTGAATACTTATATCATACATTGTCTACATCGGGGCCCAGGCCTCCAGTTTAACTGAACTTGACGTTAGGTTTTTGTGTACATTTACTGTACCCAATGCCGATATGTCTGTTAAAAGGATTTGTTTTACTGCTTCTTCTAATAAAGAAATAAAAAAATTTTAAAAAATATATGCGTTCCCAATAAGCATTTCCAAAGTTTCTTTGTAATTTCAACTGGAGTGCAAGTTTAGTACAATGCAGGCAATTATTTGTGCCTTTAGAGCAGGGGGGGGGGGGGGGGTCTCCAAACTATGGTCCTCCAGTTGTTCAGGAACTACAGTTCCCATCATGCCTAGTCTTGTGTGTGAACTTCAGAGTTATACAATGCCCTATGGGACGTATAGTTCTGCAACAGCTGTAGGGCCGTATTTTGGAGATCCATGCTCTAGAGTAGGGATCCTCAAACTACGGCCCTCCAGCTGTTGTGGAACTACACATCCCATGAGGCATTGTAAAACTGACATTCATAGGCTTGATGGGAATTGTAGTTCCTAAATAACTGGAGGGCCATAGTTTGAAGACCCCTGCTCTAGAGGCTGTAATCCACGTAACTTACCCAGGAAGATAATTCTTGGGATGTATCCACCATCAGGGCTATATGCATCATCTTTTGGTTCTTCCTCATCCTAGGTTTAGAAAAAACACAGATGATACTTTAAAGAGTTGGTTACCATGATCTACAGTTATCAAAACCCTGTAATACAAAAAAAAAAAAAAAAATTAAAACAAAAATAAACTGATGAGATTTAAAGGCCAACTAAAATTCAGTTTAAAATAGTTAAATACACGCCCTTATTTTCACAAGTTTGAGTCATTTTCAGTTGAGTTCAAATGAGATATAAACATTACAGTCACTTGACCAACAATAGAAGGTCTTAGGCTGGTATTAAAGTTTTGTGAATTGAGCCTAAAGTGTGCAAAGCCTCACAGATATTTTCTCCCCCTCTTTAAAAAAAAAAAAGCCACTGCCCAATTTAGGAAAAAAAAAAAAAAAGGAAAAAAGAAAAAGAAGAGGTCTGCCCTGTCAACCATAGAGTGGGACTATTGCTCTCTTTGTGGACAAGCAATCTCCCTCTATATGCCCCTACCGAGTCGGAGTATGAGATTTGGGGTTTGCAGAGCTTATAGTTCTGACTCAGGGGGTGTGCTGTAAGACATCTCAACTATCGTTAGCATTATATAATGCTTCTTGTACACTAGCAGCTCCTAAACTTGAGTTTAGGAGCATTTGGCGTTTCTTTTTTTTTGCCAAAGCTCCTAAACTCAACTCCATAAAAGCCTAAGTGTCCTTGTACACCCAGGCTTTTAGCAGAGTTTTAGGAGCTGCCACATTTAGGTCAGGTTAAAGTGGAACTGCACTGCTTTTGGGCACCACAAACAAACGCCCTTTCATTTATTTTTAGTGTTTAAAACAAACTCCCCATCCATCCAGGTCTCCATGCTTTATTTTGCTGAGAAATTATTTTGAAAAAAGCCCCCTGGCATTTCTGGCTGTGGCCATCTTGAGTAAGGGCAGAGGATTCATGTATCGTTTACTTTCTGGAATCCGTCTCAGGCATTGGCTGAACTGAGAACCCTCCCTCCCCTCCTGAAGACTCCTCCCTCCCCTCCTGGGATGTATGACATTTGCCGAGGCATGGAAACAAAATGTAAACCAAGTAAATTTGATATCCTTTCCTATCCATTTACTAATGCTAGCTGCATAAGGATTAGAAATAGTCCATGTTGATTGAGTGAAGTTCCACTTTAAACCTCCCTCTCCTAAACAAGAAAGAATCATGTTCAAGATAGGAACGTTTTGACTGCAGGAAAAAAGCAAAACTAAAATTTAGAATTTAGCGGTTTCCCACGGCTGCGGTGAGGGTAGGCTAGTGTACATGTAGCCTAAGAAGGTCACCTTTCTGCACCCATCCTGTGACTGGATTGTAAGGCTCCATGTACACACTGCCTACATCGACCACCAGCCGCAGAAAAAACGCAAAATGCAGCAAAAATTGCAGCAAGATTTTACCACATTTACAGGTGGTGGTCAAAATGTTCCTATCCTGAACATGATTCTTCCACATTCAGAAGAGGGAGGCTGAACCTCCCCTAACCGCAGGAGCAAAAAAACGCCAAGAGCTCCTAAACTCAAGTACAGTATAGCAGCTGTAGTGTGCATGAAACCTAAATGAGAAGCAGCAGTCTGATAAGCTCATCGCTCTACTCTTTTATCCTGTCAACATGCTCTTTGTAAACATATGCACTGCAGTGCAGTCTAATTAGCCCCTATTTCTGGGCAGCCGCTCTCCTAGTCTACATTCTACTGCACTTGGAATTTCAGGAGTCAAATGCAAGTCCTTATACTAACTGCATCTGATTTTTTTTTTTTTTTTATATACATATGCTCGGAGTTCTTCGTTAAATAGCGTATACAAAAACAAAAAGAAGGTGGTTAATTATTTCTTACAGCAGTAATTCAAGAACATAAAAAAAAAAAAAAAGTTTAAGCAGAAGCCAATTTACTTTTCAGTATGTTCGGTTTCTGCTGAGCAAAATAGAATCATTAAAATGAAGCCCACACATGTACCAGGAAAATACATAGACTCCAGTATAAAACCAAATGAAGACAGCAGTACTAGTCACTAAGACAATCTGTCAAGCACATTAATCAGCAATCCTAACAAAAGTGCTGTTACATTAACTAGATGTATGGCCGAACATAACACACTAGACATTTAAGGCCAGAATGTTAGTTTTAGGAATAATACAAATGGTGAGGTAGTTTGGATGCATACATTTCAGGGACTAAGCAATAAAAACCTAAAAAAAAAAAAAAAAAAAAAAGGAAGACAAATATAAAATTAAAATCATGTATCCTCCATCTCCTTTCAGCCTGCTTAACCTGTATATCCGAAAATGTCAAAAAATAAATAAGAAAAAAGAAACAGAAGTGTGGATGATGATTAATGAAGAAAGAAGGAATGAATGGAGGGAGAGGAAGAACATTGTCTGGGAGTTGTGAAGCCACCAACTCTAGTTACATAATCCCATCCTTGGCATCAGGAAGTTTGTATAGGTCTTAACTCTTCAAATGGTTGAAGGTGTGAATTGTCAAACCGCCAGAGTAGAGATAGTAAAATGGCTTTATATATGGAAGACAGATGGTATCTGAGGCAAACTCCTATTTAGGGTTGGTTGTTTCAGTTTGACACACAGATGGCCTAATTCATGCCCCTAGCAAACTAGGCCACAATGTGCACCTTAGGCTCCAGTCACATCTGCGTGTTATCCAAAAACGCATGCAGAAGAACATGTTACTGCGTGTTTTCCTGGAACACAAGAAATCTGTGCATCACACTTGCGGTGCTAGTATTTAGTAATGGTACCCCCAAATGCGGGTAGGGGATGCACGGTAAAAAGTGTAATCTGGAACCAGCTGGTTGAATTGAATAAGAAACACAAAAAAAAAACAAAAAACGACACACATGGATGCAGAATCTCCCCTGCTGTGCTACTGTATTCTGATAGCAGGGACTCGCTGCCACTCCTGCCCTCCTCGTCAGATTACACAGATCAGTCCTGCAGCTGCTGGCTGCATGCACAGATTGAAATCTGGTTTTCCAGCAGGAAGAGATCAGCTTCTGTTAAACAGAGAGGGACACTGACACGGACACCTAAAACTCAGCTGGTTCCTTCTAAACGGTTGTTATTTCAATACATGTATACCCTACTTAAGAAACATCATAGAACAAGTGTAGTTGAAGGTAAAAAATGTACGGATAGCTATACCATGACTGGAATAAATGAGAACTCTACAATCTGCCAAACATTTGAAATTCTGTGCAACTGCTTTTTTGATTAAAACTCCTCTGCCACACAGCCCATCTAGGAGTGTTATACCAAAGTTAAACAATACAGATGTGTCATCTTCCTGCCCACAAACTGTCATAAGTCATCAGCTGCTCTCTCCATTTAATATTGTTCTCTTTTTTTTTTTTTACACAACCAGAGGCAGTACAAAAAAAGTGTTTTCCCTGTGGCAGTAGGCTGCAGACGAGGCCTCCGATGTCTCTCTGACACAGCTCCTGCTAAAGCTGGCCACACACTTGAAGAATAACTCATCAGTACATTTGATAAAGAACCTTGATGAATGTTTAAAAAGTACTTCATTTGCTTCTTACAGTCGTTTTTTAGAAATGTAATTTTCCAAACAAAATCCACATTCATTGTTAGAAATTTGTTGGGAGAAAAATCTTCCATCCCGCACTATCTAACCACACACACCAATTTCATCCCACTAATAAAAAAACAGAAACTCTTCTAGTGTATGGCCCCTTTCACACTGTGCTCTCCCTCTGTTTCTCGATCGATCTCCGCTGAGCAGGCGGATGGCAGCTCTGTGTGCAGAGACAGAGCTGTCAGATCCCTGCTGGTCCCTATGGGGGAATCGGATTGAGAACGGACCGCCTGTCCGTTCTCATCCGATCCTCCAGACAGATAGAAAATAGGGTTTAACATCCATCCGGATTTGACGGACAGGATCGGATCGGATGTCAGCGGACATGTATCCGCTGACATCCGCTGCCCCATAGAGATGCATAGAGAATCCGTTCAGATTCGCCTAAAAAAAACTGACAGGTGGATCAGAACGGTCCGCATGTGTGAAAGGGGCCCAAGTCACAGCTAGAGTCATCTTTAGCAGGTAGCATTTGGTTTGCCAACTGCAAAGCTGGAACTAGCTGCTAGCCACATACAGATAGTAGAGTTCTTACCTGCAGCCTACTGCCCAAGGAGGGGAATCGCAATAAAAGCCTAGTACACACAGCTAGTGTTTTTTTTTTTTTTTTTTTTCGTTCAACCCAGCCGGCTGAACAGAGGAAAAAAAAAAAAAAAACTGACAGTTCAGGTTGGAGCTGATGTACTAACAATGCAATGTTAGTACAGTGACCTCCCCTGCTGTTCTACTGACGCCCCCCCCCCCCCCAGAACACTCCGGTCAGTGTTCTCAGCCATTGGCTGAATGTGCAGATCGGGAGTCGGTCAGTAGACCTTTTTCAGTCATGCCCCTTCGACAGAAGCAGGTGCAGTAGCCGGCTACAGTACACGCAGACCAAATGTTGGCTGGTTTCATTTAACCAACCCATGCTGTCTGGTTTCTATTGAACCAACCGATGCTGTCGGACATTCACCCAGTGTGTACAGGGCTTTAGGGGGCTTAATAAAAAGAAGACAGATACAGCAAATAGTTGTGTATTCCTGCATGAATGTATCCAATTAATTTAAGTGAAAGTACAATTGAGCTTTAATTTAAGGAATCTGCCAGAAGTCAGCTATAATAATCTCAACAAGCAGCAGATGGTCTCTCACCTCAACATTTACCATCACAAAGTTGTGACTGAGTTCAGATATCTCCTTGGAATCTGCAAACTTTGGCTTCAGAGCTGCATGAGAGAAAAAATTAAATAACTGAGGATTTAGAGGCATTCAACCAGTAGGGATAACAGATTTACAAAGAACAATAGTTTAGGCGAGTTCCGCCACTATCAGTTTTTTTTTAGGTCCCAAATGGCATAGCGAGCTCTCATGTTGCACTACAGATTTAGATTAGTAGATTTAGTACATCAGACTTATAAATTAACATACTGAAAGCTTTTTTAAAGTGTTACTAAACCCACAACAGTAAAATCCATCTGTATATCCAGTAAACCATGCTTGTTATAATCACTGTGGAACCTAAGGGGATAAAGGAGTTGTAAAGTCAGGAAGGTTTTTTATCCTAATAAAAATTCTATGCATTAAAATAAAAAGCCTTCTGTGTGTAGCACCCCCCCCCCCTCCTGTCCCTGATACTTACCTGTGCCCCCTTTCTGTCCAGCAATGTCAACTAATCTCTCTGCCGTTCTGGGACTCTCCCTACTGATTGGCTGAGATACAGCTGCGGCGCCATTGACTCCCGCAGCTGTCAAAAAAAGTCAGTGAGCCAATCAGGAGAGAGAGGGCTGGGGCCGAATGGCAGCTCAGTGTCTGAGTATACACACGGAGCTGCAGCTTGGCTCGGGTGCCCCCATAGAAAGCTGCTTGCTGTGGGGGTACTTGATAAGAGGGTGAGGCCAGGGAGCAGGAACAAGGGACCCGAGGAAAGGAGATCAGGGTTGCTCTGTGCAAAACCAACTGCACAGAGGAGGTAAGTAGAACATGTTTGTTTTTTTTTTTTTGTTTAACCACTTGCCGACCACCCCACGCAGATTTACAGCGGCAGGGTGGCTCGGCTGTGCATAACAACGTAGATCTACGTGATTATGTGCACGCGGTTTCAGCGTCTAATCATGATTAGACACATCGGGAGGCAGACCCCCAGTGTTAACCCCTTCCCTGCCAGTGTCATTTATACAGTAACAGTGCATATTATTTAGCACTGATCACTGTATTAATGTCACTGGTCCCCAAAAAGTGTCACTTTGTCAGATTTGTCTGCCGCAATCCCAATAAAAAAACAAAAAAAAAAAAAACAAATTGTATTTGGGTACGGCGTCGCACAACCGCACAATTGTCAATTAAAGCAATGCAGTGCCGAATCGCAAAAAATGTCCTGGTCATTTAGGGGGTAAAACCTTCCAGGGCTGAAGTGGTTAAACAAAAAAAAAAAAAAAAAACAAGACTTTACAATTACTCTTATACCTTTGCATTGTGTATAAAAGGCTGTTTGATCCCGTCTTCTCTGATCCTCCTTTTATTGTCCCCAATCCATCTGCTGATGGAATATATTGCCTAGTAGGCACTCTTCACATGATCAGTTTGGTGTGTATTGCTAGAGAGGTTTTTTTTTTTTTTTCTAACAGGGCCAATCAACACTGTCTCGACAGAAAGTCAGGGGTCATGCAGCAGAGCAGAATGAAAACTCCTCTTTCAACCAGACACTGAAGGCATAAGACTGCTATATACTGCTGATGAGAAAATCTATTTAGCAGTTTATAGTTTCTATAATAATTTCCATGTTCTGTGTACTGTGGGAGAGCAGATATAGTGAATGCAGGATCCTGGGTTCATTAATACTTTAACAAATATAGCTAATGAGAGATTAGAGATGAAACACTTAGGTTACAGACTGACAACACCAAAGGTGGCCATACACTGCACAATCTGAGTGTACAATCTACTTTAGATCTACCATCAACTATATAGTGCAAGGGCCTTTCTGATTTGATTCAAATCGATTAGATTGTTGTGCAGAGATTGAACAAACAGATTGTATTGGGTGGGACCTGTGATGCGGGACGTCGCTACTGAGTGAAGCAGTGGTCATCTCGTTGGCGGTCAAACATTTCCGGCAGATAAGCTCTTTTTACTCTTATTACCTGTAAGCAGTTATTTGGCATAAGAAAATAGGAGGTTCATTAGGTGTTGCACTATGGTTTTCTTTTTTGCTTTTTTCTGGTTTATATGGGTGATAAGTCTGCCTTGTACCATCTGTTTGGACTGGAGTCGCACCCAATTGCCTTGATCCTGGAATAGCTGAGGATTTCTGGAGGAGCAGTTTGGTGGATCCTTTGAGCCTTCTTATTTTAGTGGGAGGTAAGCGGCAGTATGATTGGGGTCTCTCTCTCTTTGGTGGTGATGGCACTTCAAGGAGACCAATCAGCTGGACCCTACCTATACCTGGACTTTTTATACATAGCGCTGCTTTTCAATTTTAGATTGTATATAGTGTATGGCCTTCTTAAGCCTTGTAAGTGTCAGCTGAGACATTATGCCAAAACTTACTGAAAAATGTATTTCAGGCCCCTTCACATTGTTAAGTTGCAGTGGAGTGTGTTATCTAGGATAACAGAAAAAAAAAAAAAAAAAAAAAAAAAAAAAAAAAAAAAAAAAAAAAAAAAAAACTTTTTTTTTTTTTAAGGACAAAACAGGGCTTTCTTTTGGCAATATGGTCCTAGAAAAATATGGGATTTTTGACTTACCGTAAAAACCATTTCTCAGATGTTCATTGATGGAAACAGCTCCTGATTTTTTTATTTTTTATTTATAAGGATACTGCACAAACAAGCAGGTACATGTTTTGTAAGTGAACCAACAATTTTTTCCAGAAAACATTCTTAATTGTTGTATATCATTGTAAATACAGATAATGAAAGTCATTATCTAATCCCTTCGAGAAGGCAGGGCGACTCAATCAAGAGACTCATTTCCCAACATACCCAGAGAAAAAAATAAAAAATAAATCAGTGAAAGGCAAAAAGGAATGGTAAATATAGGTGGCAATGGAAACTGGAGTCCGTGAGCATCCAGAAGAACTTCACATTTTTAAGTAAACAGAAAGAGAGAAAAGATGTAGCTAGAAGAGAATATTGTAGAAAGAGGGGGAGAGAGGGTGGAAGCATTTAGCATTGAAGGGTTCAGTTAAAAGGTATCAATCCTCTATGTGGGACCAGAGTATTTCAGATATTCGTCTGAGAGTCGAAAAAGATACCAATGTATCCATCTGGTCTCATGTTCCTCGTTCGCACCGCGAAGGGCTGTAGTAAGATCCTCCATATGCTCAACCTCTTTCACCCTGGCAAGCCATTGTGTAACCGTCGGTCTGTTTCTTCCACATAGCCGGGTTGCACTCCCGTGCAGCGCTCAGCATGTGTTTAAGTAGAAATTTATGGTATCTTTTCGACAATGGCATAAGATTAAGCAGTACTGCCATTGGGTCGTTTTGCAAGGAGAAGTCTGTTAACTTCTGAATGAGTTGGAACACAGTCTTCCAAAAAGGTGGCTAGCTCCGGGCAGTCACAAAATATATGCAAGTGGGTGCCCCCAGGTGAATAGCGTCTCCAGCATCTATAAAACTTTGTTGTGGGAACAGCTTGGCCAGGACCGATGGCGTTCTGTACCATCTGGTCATTATCTTGTAAGTGGACTCCTGGTATTTGCTACTCAAGGAAGACTTAAGCGCAAAATAAAGTATGCAATCTTTTTGGGGGGTCAGGAAAAGTTACTCCAAGCTCATTCTCCCATTTCGCAAGGTGGGGGGGGGGGGGGGGGATCATGCTGCGCGTTGAGCTCCAATAGGCGTTTGTATGAATTGGAGAGAGATCCTCGGATCGGACCTTCACCCAAACATATTTCCTCAAAGGCATGTAATTTCCCAAGGAAGAGCGTGTGTTTCGGTAGGGAACGCAGGAAGTGAGAAAGTTAGAGGGAATCGCCATTGATTGCGGAAAGAGGAATGTGGGCCAGGAGCCAGAATGTGATTCGTACGCCAGCCATCTGCATTTAAAAGTGGTGAGGCACGTATTAGTCCTCTTGGGGACAGAGAGCTGAAGTTGGAGTCTGTAAGGCCAGGCGAAATTCCCTGATGCCCAATTATTGGTGTCATAGGGGAGGGAAAGCTCTCCAAAGAGGTAAGTTTGAAGAATCTGTCTATTTCAACCAGAGTAGGACCTATTAGTGGATGGCCTGTTATAGGAGTGAAGTATTGTCTGCCCGTCCATGGCAGCCCCGCAAGCAGTGCTCTAGAGACATCCTGTTCCACTTTGACCCATAGTTTGAGATTCTGGTGTCTGCACCAATCTATGACTCTAGTCATATGCACTGTTGTGTAATATAGGGCAGGGTTCGGGAAGCCTATTCCGCCTCGTAATTTGAGACGAACCAACATGTTTCTGCTAAGACGGGGATGTTTGCTGTGCCAGACAAACTGATTAAAACGCAGAGCGTATAGAGTGGCTCCTGATCTTCTTAACCATTGGGTTATACTGCCCCCTACAGGCGTAGGACACTAGGCAGAAAAAAGTCCCAGGGGTTATACTCCCCCTCTCAGCTATAGGCACTCAGTTTTGTTACAAGCAGTTTCAGGAGAATTATAACTCCATAGAGGGGTGGGTGTTGTGTGTCAAACATCAGAGAAAAGGATTTTACAGGAAGGCAAAAATCCCATTTTCTCTTTCTTTCATTGACGAACACAGCTCCTGATCTCCCTAACCCTTGGGACGTCCCAAAGCAGTGTTAAACATGAGGGGTGGGAACATTAAAAAATTCCCAAAGGCTAATTGTAGCCAACCAGGTAAACAGGAGCTCACCTGAAAAAAAAAACAACAATACACCCTCAAAGAGGACCAGGTCCTCTACACAGCAGCCTGCAAAAACTTTGCAGCCAAAAGAAGCATCCACAGATGTAGATAGAATGCGCCTTGACAGGGAAAGGAGGAACCGGACCCTGGATGGGAAAGACCTGAACCGTCTGTCTGATCCATCTGGAAACAGACAACCCTTTCCGAGGCCCATCCGTGAGCACAAATAGGGAGTCTGACTTCCTAAAAGACTTTGTAGCTGCCAGGTACACCCTAATTGCCCGAGACACATCCAAGGCATGCAAAGCAATTTCCTTCAGATGTGTTGGCCTGGGACACAGGAAAGGCAACACAATGTCTTCATTCAAATGAAAATCAGAAACAACCTGAGGAAGGAAGGGGTGAAGAACCACCTAATAACTGTGAACCTCCCGTAAAGTGAACGACAGGATAATGCCGCCAATTCTGACACCCTGTGCACAGAAGTGAAAGCCACCAAAAAGGCCACCTTCTGAGACAGCGTAAGCAGGAAAATCTCCTGAGATTCTCAAAAAAGGGGAAGAAGAGGCTTCTGGAGGACTGAGAGCACCAAATCATGGTCCCAAGGCAGCAACAGAGACCGCACTGGAGGTGTCAAGTGCTTAACTCCCTGAAGAAAAGTACGCACCAGGGAGTATGTGGACAAGGGCAGTTGAAATAAGACCGTTAAGGCCGACACCTGACCCTTGACAGTACTCAAGGCCAGTTTCTTCTCACCCCCCCCCCCCCCCCCACCGTTGAAGGAAGGTCAAGATCTGAGCCACCGAACAAAAGCAAGGATAAACCCCAAGAGACTCACACCACGCAATGTACGTCTTCCACGTACTACGGTACATCTTCCTTGAAGTAGGTTTCTTGGCTTTCAACAGTGTTGGAAACACCAACTCACGACTGTAAAGCAGGGCGGAAGATTGGTCCTTGGGACGGCAGATCCTCAGAGAAAGCTTCCAAAGAACGTTGGTAACCAGCCACACCAGATCAGCGTACCAAGTCCGGCAAGGTCAGTCCAGGGCCACTATAATGACCAGAATCCCTTCTGCCTCGATCATGCGTAGAAGTCTTTGCAGAAGCTTGAGAGGGAAGGCGTAAACTCAGACGATACTGACCCCACAGGGCCACCAGCACATCTGTGGCGTCTGCCAGAGGATCCTATGACCGAGCCACAATCAGTAGTCTGGACTCTTCCAGTATCCAGATCCCCTGAGCAGGATTTTTGCAGAGGACACCTCCCCAATTGGACAGGCTGGCATCCATGGTGATCACTGTCCAATACAAGGGGAGGAAGGATTTGCCCAGCTGAAGCACAAAGCCACCATAACAGGGACTCATTCGTTTTGTTTCGTTTCCCAGCTCAGCCAGGTCAGATTGTCCAGAGACTGTGGATTCTGTAAAAGCTTAAGTCACTCGGCCAGAGTCTGCGACACCAGGGCAAATGTAGAAATCGGCCTCAGTGCCGAAACAGCCAGGGTGTACGAATTGCAGGCCACGGCCTCTGCCTTCCTGGCAGCCGGGTCTTTAACCTCCCTGGCGGTATGATTCTTTCCGATTTTAGGTGCTGAAAGCGGTACCATTATTTTGCATGTAATTCTTAAGAATGAGCAGCCCAAACCAACTATTCACATAGGATTTTTTTTACTGTGCGTTCTTCTTTATAACATCTCAGGTTTAATAAAGTTTGAAACAAAATCATAAATTATAATATAATAAATAACTATAAATAAGTTAAAGTATGTATGTATATATATTATCTATATATCCACCTATCAGTAAAACTGCAGGGAAGGGCACTGGGGTGGCCACACTCGGGAATACCACTAGGGACGTTAAAGGCCTGGGACTCTTTAACTGGAATCAGTCTTCTTCTTAAGAAGGGACTCCTCACAGGGGTATCACCTAGCAACTTGCTTAGGGACCCCAAGGGGACGCTTTGGTCGTCCCTACTTTTCAGTGACAATTTTGTCGAAATAGGAGGGGAAAGGGAACTCCTTTGCTGCTCTGGAGGGCTTGTGGGTGCCAAAAAGGGAAACTGCGCCTCCGTCACAGCCGCAGCTACGTCCTCCAACTTTAAGTCTCGAACACAGATATAATCAGTGTGTCCACCATCGCCTGTTCGCGCGCTGTTGCAGAAACAGAGGAATCATCATTGCTATCTGAGGATTCAGGGCACGTGGTCGCAGACCCAGCAGGGTGACCCACCTCCGCAGTGGCCAAAACAGATCAGGATCTGAGGAGACAGATGAGGCAGGGAGCGCTTTTATGCCAGCCCGTCACTCAGAAGCCACCTTCACCTGGGACACAAGGGACTCCAGGACCGCCTTCAGTGCATCAATGAATGGTTGGGACCCAGAGGACCCCACAGCCCCAGAGAGGGGATCAGGTGGGGAGATGAGCTCCAAAGGACCCCCACAAAAAAAAAAAAAAGTGTAAAAAACACTGCTAAGGGACAACCCCATTCACTCTGGCAGCACCACCCGGTTGCCAGTCACAGAGCACCAATTGATCTTCAGCAGAGAGGGAGAGGACCCCACCTACACAACACCCCGCAGAAACCAGGCATCACAGCCACCAGGAGAATCTGCACTGCACCAGCGACGATCAGGGAATAAAAGGATCCAGGAGTCAGCACCAGGGGGTGAGGAGGGGCTCCCAGTCCCACTGCCAAAATCACCACCCAGAGGGCTCCACTGTCTTGGCCGCTGCTATATTTAATGGCAAACCCCCCCGCAAAATGGCCACCGTGCATTCAAGGACAGGCCTAAGCAGGACAAGGGGCCCTGGTAGGAGCCCCCACCAGGTACGACTTCCTTCCGCACAGCACCCCCCCCACCAACATAATGGCCTGCCCCCACCCCAGGAGGTGGACCTGATCACCCACACAGCCCCAGTATAAGTTGAGGGGGGTAGGATGGGAGGACAGATGAAGGGGGGTGCCTGACGGGAAGGAGGGGAACCCAGGCGTCCGAACGTCCCAAGTCCACCCCAAAACCCTCCAGGGGGGAGGCAGCTACTCCCTATACCAGGAACCAGGCGTGCACCACTCCAGACAGAACCCCTTGTTAGCTAAATGGGCTGGGCTGTCGGCCAGGAAGAATGCTGCGGCTCGGGCAGAGACCCGGTTGTATGCTACCTCGCGAGAAGTTTAACTCACAGGCCAGCCCCCGTCCAGTGGAGTTATGACACAGCCAACCTAGCGCTGAGCTAATAGGTGGGTCGCGCTCGCTGACCAGACTGGGAAGACCGTAAAGCCCCATACACACGTAACGATTGTCGGCCGAACGATCGGCAGTCTTTTGTCCAGGGCTGTCGTGTCTGTTGAAAACTGCAAAAGACTGCACACGAATTTTGTCGGCCAACAACAGCCGACTGCAGAAGTGATGTCATGTGATGGTTAACTTTCCTTGTCTTTTTTCTTTTCTGAGCATGCCCAGTCTTGCTAATCTGCTGTCTGTCGGCCGAAATCTGTACTGACTGGCGAACAAATCAGCCGTTCTGGTGTTGGCCAACAAAAATTTTAATGCCTGCACGACAGATTCTGTTCGGCCGAAAATGCGCTGTTGGCAGCATCATACTAACAAGCCTACAATCGGCCGATCGGTCGTCGGCCGAATATTTACGGCCGACAATCGGTACGTGTGTACGGGGCTTAAGGATCTAGCTTATCCAGTGCGTCGCCCAGTCTGGCAGTTGATTGAAAAAAAAAAACAAACAAAAACACACACACACACACAAAAATTCTATCTAAAAAGGAAAAAAATTGCTAGGACCAGAGATCCCAGCAAGGAACTAGGTCCTTACTCCTGACTAGGCACAGAAAAAACTTGAGTATGTATAGCAGAGAGAGGGAGTATACCGCCTGGGACTGCCCATGGGTGTAGCCAGACTTTTTTTCTGCCTAGTGTCCTACTCCTTTAGGGGACAGTATAACCCAATGGAAAAAAAGATCAGGAGCTGTGTCCATCAATGAAAGAAATAAATATTTTTTTTTTTTTTTGTATGTAATCTATAGAAAATACAAGAAAAAATAAAAATAAAAAAAACTATAAAATCTTATTCTGTCAGTTTTTATAATCTCACTAAAATCATCATTATGTTTCTAGTACAAGGCATTGCAAAGGAAATAGAAGGCATTTTTTAAATTTTGCTTTTTTTTTTTTTGGATTATAGCTATATATTTTTTTTTAAAATAATAGCTAAGGGAAGAAGGCAATAATTAGGGCTGATTTTGGTAGCCTAAGGGCTCTTTCACACTATCCGCTCCGTTGGTGGACTCAGTTTATCTCAGCGGGGGATGGATCCGCCGATCCCCCCGCTGAGAAGGAGAATGACAGCTGTTCTCCGCACACAGCTGTCAGAGCCCCATATATCTCTATGGGGGAATCGGATGGGAACGGACCTTCGGTCCGTTCTCATCCGATCCGCTGGATGGGATAGAAAATAGGGTTTCCATCCGTCCAGATTTGACGGATCGGATGTCAGCGAACATGTCTCCGCTGACATCCCATGCCTCATAGGGATGCATGGGGGGGGGGGGGGGGGGGACCGTTCAGATCCGCCAAAAAAAAAAAAACTGACAAGCGGATCTTACCGGTCCGCCTGTGTGAAAGGGGCCTTTGTAAAAAAAAAAAAAAAAATCTCTCACTTGTAGGGTTGCTTTACCAGACGTCTTTGATATGAATATGAACTAAACAAGTTAAATACAATGTAACAATAATGTTACATTCTTTTTCTGAATGACTAAGCTTTGCTTTGGACAGCAGGAGCTGCTGTATTACTCAGCAAGGGTTGCTGGAAACAGCGGCAGCCGAGGGACAGGGTGTATTAAATATGTTTATTGGGCTTGCTATGTATACATAAGGTATGTAAACAGTAAAAAAAATAGGAGGATAATAAAACTATGCACAAGAGGAATTCTAAACTTTTTTACCTTTGCAGGCTCCACACCATGTCTTATGTATCAGAAGCATTATCGGCAGGCCACTGCAAAGAGAGAAAAAATATATATAATAATATAAATAAAATGTTTTTTTGTTTACCAAGCTAAAAGTGAACTTTACCCCTGACACTGCTATGCAGAGATATTTTACTTGGCTGCTTGTCAGGACCTATTCATATCCAAGTCCTAGTAACAAAGCTTGCTTGGGCAGGTGTAACATGAACCCAAAAATGCAAAATGACAAACATGTTATACTTACCTGCTCTGTGCAACAGTATTGCACAAAGGAGCCCCAAACCTCCTCTTCTCGGTGCACCCCCGATATGAAGCTGCTTTCTATGGTGGAGTACCTGCAGGCTCGCTCCCAAGCTGAGCTGTGTACAGCCGTCTGCAGCACTTTCCTGATTTTGACACTTAATAGCCTTTACAGGTTGTCAGTTTAGCGCTAACCATAAATAATTGCCATATAATTAATTATTGCTTTGACTTCAACATTCACGGACACAAGCTCATTTTATACTGCGCTTTTTATATGGGGTGTGTACAGGGGTGCTTTAAAAAATTTTTTATATTTTAAACTAACATACATACTCCCCCCCCCCCCCCCCCTCCTCTCTAATGCAGCTACTGAAGCACAGATTGTAAATTCATACATACATTTTTTTGTAAAAAAAACAGAAAAAAAAAAAAAAAACAACACTTTAAATGAATTTCAGCGCACAATAGAAGACCCAATTTTTTTGTACAATATAAAAGATGTCACGCAAAGTAATATAACTGCCTTACCTCCAGTATTTGGTAGCGCAATGGTTTAGAAAATATTATAATGAAGGATACACACTTTATATTAAAATATAGCAGCCAATCTCTGTAGTGTCACCACCTCCAATACAAATCCATATTGTTTTATTATACGCGAAGTAAATCGATACCAAACATGTCACGCTTTAAAATTGCGCACACTCGTTGAATGGCGACAAACTACGGTACAAACTACGGTACATTCAATTATCAAAGGCTTTAAAAGCCTTTACAACAGGTTTCCAGTTTAGAGTTACACAGGTCTGGCACTAGAATTACTGCTCTTGCTCGGATTTTCGTGGATATACCTCACATGCGTGATCAGATCGTTGTTTATATATGCGTGTGGGACCTTTATGTACATTTACACATGAAGCGGGGGTGCTTTCATTTTTTATTTACATTTATTTTAAGTCATTTTTTATTTTTATTTCTTTTTAACTTTATTGTGATCACAAAGGATATAGCATGTAATAGCTTAGGCCAAGACAGGTCCTCTTTATGGAGGCATCTGGGGTCCATTGGCCCTCATATCTCTCCTCTGGCCTCCAAAGCCTCTGATCACAAGCCAGTAACAGCTGGTTTACATCAGACAGGAAGTGACAAAATCCTTGCTGCTTCCAATGTCACAGAGAGGGAGGAACAAAGTCAGTCCCTCCCTCTATGTGGAGTGCACTAAATACCACTGGTCTTAGTGGTCCCAGGCTCCCTGATGGAACAGGAAAGCCCGGGAAAGGCGGTGGTGGGAGAGAAGCCCCTTCTGCCGTCTGTAGAAGTGATCCAGTTGCTGTAAAGCTGCTCAAATCACTTCTACAAAAAAAAAAAAAAGAGCCAGCAGCTGAAAATACGGATATCGGGATCATGCCTGCAGCCATCATCCCAGGATATCCGCTGCAATCCGTTATACAACGTCCTGTGGCAAGGAAGTGGTTAAGGACTTGGTAAAGAAAGCGTGTGAGACTTCTACAGCACAGCGAGCCAATGAGGACATTACCTGCTGGCAGCCTCCTGCTTCCCATCTTCTAGACTTCTCCAGTGAATGTGATCTCCAAACCCTGGGGGAAAAATCATACTTCCATAAGTAGATGAGGGGGGATAAAAAACAAAGGTCCTTCAACTTTAACCCACAGCCCCAGAGTCCCTTCAGCTGGGAATCCCCTCACCTCCCGTCCCCAGAGTCCCCTCAGTTGGGAGCCCCGCCATCCCCAGAGTCCCCTCAGCTGCCCCCCCTGTCCCCAGGGTCCCCTAAAGTAGCCCCCTCCTGTCCCCAGAGTCCCTTCAGCTGGGAATCCCCTCACCTCCCATCCCCAGAGTCCCCTTAGTTGGGAGCCCCCCCTCCCCAGAGTCCCCCAAGGTCGCCACCCTCCCGTTCCCAGCTTCCCCTAGACTGGCCCCATCCTTCCCCTCAGCTGCCCCCCCCCCTTGTCCCCAGAGTCCTCTCAGCTGGGCCCCCCTCCTCATCCATTACCAGAGTCCCCTCAGCTGGGCCCCCCTGTCCCCAGAGTCCCTCAGCTGGGCACCTTCCTCTAGCTGCCCCCCCCCAGAGTCCTCTCAGCTGGGCCCCCCCTGTCCCCAGAGTCCTGTCGGCTGCACCCTCATCTGGGCACCCCCCTTTAGCTGTTCCCCCAGGCCGGCCCCATATGTCCCCAGAGTCCCCTGGGCTGGGCCCCCCACATCTCCGGGGTCCCCTCAGCTGGGCACCCCCTTTAGCTGGTTCTCCATCCCCTAAATCTCCCTCAGGTTGGCCCCCTCCTGTTCCCAGTGTCCCCTAGGCTGACCCCCCCCCCCCCCCCCCGCTGAATCCCCTCAGCTGGGCCCCCCCTCTAGCTGATTCCCGAATCCTCTCACCAGAGTCCCCTCAGCTGCCCCATTCCCAGAGTCCCCCCGTTCCCTGCTGTCCCTATAACTAAGTCCCTCAGGCCTGTTAGAATCCATCAAATGCCCCCCCTCCCCCCAGGCTGTACCCATCCCCCTCCTCTGTACTATAATGGATCCATAAAGTATGAATTACCCCGGCCCAGTCCGGGCTCAGCGCACAGCACCGCTCCGACACACAGAAACACAACACCGGACAGGAGCAGCACCGACCCCCGGCCTTCTGACAGCTGCATGTTACCGGGAGAGCCGACCGACAGTACGAGGAAACCGGAGTCCGGGGGAAGTGATGTGAGGAGGAAGGAGGCGGGTCAGAGGGCGGGGCTTTCCACTGACAGGGAGGAGTCACAAGTGGAAATAATAGATGAAATGGAGATCACACACCGTGTATACCCGGGAGAGGAGAGATTGTGTACCGTGTACCGTGTACCGTGTACCGTGTACCGTGTACCGTGTACCGTGTACCGTGTACAACCGGTGTGAGTTCCGACCAGAGCCGAGTACCCGGGGAAACCAATATCGGCACAACACCGGGAGAGGGAGACATCGCACACCGTGTACACCCGGGAGAGAGATCACACACCGTGTACACCCGGGGGAGAGAGATCGTACACCCGGGAGAGGGAGACATCATACACCGGGGGAGGGAGAGAATCCTGATCATAGATGACCTCTCCTCTCCCAGATCTATGACCGCTCCTGGAGAATGAGTCCTACACTCCGATCAGCCATTACATTGTGATCACTGACAGGCAATGTGAATACCATTGATTATCTCATTACAATGGTATGTGAAGTGGGTGGAATATAATAGGCAGTAAGTGAGAATGTTGTCTGTGAAATGAATGTGCTGATGGCACTATGGAACATGAATGATTCCACTAAAATAGCAGACATCTTTCATAAATACTATACTAAGCTGTATAATATCCCACAACAAACTAAACCACCTGGCATCCAAACAGACAGACATAGATCCATCATAGAATATTTGCGGCTTAGCCAATTGCCCACCAGTGGCGGCTGGTGCTCAAAATTTTTTGGGGGGCGCAAACAGAAAAATGTAACTGCCATTGCTTTGCAGCAAAAAACGCTGTAAAAAATTGCGTGACTTTGAGGTCACAAAAGTGTGAAAGGGGCCTTCAGTAATTAAGGTATAGTGTGCCCCCTTCAATGCAGTGACCAGCGTGCCCACTTCAATGCAGTGACCAGCATACATGCCCCCAATGCAGTGACCAGCGTGCGTGCCCCCTTCAATGCAGTGACCAGCATACATGCCCCCTTCAATGCAGTGACCAGCATACATGCCCCCAATGCAGTGACCAGCGTGCGTGCCCCCTTCAATGCAGTGACCAGCATACATGCCCCCAATGCAGTGACCAGCATACATGCCCCCAATGCAGTGACCAGCATACATGCCCCCAATGCATTGACCAGCATACATGCCCCCAATGCAGTGACCAGCATACATGCCCCCAATGCATTGACCAGCATACATGCCCCCAATGTAGTCACCAGCATACATGCCCCCAATGCAGTGCCCAGCATACATGCCCCCAATGCAGTGCCCAGCATACATGCCCCCAATGCAGAGATCACCGTGCGTGCCCCCTTCAATGCAGTGACCAGCATACATGCCCCCAATGCAGAGATCACCGTGCGTGCCCCCTTCAATGCAGTGACCAGCATACATGCCCCCAATGCAGAGATCAGCGTGCGTGCCCCCTTACTTACCTGGAGCAGCAACCGTGGCTTCTCGCCAGTCTCTCGGCGTTGGCTTCTCCTCGGTCCCGGCGGCGCGTCTCCTCCAGTCCTACCGCTCCCGCCTCCTCCTCGGCCAATGGCATGGGGTTTTCCTTGCGGCCAATCAGGAAGCGCGTATCGGACGCGCTTCCTGATTGGCCAGGAGGAGGATCGGTGGGACAATAGCGAATTTTCATTTGCTATTGTCACACAATGGGTGGGCTCGGGACGCACTGCTCTGCACCCTGGGTCCACCCTTTGCATCACCCTATTAGAGCCTCTGGCTCTAATCAGGTGATGTAAAAAAAAAAAACCCCATTGAACTTCATGCATGCAGATTAGGGGGCCGGACGCATGGATGGGGGGCTGCGCCCTCAGTACACCGGCCGCCACTGTTGCCCACCTTACAACAAACAGACATACGTAATCTTGAAGCTGACATATCTGAAGCTGAAATCAAACAGGCCATTAAAGACTCGAAACCGGGCAAGAGCCCAGGACCCGATGGATTTTCCTCCCAATATTACAAGATGTTTGAAATTACACTAAATTCCCCACTCACTCGCGCGTTAAACCATATCAATAAAAACCCAGATACCCCCAAAGACTTCCTGATGGCCCATATAACTGTCATCCCTAAACCTGATAAGGACCATACTGTTTGTTCTAATTACAGACGGATCTCTCTACTAAATCTAGATTTAAAATTGCTAGCCAAGGTGATAGCCAATAGACTCAGGCCACTTCTCCACAAAATTATAGGACGAGAACAAGTTGGATTTATGCCTTAAGAGAGGCAAGGGGACAATATTATCAAAACCCTGAACTTCATTCATATGGCTAGTCAAAATTCTGTTGAGGGCCTCCTGCTATCCACAGATGCTGAGAAGGCCTTAGACAGGGTGGCCTGGGACTATTTGTTTGCTACGTGTAGACATGTAGGTCTGGGCGATAAACTGATGGCCTGGATTTCCTCATTATATTCAGATCCTGGAGCACAAATTAAAATGAATGGTCTTTTGTCTGACGTTGTCAATATACGAAATGGTACCAGACAGGGGTGCCTATTGTCCCCTCTGCTTTTTGTCATTTCACTGGAACCTTTGCTCAGAACAATTAACTTGGATAATGACATAAAGTGCTTCCCTGCTTATGGAAAACAATTTAAAGTGGCGGCATATGCTGACGACCTATTATTTTACATCTCCCAACCTCATATCACAATTCCCATCCTTAACAAACAATTCCAGGTGTTCAGATACATATCAAATTTTAACCGCTTGCCGACCGCCGCAAGTAGATTTACTGCGGCGGTCAGCCCCTGCCAGGCAGAGTGACGTTAATTAACGTCACTAGCCTGGGAGGGTCTGGGGAGCGAGCGCGCGCCGCCGGAGGCGCGCTCCCGCGCGGTTACGGACCCCCCCGCGCGTGTGACCGGCGGACCCGATGTCCGCCGGCCACTCGGCGATCGTCGGGGGAGAGGGAGAAAGTCAGGCAGCTTGTGTAAACAAGCCACCTGTCATTCTCCTCAGTGTAAAGACACTGATCACATGGATCTACTATGTAGATCCGTTGATCAGTGTCCTTACAGCTGAAGCCACAGCCAATCACAGTAGAAAGCACGCCCCTAGGGACACACACAGCCCCTCCCTCCCAAATAAAGTTAACCCCTTCACTACCAGTGTATTTTTGCAGTAACAGTGCATATATATAGCACTGATTACTGTAGAAATGTCACTGGTAACCCCAAAAGTGTCAAAAATGTCAGTCAAGGGTCCGATCTGTCCGCCCCAATGTCACAGTACCGCAAAAAAAATCGCAGATCGCCGCCATTACGCGTTAAAAAAAAAAACAACAAAAATGACAAAAATCTTTCCCTTTGTTAGTAAACGCGATAACTTTTGTGCAAACCAATCAAAATACGCTTTTTGCGATTTTTTTTTACCAAACATATGTAGCATAAAACAAATTGGCCGAAAATGTTAAAAAATTTTGATTTTTACATTTTTTTGGGGGGGAATTTCATATAAAAAAATGTGAAAAATATTGTTATTTTTGCAAAATTGACGCTCTTTTTTTGTTTATAGCGCATGATCAAAAAATCGCACAGGTGATCAAATACCACCAAAAGAAAGCTCTGTTTGTGGGAAAAAAAGGACGTCGAATTCGTTAAGGTACAGCGTCGCACGACAGTGCAATTGTCCGTTAAAGTCACACAGTGCCGAATCGCAAAATACCCCCTGGTCTTTTAGCAGGAAAATCCTCCGGGGCTTAAGTGGTTAAAGTAAACCACAGCAAGTCTGAGGCTTTAAACCTAACCCTCTCCAAAGAGTTGGAGAAATTAGCAATTTCCAACTGCCCTTATAAATGGGAAAAAAATCCCTAAAATACTTAAATCTGACTGCTAACCTGAAGGACTTATTTGACACAAATTTCACCCAAGCTCTTAAAAAAATCAGATCAGATCTGACGCAATGGAACTCCAAGCAATTTTCCTGGTTTGGAAGGGCGGCCATACTAAAGATGACAATACTCCCCAGACTTTTGTACCTTTTTTTGGCTCTCCCTATAGAAATTCCAAGATGCTTCTTTACCGCAATATCATTGCAAAGAGACTTCCTGTGGGCTAACAGGAGACCTAGAATCAAATTGTCTTATTTACAATTGCCCAAAAATAAGAGGGGGATGGGCCTACCAGACTATATGAAATACTATGTTGTGACCCATATTACCAGAATCTTGGACTGGCACTGTCACTCCGAATCAAAAGACTGGGCCAATTTGGAAAGACGATTGCACAATGACCACACTCATTTCCTGCTCTGGACTAATCCGTATAGCCTCCCTACTGTAATTAATAAACACCCAATCATTAACACTACAATAAAACTCTTTCACTCTGTGGCTAGTCTCCATGGTCAATCTTCCAGTTCTAGCCCGTTAACCTCTCTGTCTAACAACCCGCCTGGCTTAAACAACTGGCTATTTCAAATAAAAGATAATGGCAAACACAAACCACTCCTGGTCACACACTGTGTAGATGTTCCAAAAATGAAATCCTTATCAGCCATTTCTGCAGACTTTCCTAATAAACGACTATCAGCTTGGTCTTATTTTCAATTACATGATTTCATAACAAGACATTTAGGCCCCTTTCACACAGGCGGACCGTTCAGATCCGCTTGTTCGTTTTTTTGGCGGATCTGAACGGTCCCCCCATGCATCTCTATGGGGGATCAGATGTCAGCGGAGACATGTCCGCAGACATCCGATCCGTCAAATCTAGACGGATGGAAACCCTATTTTCCATCCGTCAAATCTGGACGGATGGAAACCCTATTTTCCATCCGTCCAGCGGATCGGATCGGATTGGATGAGAACGGACCGACTGTCCGTTCCCATCCGATTTCCCCCATAGAGATGCATGGGGAACTGACAGCTGTGTCTCTGCACACAGCGCGGAGACACAGCTGTCATCCTCCTGCTCAGCGGGGGATCGGCGGATCGATCCCCCGCTGAGAAAAACGGAATCCGTCCGACGGACGCATAGTGTGAAAGGGGCCAAACACAAAACCTCTCTCCTCAGACCTCCCACCGAATTTGAGAGACTGTGCCTTAAACGGGAACCCATCAGAGGAGGAACTTCCTTGGCTTATAACATTCTTGCACAACCAATGACAGAAGCTGTAGATAAATATAAACTGATTTGGAAATCTGCTCTAGAAAAGCAAATTTCAGAACACGAATGGGAAAAGGCATGAGTTTTTTCTCCCAAATGCTCTATAAGCATTAAACTTCAGGAAACTTCTTACAAAGTTAGGTACATAGTTGTATATCACCCCTGTGAAACAAAAAATCTGGTCAAAACTGAATTCAGATGTATGCTGGAGGTGCAACAAAAGCAAGGGTACGTTCTTGCATGTTTGGTGGGAATGTGAGGACATCCAAAAATTCTGGTCCACAAATACTGACCAGGTTAAACTGGATGCTGCAAGTTGCCTCCTACACCTAAATGACTTTCCAAACAAGAAATACAAAAAATCACCAATTAGACACATGCTGAACGCTGCTAAGGCTTTGATAGCAATTAATTGGCACACCACACACATCCCTTCTATTTAGGGATGCACCGATCCGATATTAGGATCGGATATTGGCGCCAATATCGCCATAATAGCTGGATTGGGGGATCAGTAAAATTAACAGATCCATGGGCCGATCCGGTTTTGCTCTTTACATAGCTGTGAGGGAGCAGAGAACAGCTGTCAAAGAGGAAAAAAAAAAAAAAGAGCCTCCTGCAAATGCCTGTCTCCCAGTTAAAATGAATACAATGTATCTTTTCGTGCCCTCTGCCGGAGAAGGGAAGTTTAACCTCTTAAATGCACAATTGTTATAAGGTATCTGCCGATACCGATCCGGAAGTATTATTTTGTTATAAGTTCACAAAACAGTACTTCTGGATCGGACTCGGGATCGGCGATTTCACAAAGGAAAAGATGGGCATCGGGATCGGGACCAAAAAAGTCGGATCGGTGCATCCCTACTTCTATTCAAAACTGGCTTATGAAAGTCAAATCTATTTATGACATGGAAGAGACACTAGCCATTAACCACCTCCCACCCAGACACTGTACATATACGGCCGGGTAGGAGTCTCGTCCTTCTGATCGGACGTTCCCGAACGTCCTGCAGAAGGAGCAAGATCGCGCCACCGCGGGCACGCACAGCGACGCGATCTCGATGTGCCTGTGTCCCTCAGACACATAAACCCGAATTCACTATTGGTTAACTCCAAACCCAAATTCACTATAGCACCTAGTTGAAGGTTTAACTCCAGCAACTTCACCTAATTAAGATGCTAATGAGTTTAGGCTGGAGTTAGATTTGTAGAAGTGAGCAGCTCTTCTCCAAACTTATAGTGAATTAGGCCCCCCGTGACCAAAATATCGGTATTGGCCCTGAAAAAGCCATATCGGTCTATCCCTAATACAAACTACTGAGTACCATTTTGAGTTTCTGCAATGAAATTTCAGCAAAATGGACTAGCCTGCTACATAATTTTTTTGTTTGATTTTGGGGGTGTCTTTGAATCCAACCCCTCTGTAGGTTGATCATTTTCATTTCCATCAAACGATGTGGCATCCTTTTGTTCCTAACACATTGACCAGTCCATATCAGTATAGATATAGAAACACTTTTGCACGATTGCTACATTTTGCACTTCTGGTAGATGCCAAACTGCATCTCGTTGCTGTGTACCTGTACTATTCAATGACAATAAAGTTGTATCTATCTTGTATCTATCTATCTATATCCAGCATGATATTTTTCCCCATTGAGATCTGATGTGTTTTCAAAGTGTTGTGTGGCATTGTTTCGATAAGCTTCTGCAATGTCACAAGATTTTTTTTCCATCCAGTGTTACATTAATTTTTCACCAAGGTTTTGTATTGATGATGGGAGAGTTGGATCACTGCACAAAACCTTCCCCAGCAAATCCCAAAGATTCTCAATGGGGTTAAGTTCTGGACTCTGTGGTGGCCAATCCATGTGTGACAATGATGTCTCATGCTCCCTGAACCACTCTTTCACAATTTGAGCCCGATGAATCCTGGCATTGTTATCTTGGAATATTCCCGTGCCATCAGTGAAGAAAAAATCCATTGATGGAATAACCTGGTCATTCAGTATATTCAGGTAGTCAGCTGACCTCATTCTTTGGGCACATGCTGTAACTATCCAATAGGATAGTTACTGCATGCTTAGTTAATTAGGCAAGCCTGAAAGGTATATCAGATCAGATACAAGGTACCAACATCCCAAGTAGACATAGGCGTGCGCACAGGGTGTGCCAGTGTGCCTGGGCACACCCTATTCACCCCATGTACATTAACATTATCACTTTTTGTGCTGGTAGGAAGATGGGAAAAATCTCTCTCTTACTGGCTCTGCCATAAGAGAAGTCTTTAGGCACTTGCCTTTCAATGTGTTGGCAGGTAGATAAATGTGCTGGGGTCATATATATGTAGACACACACAAACACGTGTGTTTGAGCTTTGAGGTGCACACCCTAATTTAATAGGCTGTGCACGCCTATGCAAGTAGATGTCACAATACTGGGAAACAAGGGAAGGGGGAGCTGGTTCCCCACAAACACAGTCCCTAGGAATAGGGGAATGGGTGATGGGGAAAGAAAGGGGACTTTCAAAGTACCATGTAAGGTGAAATACATCACATAGAAAAATATATATTCAAAACTTTTATTCAAAACAGAAAAACATAATCATTAAAAAGGACCAAAGTCCAACAATAATACAAAATTCAAAAGACATCAATTAGTTGGTCAATAGGAAAGAGAAGGGGAAAGAATGGAGGGGAAGAAAGGGGAAAATCACAGAAATCATAAAAAGGGTTTGTATGTTAATACCTCGTTGAGGCCCGGGGGAATCACAGCATTTAGCCTCTCTATCCAGAGAGTCTCTCGTTGCAAAAGTCTTTTATCCCAATCACCCCCACATGAGTCATTGGGAACCACCTCCAATACGAAGAATTTTGCCACTTCAGATTTAAACCTGTGATGGAGGCCGATGTGACGGCCGACAGAAGTAAGTTTACCACTGTTTGAATAATACAGATGGTCACCAATGCAGAGGCTAAATGTCGTGATTCCGCCGGGCCTCAACGAGGTATTAACATACAAACCCTTTTTATGATTTCTGTGATTTTCCCCTTTCTCCCCCCCCCCCCTTTATCCCCTCCATTCTTTCCCCTCTCTTCCCTTCTCTCCCCCCCTTTTTTCCCTTCCTTCCCTCCCTGTTTCCCTTTCCCCCCCTTTTCCTTCCCCCCCCCCTTTTTCTTTCCCCTTCCCTCGTTTTTTTCCCCTCCCCCTCTCTTTTCTTTTTTCCTATTTCTTCATCATTTCCATAGCTGGAACCTCATTTACTGTGTAATTTACACTTTTTTGTTGCCATATATACTATTATATAGGCTTTGTTAGCATTATTTACATTGGATGTCATTACTGTCTACTGTGATATACTTAGGCAGATTTGCTCTTGTATATATATACTGTATATATATTCAGTGTTATTTTTTTTCTTTTTATTGTTATGGGCATTTGTTATTTCTAACAAATTGTTAGAGTTATGTACTCAGTATATTGTATTCCTCTGTACAGGGTCTGGCATCCCCTGGGGGATTCTTCTTGGCCGCCCGGCAGCTAGGGACATGGAACCCACTGGGCGGGTTTGGAGCCTTCTGGCACCTCCCCGCTAATACGATACCAGCGGCTTTTCTAGCCGCGATCGATCTGGTTCAGTGGACCGGAGCGGGTGACGTCACACGCCATCCCGGCGTGTTTTGACAGATCACCTGCATGGAGACCTATAAATAGCAGACACCAGCCTTTTGGTGGTGTCTGCTATTTTCCACTCAAGGGGGTTACTTTAATCAAGGTGCTTTCTAGGTGAGCTTTTTAACCTTCCACGCATTTAGCCCAGTCCATAATTTAATCCAGTTATCCACCCATATAAATATTTTTGACTTTTCCTTTTTTTTTGTTCATTCAGGGCTTTTACACCCTGATCTGTGGTTGGTGAATGTTGGATACCTGCACGTAGTGTGCGTGCCTGTGTACCCTCTAGCCCGATACAGCCTTGTACTTGACCTTCTCTCCCCCCTGGTGGTCATCAATGTTGGTAGGTTGTTTTCTAATTACCCGTTCCTAGCCCATTTTCACGCTCTGGTTTGTATGACCCCTTTTCTGTCACCTTTGACCTTTCCTTTTCCCTCCTTGTCCCTCATTTGTTCCTCCCTAGTTTTTTCCTTCCCTCTCGTTTTTTCTTCCTTCCTTCTCCCTGGTTTCCCCCCCCCCTCCTTCTCCTTCCCTTTCCCCCCCCTCCCCCCTCTACTTCCCTTTGTCCTCCCTCCCTCCTCTCCCCCCTTCCCCCCCTTTACTTTGTCCTTTCAACTTTCCCTTTCCTCTTCCTTTCCTCCCTCTCCTCTCCTTCCTCCCTTCCTCCCTCCCCCTTCATCCCTTCCTTCCCTTCCTTCCCCCCCCCCCTTTTGTTCCCCTTTCCTTCTCTTTTTTCCTTGCTTCCCTCTCCTTTCTCCCCTTGTTTGCCCCCTTCTCTATTCGATATTTTCAGTTCTTATTTCTCCTTTCTTATTCTTTTCTTTACTTATTCTTTTTTTCTGGCTTAAGAGGGATACATTACCATCTGACACCAAATATAGACCCAATTTATCCAATTAATCAATTTATCCAATTCAATTAAGTAGTTGCGATGATTTTTACAGTTTTACTTGCAGGTTCCAAAGTTTCAAAACTGCCATTCTCTGCAGGGGTTTATTGCTCATTTTGTCTAAGGAGCAGAGAAACCGTTTTACTAAGCTCATATTCCACTTCTCCAGCAGATGGTGCTCCCCCACACTGCAACAATGGACTGTCCCTCTGTGTCATCATGCCCAATGCAGGGCTTCAAACCGTGCTTTGTACTTGATAATGTCACACAACCCTAGACCGCTTGAGCGTAGGGGTGAAGCAGCTGCGGGACAAGTCTAGCTGTGGGAAGGGGCAGAAGACCTGATAAATACATTTTCTTTTTTCGTTCACCTAGACCAGGGGTAGGCAACCTTGGCACCCCCTCTGTTGTAGAACTGCAAGTCCCATGAGGCACTGCAAAACTGTGACAGCCACATGCATGCCTCCCCAAGGCAGAGGCATGATGGGATTTGTAGTTTCAGCACAGCTGGAGAGCCAAGGTTGTCTACCTCTTCCCCAGACCAACACGAGTAATTACCCTTGCAGTGCAAACACAGCCCCTCTGCAAGAGATCATTTTTTAGTTTCATATTGTAGGGATTTTTTTTACCATCAGGCAATAATGGGTTAAACTACATAAGTGAGATTATACTCATGTGGTAGGTGCTTTTTTAGAGCCGGTTCACACTGCCGCGACCACTAAAGTCGCCTCATAAGGGGCGACTTCTAGCGCGACTTTTAGCGCGACTTCAGTGCGACTTAGCGTTACTTCGGCGCGACTTCAGCGCGACTTACGCGAGACGACTTTGTAGGACTTTGTATTTGGCCAATCAGAATATGATGTGTTGTGACCTAATTTCCCTTTCCTTTTTTTTTTTTTTTTGCTGGCATTTATCGGGCATTTTCTGGGCGTCTTTGGAGGCAGGCATGTCTTTAGTGTCTGGGGGGTCTAAAAAGTGTACTTGTGAAGTTTCAGCTCTGTAGCATGTCCAGAACCCCCAAAAAATTAGCAATTTTCTTATAATTTTTATTAGAACATTAATACGGCTTCTCTCCACCTGGCTTTTTTTCTTGCAGGCATTTATCGGGCATTTTTTTGAGGCAGGCATGACTTTTTTTGGATTTAGTGTCTGGGGGGTCTAAAAAGTGTACCTGTGAAGTTTCATCTCTGTAGCATGTCCAGAACCCCCAAAAAATGAGCATTTTTCTTATAATTATTAATACAGCAGTGTGGCGGCTTTTTTACACCTTGCCTTTTTTATTGCAGGCATTTATCGGGCATTTTTGGAGGCAGGCATGCCTTTTTTTGGATTTAGTGTTTGGGGGGGGTCTAAAAAGTGTACCTGTGAAGTTTCATCTCTTAAGCATGTCCAGAACCCCAAAAAAATTAGCATTTTTCTTATAATTTTTATTAGAACATGAATACGGCTTCTCTGCACCCGGCGTTTTTTCTTGCAGGCATTTATCAGGCATTTTTGGAGGCAGGCATGACTTTTTTTGGATTTAGTGTCTGGGGGGGTCTAAAAAGTGTACCTGTGAAGTTTCATCTCTGTAGCATGTCCAGAACCCCCAAAAAATTTGCATTTTTATTATAATTATTAATACAGCAGTGTGGCGGCTTTTTTACACCTTGCCTTTTTTATTGCAGGCATTTATCGGGCATTTTTGGAGGCAGGCATGACTTTTTTTGGATTTAGTGTCTGGGGGGTCTAAAAAGTGTACCTGTGAAGTTTCATCTCTTTCTTTCTTCTCTGCACCCGGCGTTTTTTCTTGCAGGCATTTATCGGGCATTTTTGGAGGCAGGCATGACTTTTTTTGGATTTAGTGTCTGGGGGGGTCTAAAAAGTGTACCTGTGAAGTTTCAGCTCTGTAGCATGTCCAGAACCAGAAAAAAAAAAGCATTTTTCTTATAATTATTAATACAGCAGTGTGGGTTCAGTGTGGGTTCTGGACATGCTTCAGAGATGAAACTTCACAGGGACACTTTTTGGACCCCTAACTCATCTGAGCCCCATCTCTGTCCAGTGTACACAGAGGAGGTAAGTATAACATGTTTGTTATTTAACCACTTTCCGTCCACCCGCCGCAGATTTACTGCGGCAGGGTGGCTCTCCTGCGCAAGACGACGTAGACCTTCGTCGGTCGCGCGCGGGCAGCGAGGCGGTGCTCTCCCACCCCCACTCGCCAGCGGGGAAGCTGAGGCACGGGTCAGGCGGCTCCGATTGCCGCCTGACACCCCCGATCGCTCCCGCTGAGAGAGAAGGACGGTCGGCTGTTGTAAACACAGCCGACCGTTCTTCTCCCTGAAATGATCATAGAGCTCCTGTGATTCTTCCATATAGGATCACATGTCTCTATGGTCATTTCAAATGCCACGCCCCCTCACACTTAGAATCACTCCCCTAGGCTCACATTTAACCCATTGATCACCCATAGGGTTAACCCCTTCCCTGCCAGTGTCATTAGTACAGTAACAGAGAATATTTTTAGCACTGATTACTGTAGTAATATCACTGGTATCCAGAAAAGTGTCAAAAATGTCAGGGGTCTGATCTATCCGCTGCAATGTTGCAGTCTCGCAAAAAAAAAAAAAAAAAAAAATCGCAGATCGCTGCCATTACTAGTAAAAAAAAAAAAAAATTACATACATCTTTCCCATAGTTAGTAGATGCGATAACGACTGTAAATACAACATTTAAATTTTTTTTTTTTGAGAATGTCAGATATACCAGAATGGGAAAAATATATATATTTTTTAAATTGTCGCTGTTTTTTTGTTTATAGCGCAAAAAATAAAAATCGCACAGGTGATCAAATACCACGTAAAGAAAGCTCTATTTGTGGGAAAAAAAGGACATCAATTTTATTTGGGTGCAGCGTCGCACGACCGCGCAATTGTCAGTTAAAGTAACGCAGTGCCGAATCGCAAAATAGGGCCTGGTCATTAAGGGGGGAAAATCCTTCCGGTCTTAAAGTGGGTAAAAAAAAAAAAACAAGGCTTTACAATCACTTTACTTTCAAAGCCTTAGATCAATGCTAACTATATCACATGGGACTCTGCAGAGAAAACTGAAAGCCACAAACTGCTAGAGACCCCTAAACCCTGGAAATGAGGACCACTGATGTAGATAAAATGTTGGAAACTACAATGCACCCTAAAAATATGTCAAAATAAAAAAAATCTCAGGTGAGGGTAGAGTTGCATAGTCTGGATACCCATGTAGACAAATTTCAGATCAACCAGAGAACGCCTTGAATGGTGATGGTGCTCAGTCAGTGACCCCCCCTGAGATGAGTTTGCATTGGGGCAGAGGTGTAACTAGAACCTTTAGGGCCCCGGTCCAAGAAACCATGAAGGGCCCCCCGGACCCCTGGCTGGGACCCTTCCCTTCAAGCCTGGGGCTCTCCCACTGATCCTGGGGCCCTTTACTCTCGTTGCGGGACCCTTTGTCAATCTTTTTTATTTTTTGGTATTTGAATTGTATTATTTTTTATCATTTCATTTTATTTATTTTTTTACAATGTCACTGACTATGACTCTGTCCATTCAAAAAAGGAAGGAGCTGGTAAATTACATATTTACCGACCCCTTCCTGGTTCTCTATTGTGTCATCCTATCCTACCCTATCCAGGTGTACGGGGTAACCGCACAGGCCCCCCTGGAGCATGGGGCCCGGTTGCAATTGCAACCCCTGTAGTTACGCCCCTGCATTGGGGCAGCCACTTAGGACAAATCCCAGAAGATAAAGGAAATCACTGTATAAACCCCAAATACTACTGTGATTGTCAGCTTCCCCAGCGACCTATCGGTTATGAGATATATGTAATTACACTCAGGGCTGGCCCAAGACATTGTGCTGCCTGGGTCCAAAAATCAAATGCTGCCCCCCCCCCCCAACAAAAAAGTCACACCCACCAAAAGGCCCACACAATTTTATTTTATAACATGATAATTAAAACTAAAATGTAATTTATCATGAAGTCAGATTTATATGCAACAACACCTTGTCTACATGCACAATTGTATCACATACCATTATATTCAATTCCAAACCACAAAATCCAGTACTATTTAGTTTGTCTGAATGTCTGACGTCATTGCGCACACCCTCCACCTCCTCATACTCATCAGTTTGCACTACGGGTGGCAGTATGAGATGGGGAAATGCCGCCCGTAATGCGTCGCAAACTGATGGCACACAAAACTGCTGGAAAAAAAAATCTTGGGCATCAATTTGCTGCCCCTCTCAAAGTGCTGCTTGGGTCCAGTGGACCCAGTGGGACCCATGGTAGAGCCGGCCCTGATTACACTGTGCCAGGTTAGACCAATGTAATTATAAAATACAGATCGTTCCTGGAGTTCAGCTTCAATGGGAAAAATTCTGTGTGTGCACAGATTGTCTTCAGCGCATTTACTGTTAAGATGCTTTGCAAGTATAATTACATTTTATTAGAGTCATTTGTATCCACAAAACAAGCCATTCTTGATTAGTAAATGCCTAGGCTTGTCTAGGAGGGATCCTCCCTGCACAGAATATCACACGGCACTGGATTATTCCAACAGGTTTTTGGTGACTAAAGCCCGTACACACGTACCGAATGTTGGCCGAACGATCGGCCGTCTTTTGTCCGGTGCTGTCCTGTTGGCTGAAAAGTGCTAAAGACTGCACACGAATTTTGTCGGCCAACAACAGCCGACTGCAGAAGTGATGTCATGTGATGGTTAACTTTCCGTGTGTTTTTTCTTCTCTGAGTCTTGCTCATCTACTGTTTGTCGGCCGAATTCTGTACTGACTGGCGAACAATCGGCCGTTCTGGTGGCGGCCAACAAAAATTTTATAGCCTGCACGCCACGATCGTTCGGCGGCCGAATATTTACGGCCGACAATCGCGCTGTGTGTACGGGGCTTTAAGCCTCGTACACACGCACCGATTGTTGGCCGTAAATTTTCGGCCAACGTCCGATCGGCGGATTATCGGCTTGTTAGTATGATGCTTCCGACAACCGACTGCGACTTTTCGGCCAAACAAAATCTGGTGTGCAGGCTATAAAATTTTTGTTGGCCGTCAACAGAACGGCCGATTGTTCGCCAGTCAGTACAGAATTCGGCCGACAAAAATCAGATGAGCAAGACTGGGCATGCTCAGAGAAGAAAAAACACACGGAAAGTTAACCATCACATGACATCACTTCTGCAGTTGGTTGTTGTTGGCCGAAAAAATTTGTGTGCAGTCTTTAGCACTTTTCAACCAACACAACAACACTGGACAAAAGTCGGCCGATCGGTCGGCCAACAATCTGTGCGTGTGTACGAGGCTTTACAAGACCATTCATCTGGTCTCAGCCCCGGTTCACATTAGTGCGATCACGGAGATCGCATGTAACTGGGAGCGCACTGCTCCTAAATTACATGCGATCTCATGTGCGGTGCAAATTTCAGCCATACACTTTGTATGGCTGAATTTGCACCGCATCCGCACTAAACACGCACCTGACCCTTTTTTTTATCCGCAGCAGAATCGGATCGCATGGTAGTTCACACTAGTGCGATCTGATTCTGTGCGAACTTGCAGATCGCACTGCGGGGGGTGTCGTTAACTTTTAATTGACACCCCCTGCGTATCGCATATGGCAGTGTGATGCGGGCAGGGGTGCAGATGCAATGCGGGATCACGCTGATCACGGGACTCAGTCCCGGTTCACATTTGTGCGATGCGGAACGCTGTGAATATGCAGCGTGGTCCTGCATCAAATCCCCACCCCTGGCAGTTCATAATTGAATGTTATAAAAAAAATTACCTTTCCTTTTCAATCTGCAGCTGTTGTAATTTTCTGAAACTGCAATACAATATGGCTACCTGGAGCTGTTCTGTACACAGAATGTATACTGACCACACCCCAGAAACATCATTTCCTGCTTGTGTGATTGGCTCACCAATTTTCCCAGACGTCTGCCTAGTAATTTTGGTGAGATACTCCCAATAGGAACACGTCTAAAGGGATGCAGGCCCAGCAGGTTCCCTCTTTAGAGCCCTGCAGCTGCCGCAGCTGATAGATAGTTATGAGACCACTCCCATTTGACCCACTCAGCACAGAGAAACAAACAATGATTTCTTCAAAGAAAACAAAAGTTAGGAATCTGCAACAAAGTTTGTTAAAATCCTTGTAATATACAGAGATCACCCAGAGGGGAATGTTTTTTTCTCAACAAAAGTGGAGTTACACTTTAAGCATCCCGGCAGTGTTCTATGGTCTATCTCAACTCTGTATTTGGCACTTTTGCTAAACAGTTTGGTCTGCATATAAATGTGGAGAAAATCATAAACTATGGCACATGAAAAGAAAAAAATAAATGAATTCATATACGAAGTATTATTCGGGTCAAGTAAAATAACTAATACGGTATTTATCTCAAAAATAGTTAATTCACACAAAAAACATGCATTAAATATTTATGTTTTGCAAAGTTTAGCTCTTAAAATTATCGTTATTTTTTACGTTGTTCTTTCGCTTTTTTTTACCTGCTAACACTGCAGCGGAGAAAGATAGTTCTGTAAATAAATAAACACAGAAATATTGTGAAACTGAAAAAATTCTAGCACGTTTCCAATGTTTTCAATAAATAAATGTTACCATTTATTTCCATTCCTGAGCTCAGTGTAGAGCATTTGCATATTGATACATTGTATACTTTATGAAGTATGATTCACTTTGTGAATTTACTGGTCAGTGCAGACAGAGTTCCCCTCATTGTTACTTTCTATGTTACTAAAATACCGGCTGCCTACACCAGGTAATAAATAATGAATGTACAGTATGTGTTTTATATAAAATTGACTTTAACCGGTTGCCGACCACACGCCGCCTATATCCACTTAAAGCGGAGTTCCAGCCATTTACTCACCTGTCCAACGGTCCAGCGATGCGGCCGCCGGAAGCCTCGATCCTCTCCCTCGGCGCCGGCATCACTGCTGTGGGCACCCGGCTGTTACAGTTTGCGGCTTCACAGCCGGGTACCCACTGCGCATGCGCAAGTCGCGCTGCGCGCCGTGATTGGCCGGCAATCTTCTGGGACCTCTGACGTGTCCCAGAAGATTGCAGGGAGGGAGGGGGAGAGGAGAACTTCCGCTCAGGGCGCCGCGGCGCTCCGAGCGGAAGTGGGAGCGGGTACCTGTCAAAACTAGGTACCCGCTCCCCCCCCCCAAAAAATGACATGCCAAATGTGGCATGTCGGGGGGTCAGGACTCCCTAAAGCGGAAGTTCCACTTTTGGGTGGAACTCCGCTTTAAGCCCCAGCCCTATTGCATGAGGACTCGAGGGCATACAATGCGATTAGAGGAGAAGCGTTTTAACCTCAGGCAACGCGGGGGGTTCTTTACTGTTAGGGCAACAAGATTGTGGAATTCTCTACCACAAGAGGTGGTTTCTGCGGGTAGTATGGTGGCTTTCAAAAGACTCTTAGACTTACATCTCAAGGATCAGAACATTCAGGGGTATGGGAGATGATTACAGCCACACATACCTACACAGGTTGAACTAGATGGACTATTGTCTTTATTCAACCTCACCTACTATGTAACTATGTAACTATGTAACTATTTCGGACACTTTTTGTTCACAAGTTAAAATCATTTTTTTTTTCTAGAAAACTACTTAGAACCCCCAAACAGTATATATATATTTAGCAAGGACTCTGGAGAATAAAATGTCAGTCATTGCAATATTTTTTGTCACACGGTATTTGCGCAGCGGTCTTTAAAACGCCATTTTTTTGGAAAAATTACGAAAAATCACATTTCACTGCATTTAAAAATTACTAAACAGTAAAGTTAGCCCATTTTTTTTTGTATATTGTGAAAGATGATGTCACGCCGAGTAAATAGATACCCAACATGTTACGGTTTAAAATTGCGCACACTGGAATGGCGACAAACTACGGTCAATAGAAATCTCAATAGGCGACGCTTTAAATTTTTTTAACGGTTACCAGTTTAGAGTTAGAGTGTAGCTCTTTTTTTTTAATGATTGCTCACGCTCTGGCGATCGCGGCGATACCTCACAGGTGTGGTTTGAACAGTGATTTCATTGGCGGCTCGACTTCCGTAAACGTTTTCTTTTTCGTGCGCGAGCTAACGGTGATGGGGGGGGGGGCTAAATTTTTTTATTTTTTTTGCTATTTATTTTATTTATTTTTTTAACTTTATTACAGGTTTTTTAAAAAAAAAAAATCTGATCACTTTTATTGCTGTCACAAGCAATGTAAACATCCCTTGTGACACCAATATGCAGTGACAGGTACTCTTTATGGAGGGATCGAGGGTTTAAAAGACCCTAGACCCCTCCACTACACTACACTTTCATGTATGCAAAATGCCAAAAACTGCGTTTTTGCATACAGCCATTTTTAAATCTGCCGCCTTTTGCAGCAGAGTAACCCGGAAGTGACGTCATGGACGCCGCCTCTTGGTTACGTCATCGGAGACCCGTCCGAAGCCGCTTCCGGCTTAGATCGGGACTCCATCCAGCCGCGAGCAAAGTCGCGGAAGGCGGGGGGAGGGGGGGGACGTCCCCTCCCGCTCACCCGGGTAACATTCGAGCGGCTCCCGAGCCGCATCGGTCGTTACCGACGGAAAGCCGACCGTCGGCTGTAAACCACGGTACCGGGATGGTGCCTCTAGCCGGAGGCATCACCCCGGTATACACCGCAAAGTTTGCCGACGTAGCCATACGTCACTTTGCGGTAAGTGGATATACTGCAGCAGTGTGGTTCTCCCAGGCAAACCAACGTAGGGCTACGTCGGTCGCGTGCATGCAGCTAGGGGGCAAGTGCGTTCCGCCAGCGGTGCGCTCCCGCCCCCACTCGTCAGCGGGGAAGCCGATGCACGGGTCAGGCGGCTCTGATTGCCTCCTGACACCTGAAATCGCTCCCCGCTGAGAGAGAAGGACGGGCAGCTGTGTAAACACAGCTGACTGTTCTTCTCCCTGGAATGATCACAGAGCCCATGTGATCCTTCTATATAGGATCACAGGTCTCTATGGTCATTCCACAAGCCACGCCCCCCACAGTTAGAAACATGCCCCTAGGTACACATTTAACCCCTTGATCACTCCCACTGTTAACCTCTTCCCTGCCAGTGTCATTATTACAGTAACAGTGCATATTTTTAGCATTGATTTCTGTAATAATGTCACTGGTCCCCCCAAAAGTGTCAAAAATGTCAGTTAGGGGACCAATCTGTCCGTGGCAATGTCAGTCCCGCAAAAAATCGCAGATTGTCGCCATTACTAGTAAAAAAAACAAAAAAAATCACATAAATCTTAGTAGAGGCAATGACTTTTGCACAAACCAATCGAAATATGCTTTTTGCGATTTTTTTTTTTTTACTAAAAATATGTAGCAGAAAACAAATTGGCCTAAAATGTTAAAAAATTTTGCTTTTTTTTTTTTTAAATCAGAAAACATCTTTATTGAGAGAAATTCACAGAACCACAATGAAACAGCAATACACGGTACAAGCATAGTAACATGAAAACAACATCACCATAGAAAATAGAATGCAAAACAATTACACCACAGTCGCCCCTAAAGCAGACAGCCCCAAGCAGCGGCAACTGGTACAATATCATTATCACGTCCCTCCATTCCACCCCAGGGCCTCATGCAATCATCCCCCATCAGCCCCAACTCATATTTGCATACTCAGGATAATAAACGGTCCATGATGAGGTCAGTAGGGGCCATTCCCGGGCAGCTCAGCCATACACCCCATATTTTAGAGAATTTTTGTGGAGATCCCCTATGTTGGTATATAACCTTTTCCATTCTGAGTGTGCCCCCTATCTGCTCTAGCCACATCCGAAAAGTCGGAGGCTCAGGTGCCGTCCACATGCGTAATATAAGCAAGCGAGCCTGGAACAGGGCGCGGGAGGCCGCCTCCCGCAGATACCGGTCCTCCACTTGTTGGTCTAAGATACCCAGAAGGCAGTGTTTAGGGTCCCCGGGTACATCTATTCCCAGGGTACTATTAATAGCTGAGCGCACCTCAGTCCAGTACCTGTGCAGCTTCGGACAACGCCACAACAGGTGGATTAAGTCACCCACCTCCCTTTGGCAACGACCGCATATATCGTCGTCACGGACACCCATGGAGTACAGCTTCAGAGGAGTATGGTGGACTCTAAGTAAGATGTATAATTGAGACACCTGATGCGAGACATTCAAAGAACACGTGCGAACTGACTCTAGAGCCTCTTCCCACTGCTCACCCGGGATCTCCCCCACATCCGTGCTCCAGTGGTCACAGGCTTTACTAGGGTATTTGTCCAAGTACTTGCTCAGCAGGGCGTCATAACAACTCGATATGAACCCCTTGGTGTCAGTAAACTGCTCCATAAGATAGAATACAGGAGCAGGCGACAGGTGGAACTGTCCTTTGGCAGCCTGAGCCCGCAGCGCATGTTGTAACTGAAAAAAAAATTTTGCTTTTTAAACTTTTTTTTTTGAGAATGTCATATAGCAGAATGTGAAAAATATTGTTTTTTTTTTTTTTTTTTTAAGAATTGTCACTCTTTTTTTGTTTATAGAGCAAAAAATAAAAATCGCACAGGTGATCAAATACCACCAAAAGAAAGCTCTATTTGTGGGGAAAAAAGTACGTCAATTTTATTTAGGTACAGCGTTGCACGCTCAATTGTCTGTTAAAGTAACGCAGTGCCGAATCGCAAAATATGGCCTGGTCATTAACCACTTAAGCCCCGGAGGATTTGGCTGCTAAAGGACCAGGGGTTTTTTTGCGATTTTTTACTGCGTGACTTTAACGGACAATTGCGCGGTCGTGCGACGCTGTACCTAAACGAATTTGACGTCCTTTTTTTTCCACAAACAGAGCTTTCTTTTGGTGGTATTTGATCACCTGTGCGATTTTTTGATCACGCGCTATAAACAAAAAAAGAGCGTAAATTTTGCAAAAATAACAATATTTTTCACATTTTTTTATATGAAATTCCCCCAAAAAAAAAGTAAAAATCAAAATTTTTTAACATTTTTCGGCCAATTTGTTTTATGCTACCTATGTTTGGTAAAAAAAATCGCAAAAAGCGTATTTTGATTGGTTTGCGCAAAAGTTATCGCGTTTACTAACAAAGGGAAAGATTTTTGTCATTTTTGGTGTTTTTTTTTTTAACGCGTAATGGCGGCGATCTGCGATTTTTTTTCGGTACTGCGACATTGCGGCGGACAGATCGGACCCTTGACTGACATTTTTGACACTTTTGGGGGTACCAGTGACATTACTGCAGTAATCAGTGCTATACATATACACTGTTACTGTAAAAATGACACTGGCAGGGAAGGGGTTAACTTTATTGGACAGGGAGGGGTTAAGTGTGTCCTAGGGGCGTGATTCTAACTGTGTAGGGACATTCCTATTGGTGTAAAAGCAAAGATCAACCGTTCTACATAGTAGAACGGACAGATCTTCACTTTTACACAGGGAGAACTGACAGGCAGCTTGTTTACACAAGCCGCTCTGTCTTTCTCCCTTCACAGGAGCGATCGTAGTGTGACTGGCGGACATCGAGTCCGCCGGTCACACGCACTGACTTGTCTGTGAACGAGCCGCGGCGGGCGCGCGCCCGCCCGCGATAGGCTCGCAAGTCAGTGACAGGCGAGTGACGTATCGATACGTCACTCTGCCTGGCCGGGGCTGACCGCCGCAGTATATAGTCGTGCGGCGGTCGGCAACCGGTTAAGGGGTAAAAATATTCAAATAAAGAACAAAAAATATATAGCGTATACAATTGTGACACAAATCATATTGTAATTGAATGTTATTAAAAATGACTTTTTCTTTTCAATCTGTGCCTGTTGCAATTTTTTGAAAATGCAATGCAATATGGCCGCCTGGAGCTGTTCTGTACACAGAATCTATACTGACCACACCCCAGAAACATAATTTCCTGCTTGTGTGATTGGCTAACCAATTTTCCCAGAAGTCTGCCTAAGATACAAGTCAGATTTTTGGCATCCCCTGCAACAAAAATGTCATTCCTCATTAGAGCCCTGCAGGTGCCGCAGCTGATAGATAATTATGAAACCACTCCCATTAGACCCACTCAGCATAGAGGTACAGAGGAACAAGCAATGATTTCTTCAGAATAACAAAAGGTAGGAATCTGCTACAAAGTTTGTTAAAATCCTTGTAATGTGAATAGATTACCCAGAGGGGAATGTTTTTTTTCTCAACAAAAGTGGAGTTACACTTTAAAGTGGTAGTAAACCCAAGCATTAAAAAATCCATTGCCAGGCAGGGTCTTTTAGCCTTGGTTCACACCAGTGTGACTTGCCATGCGATTTGACAGTTCAAAGTTGCATGACAAGTTGCACCCCATTTGCGGCAATAGAACAGTTCAAATAGCTGCAACTCAAGTCACGGTGACTTTGAAAAAGGTTCCTGCTTCATTTTTGTGCGATTTCAGTGCAACTTGCATTGACATCTGTTAAATGGAAGTCACACAGATGCCAGTAAGCCGCACATGAAATCGCACATGAAATCACACAGATAGTCAGCTTTGAAGTTGCGCTTAAGTAGCCAAACACTACAAACACAAAGCCACACTGGCATGAACCAGTTAATGACCCCCCCCCCGCCTGTCAGTGGTAATATGATCTGAGTCCTGCATGCGCAGATCAGACTGCACTTACAGCCCGCTCTCTGTGCCACGGCAAAGTGACTGCTGTGCGCATGCACAGCAGCAACATCCCCGCAGCCCAGTCATTCAAGCGGCTGAAGATTCTGAACCCAGAAGGAAGACCAAGTTAATATGGAAGCACCAGGGAACAAGGGAAGCAATGACAGCTCAGCACTGGGGGGCTCTGTTGGTACGTAAGTCTCTCATAATATTCTAGTATGTGCTGCATACTATGACGTAAGGGCTCTTTCACACGGTCCGCCTCCGTAGGCGGATCGATCCCCGCTGAGCCGGCGATGACAGCTCTCTCTCCGCTTGCAGTGCGGAGAGGGAGGTGTCACAGCCCCCGCTGCTCTCTATGGGGAATCGGATGAGAGCGGACCACCTGTCCGCTCTCATCCGATCCCATCCGATCCGATCCCCAAGACGGATGGAAAATAGGGTTTCCATCCGTCCGGATTTCACGGACAGGATCGGATGCGGATGGCAGCGGGTGTCAGCGGAGGTGTCACCGCTGACATCCGCTGCTCCATAGGGCTGAATGGGGCATCCGATCAGATCCGCCTAAAAAACTGACAGGCGGATCTGATCGGACCGCCCGTGTGAAAGAGCCCTTAGGCTGCAGGGGGCACATTTTTTTATATTTTATTAAGAGGCTTTACTATCACTTTAATGATTTATCTATTTTTTTTTTTTGTGGTTTTTACTAGAGATCGACCGATTACCGGCAACACCGATATATCGGTGGCCGATATGCACTTTCCCGGAATACGCCTTTGGATTTACCGATATTATCAATATTTCGGGAAAGTGCTTGTACCGGAGTGATGCCTGAAGGTAAAGGCATCACCCCGGCACTGGCGTCCATAGCCGACGGTCGGCTGTCTTGTAATGACAACCGATGCGGCTGAGAAGCGGCTCGGGTGTCATTACAAGGAGTGGAAGGGGACGTCCCCCCCCTCCCGCCGCCTTCCACGGCTCGCCTGGGTCTCCCATCCCACTGCCGCTGCCTGACCGGGTCTCCATCTGCACCACCGCCATCTGACATTTTTTTTAATTTGGTGCTGAAATCCCGGGTACTGGCGGCGCCGAATTAAAAAAACTTACAGCATTCAAAACAGCCAAACTTGGCGTTTTGAATGCTTTTAAGTGCAGAGGAGGGGTTTGGGTTTCCCTCCACCACAGTACCTGTAGACATAAAAAAAAAAAAATTTAATGTCCAAAAATATCGGCCAATATCGGTCGATACCGATATCCGATGACCAAAATATCGGTATCGGCGTTAAAAAAACAATATCGGTCGATCCCTAGTTTTTACCCCACATTCAATATTATACTTTGATTAACTGACACTTTTATTATCTCATGCAATATTTCCAAAAAAATGAGTCACGTTACCTTCATGTCGCATGAGGAACCCTTTCATGAATTGACCCCATTGTTGCAGGTAATAACTCCTTCATTCGGCTTAGAGTCCAGGGACGGAAGCCCCAGTCATAAAGCCCCAGTTCATAATAATGCGATGAGGGAAACGCAACAATTCCCATGTGTTTCCCGCACCGCATAGCAGTGCATTTGCCTGAACCAGATCAAATGGGTATAAACCAACGCAAATGAATAAAAGCAGCCCGCACCTTTTTGATGCCGATGCGGTGCGATTGGAACTATCCAAAATGAATGGGCCCAAATCGCACCACACAGAGTCACATGTGATTTTGTGTGATGCGATTTGGGCCCATTCATTTTGTACAGGAATGCAGTGCGATTACTGTGCTATTCACATGCTGTTCACGGTGTGAACCCAGGCTAAAACCCGAAAAGAAGACCAGTGGTGAGTTGGTGAGGCGGGGGAGAGCGCACATCAGCACATTACTGCATCTTGCAGAATTCAGCATGCATGCATTGGTGCCTTGTGGTGCTATTCATTTTGATTAATACCTGAATGCACCTGTGCTTCAATGGACGGCAGCTATGTGAATTTGAGGATTAATTTCTCCTCAATTCCTAGAACTACAGTGGTGAATGAGGGTTCCTTGGTTCACACCACAACATGATCACATGTTCTTTGACATAAGCTGATGACAATCCAAGGCTTTTGACAGACTTACAGGAGGTGATATGTTGCCTCCTCACTGTCTGTTAAAGAATATGTAAACCCAACATTTCATATTCCTGACATGTGCCTGCTGTACTGTTTACGTGAAAGTATCCTGTTCTCTTTGTACTGCTTCCTTCCCTGGTGTTCCTGCCAGTCCCTCTGCTTTCCTATCAATATCTGAACACACTAGGCATAAGAGCAAAGCATGGTGGTCAGTTCTGTAGTTGTGCTCAACTCAGCCTGCTCTCCTCCAATGATCAGAGTTGTCCTAAAGCCACACGTACCGATTGTCGGCCGTAAATATTCGGCCGGCGACCGATCGGCCGATTGTAGGCTTGTTAGTATGATGCTTCCGACAGCCGACAGCGCATTTTCGGCCGAACAGAATCTGTCGTGCAGGCATTAAAATTTTTGTATGCCAACACCAGAACGGCCGATTGTTCGCCAGTCAGTACAGAATTCGGCCAACAAACAGCCGATTAGCAAGACTGGGCATGCTCAGAAAAGAAAAAAGACAAGGAAAGTTAACCATCACATGACATCACTTCTGCAGTCGGCTGTTGTTGGCCGACAAAATTCATGTGCAGTCTTTTGCAGTTTTCAGCCGACACGACAGCCCTGGACAAAAGACGGCCGATCGTTCGGCCGACGTTCGCTACGTGTGTACGGGGCTTAACAACCGCACACCCATTCACTGGGAAGACCAGCGTACTGCTGTTTCTCCTCCCATAGCTCCTATGCAGCTGAGAACAGAGATAATGTGTTACCTTTAAAAAAGTGAATAAAGTTCAGTATAATCCAAAGGCTGATTTCCCAGCCATGGTGCAACCTAAAAGAAAGTAAAAGATAAAAGTAAAAAATGACATTGGGATTTAGGGGATCCCAAAGAAGGAAAAAAAAAAAATAGGAAGAAAGACAGTCATGGGGGGGGGGGGGGGAGTTTAATTTCTATTTTAACCTACATAGGTTGTTTTACAAGGTGACGGTTAAGTTAGAATTTATTCCCTAAAAACCCTAACCACCTTGTTGCAATACACTTTCAGCGCAGCTCCTTTCAGTTGAATGGGTTGTTTTTGGCATCTTGCAGTAGTGCAGCATGCATGCATTGGTGCCTTGTGGTGCTATTCATTTTGATTATTGCCTGAACACACCTGTGCTTCAATGCACGGCAGCTATTTGAATTTGAGGATTAATTTCTCCTCAATTCCTAGAACTAC
Organism: Pelophylax lessonae; assembly: GCF_965119305.1. NCBI lineage: Eukaryota > Metazoa > Chordata > Amphibia > Anura > Ranidae > Pelophylax > Pelophylax lessonae. Next base: position 240,602,045 of record NC_138775.1, on the reverse strand, counting down.
AGAGGTGAATGAGGGTTTGTTGGTTCACATCACAACATAATCACATGTTGGATGACATAAGCTGATGACAGGCGTTGCTCTGCAATGCATTTTTTTCATGTTGCAGCCTTTTTATTTTGCTTTTTATCTTTTCTAGGAGTCATATTACTTTTATACAATGTGCTGCAATGTGATTAATGGCTGCTTACCTGCCTTATTTGTTTTTGGAGCATACCAAAGCAGCGTGCTGGTACAATAGAAAATAGAGCTTTCTGCCCTATTGCTGCCTGTACCCTGGATAGGGAGAATGACCCTCTCTATCTGTCCTGTATACCATATCCAGAGAGTGAAAATACAAGTCCCAAATTTTGGGTTGACACCAAACCAGTAACAGAGTCATAGATGTGCTCAGCCTATTGCATGAGGGTGTCACCCCAAAGCTCAGACACACATGCCTTTCTCTGCAGCCTCAGCTGCACCGGACAGGGAATGAATGGGAGGTGCTCTGTGCTGAGCGGATTTGTGTTTGTTTACAAATTGAAGCATAGTAAACACAGTTTACTTTATTCAGTTATGAATGAACACAGTAAGTGAGTGTGTTCACTGTGTCCATTTAGAAATGGAAGGGGCTGGTAAATGACAAATTGACTAGTCCCTGCTCTCAGGGGCTGAATGGCAACTTTCGGCCCAGGGGACAAGTACAAACCAGAGGCCTATAGTGCAGCAACTCAGCCCCCCCTCCTCCCACTCTCCCTCTTCCCGGCCTCCTCCCCCATTCCAGGCTGAAGCTCCACTCCAGGTACTTTCTACTCACAGACTGAATCTGGGATCCCAACCTGGCCAGTTGGGGGGAGCTGGGATAACTTGTTTGGGGCTGGCTTGTGGAGGAGAGTCTCCAGTAGGGCATAGAACCGGCCTCTGCTCAGACACAGTTTACGCCATCCATGCTGGGGGGGGCACGCTCAGTAGGTCAGCGGCAGGGACTTTTTACTTCTCTTCACAAGGAAACCTTTAGGCATGTCTTTGGCAGCAGCAGTGCAGCCTTTTTATGGGGCATTAGAGCAGCCCAGGGGGCAATTGCCCCCCGTCCCCTGGCCCAGTCCTCCTCTGCCTGCTCTCCATCCTGAAACATTCCCCGCAGCAGCCGAGAGGAGGGAAGTCAGCAGCACTGCGGGGTGGGAGTGGGTGCCAACATGGAGATGCCCCGGTGTTCTGTCAGAATACCATACCCTATCAGAATTCCATACCTCCGTCATTTCCGGTTGTGGATCAGCTGTGGCTTCGTCATGAATCAGCTGTAGCCGCGTTTAAAGTCCTACTGCGCATGCGCAGAATAGGTAGGGCATTTTGATGACATCGTAAGGGTCAGGCAAAAGTCCTAGTGGGCATGCGCCGGCACATGTGTACCAACAGGTTGGGCATCGGGATCTCTGATAACAAACATCCATCTGATCTCCATGGCACACACTGCACTGACCCAACACTGCAGGGACCCGACAATCTGATCTCCATGGCCCACACTGCACCGACCCGACATTGAGACAGTGGCGTGTGCGTGTGGGTAGGGAATAGGATTGTCCCATTGTCGGCTCGGCGCAGTGTATGCCTTGGAGATCGGATGGATGTGTGTTATAACAGATGCCGCTACCCGATCCGTTGGTGCTCATTCATGCGCAGTAGGACTTTTGCCTCACCCCCTTACGATGTTATCAAAATTCCCTACCTATTCCGCGCATGCGCAGTAGGACGTGTGACGCGGCTACAGCTGGTGCATGATGAGCCTGCACCGGAAATTACGATGACGAGCCTGCACCAGAAATTACGTAGATAGGGAATTCTGATGGGGTAGGGTTTTCTGATAGAACACCGGCAGTAGGGGAATCGGCACCACACATAGTGATAAGGGTGAGCCCAAGTCCATCTGGCACACCCCCTGCACACGCCTATGAAGAGTGAAGTCCTCCAATGAGGACACTAGTTGTGGTGACAACCAGGGATTCTCTTACTTTGGAGGGATTCCCTCTCACTTCCTGTTTTGGCTATGGGACAGGAAGTGAAGGGAAATCTCCCCTATACCTGACAGAGGTTATAGCCCTCCTTTACTCTGTCCATTATAATAAAACAATAGGTTTTGTCTTTAGTTCTGTGTGAATGTCAATGCACCGGGACACAGAAGTCTGCATAGTCCTGCTTGTTCACAATGATGTGAAAACTTTATTAATGCGTTTAATCCTGGACACAGCTTCTTTTTACAGACACTCCAAGGTAGCGCCACACGCCTGTTGTCAGGCTCCGCCCCCTACGTGCGTCACTACGTGACGTTCCGCCCTTCTGCCATTTTCGCCATCTTGATTACCTCGTGTTGAAGCGGAGCTGCTCGGTGAGGATTTGTATTGTGTCCGGTGTATGGGGGATGGGTGGCAGTGTGGTGTGTCGGGTCTCCGGTGCGGGGTGTAGGGAGGGCGGTCAGTGTCCGGCCTGGTGAGGCCTCAGTGTGTGTTGTCAGTGTCTGGGAGCCGCGGGGCTCTCTGGGTAATCATTTCCAGGCCTCGTCCTCTCTGCAGGATCTTGTGCTTCCCCAATTGCCGGTCCTTTCCCGTGCGGGTCACCGGGGGCCTGATCTCCGGGGCAGGCCGGGGAACAGTACAGTCTGTATATCCCTCACTGGAGGTCAGAATAGAGGGGGAGGTGATCACACCGGGGGAGGGCTGTCTGCACTTCACTACAGCAGGGGAGTCCATGGCAGGGCTCCATAGCCGGGGGGTGGGAGTGTAGGGATCCAGGGGGGAGCGTAGGGATCCAGGATCTGGGGGGGGCATAGGGATCCAGGATCTGGGGGGGGAGCGTAGGGATCCAGGATCTGGGGGGGGAGCGTAGGGATCCAGGATCTGGGGGGGGGAGCGTAGGGATCCAGGATCTGGGGGGGGCGTAGGGATCCAGGATCTGTGGGGGGGGGCATAGGGATCCAGGATCTGGGGGGGGAGCGTAGGGATCCAGGATCTGGGGGGGGGAGCGTAGGGATCCAGGATCTGGGGGGGGGAGCGTAGGGATCCAGGATCTGGGGGGGGGGAGCGTAGGGATCCAGGATCTGGGGGGGGGGAGCGTAGGGATCCAGGATCTGGGGGGGGAGCGTAGGGATCCAGGATCTGGGGGGGGGGAGCGTAGGGATCCAGGATCTGGGGGGGGAGCGTAGGGATCCAGGATCTGGGGGGGGGAGCGTAGGGATCCAGGATCTGGGGGGGGAGTGTAGGGATCCAGGATCTGGGGGGGGGAGCGTAGGGATCCAGGATCTGGGGGGGAGTGTAGGGATCCAGGATCTGGGGGGGGGAGCGTAGGGATCCAGGATCTGGGGGGGGAGTGTAGGGATCCAGGATCTGGGGGGGGAGCTTAGGGATCCAGGATCTGGGGGGGGGGAGCGTAGGGATCCAGGATCTGGGGGGGGAGCGTAGGGATCTGGGGGGGAGTGTAGGGATCCAGGATCTGGGGGGGGGAGCGTAGGGATCTGGGGGTGGGGAGCGTAGGGATCCTGGATCTGGGGGGGTGGGGAGCGCAGGGATCCTGGATCTGGGGAGGGGGAGCGTAGGGATCCTGGATCTGGGGGGGTGGGGAGCGCAGGGATCCTGGATCTGGGGGGGTGGGGAGCGCAGGGATCCTGGATCTGGGGGGGTGGGGAGCGCAGGGATCCTGGATCTGGGGGGGTGGGGAGCGCAGGGTTCCTGGCTCTGGGGGTGGGGAGCGCAGGGTTCCAGGATCTGGGGGGGGTGGGGAGCGTAGGGATCTGGGGGTGGGGAGCGTAGGGATCCTGGATCTGGGGGTGGGGAGTGTAGGGATCCAGGATCTGGGGGTTGGGAGCGTAGGGATCCAGGATCTAGTTGGGATTTGGGACAGCAGTTCTGCCCATGCCATAGAGTGAAGGGGTTGGGATGAGGTACAGTTTTAGATCACCCTCATCAAGCCATGTAGTAAAGGTGTTCAGGGGGGATGATCTGACTTTTTTCAATATAAAAGTCACATAATTGTCATAGGCTGTTGCAGACCACATTCTGAAAATGCTAGTTACTTGGCTGTCTCTAGCTTTAGCACTTTAGGCCCCATTCAAACTTGTGCGACTTTGTTGCCGCGATTTTGACTGGATTTTGATGCGAGTTTGAGTGGGCTTATGTCTTTTCCTCCAAACGCATCAAAATCATGCCAAAAGTAGTGCAGGGACTACTGTGAAGTTGGTGCAACTTCAAGTCGCACAGATATGAATGGGGCTCATTGGAAATAACTGAGAATGACTTGTCATGTGATTTTGCAGTCCCAAATCGCATGACAAGTCACACAAATGTGAAAGGGGCCTAAGTCACTGACCTGGGTTGAGCACTTTGCAAAGGAAGTCTGAGCTCAAATGTTATGTTTTGGTTTATTGATTCAAAGTAATAAAACCACAGAATCGGAATGCCAGCAGTCAAAAGTGGAAAAAGTTGCGGTCAGCAATGGCGGCTCCTCTTATTCCTCTTTATTTTCTGTCAAGTGGAGCTCCGGACAAATTACCTCTATGATTTATTAGTGGATACATGGCTGCATTTATTATCCTTTTATATCGGCTTTCAGTGCACCTTTAGGCTCCATGCACACTAGGGGTAGAAATGCTCATAGTGACTCTTGTTACACAGAGTTTGGGGTTTATGGGTATTTGCCTTTTATAAGTGTTTTTTCCCAAAACATTTCCCTCTGCTCATTTTTTTTTTCTTTGCCCTAAATCTCCTCTCAAAAAATGCAATTCTGAAGGTGTTTTTTTTTTTCCTGCCTCTAAGCGCTTCTCCGAAAACATGCCTGTAAACTCCCTAATGTAGCCGGGCACATCTACAGGCTGAAGGGAAAACCGCCTGTATAAGAAGCATTTTTTATGCCCAGTATGCATGGATCCTTAAAAGGGACTCTAGTGATAAAGGAACGGGACTGTCTTTTGAGACTGCTAGTTATCAGGATGTGCCTGGCTTCAGTATTCTTACATGACAGACCAGGAACAAGCATGCTGTATAAGGGAATGTCAGAAACCTCTGAATTCTGCATCTCCAAGCTTGTCCAGGACAGAGCCTCAAACACACATAGGGATTTACTGGTCTGTATTATTACAGACTGATATCTTCTAAATTTCTAGTGACAGGGTGACATTATCCTTTTGCTGACTGCAATACATGTTTGTGGCAGCAAGACGCCATCCACAGCAGCTTAAAGCAGAGCTCCAACCAATAGAGCACAGGTGTCAAACACAAGGCCCGTGGGCCGAATGCGGCCCCCCAGGCCATTTCATGTGGCCCTCGCACCTCTCCTGCAGCTGCGGCACCCCCCTTGTCTCTGCCCTCACTTTGTCTCTGTAGTCGACAGCAGAGAGGACATAACTCCTTTGCCAGATCCTGCAATCCTCTGTGCAGCTGTAGAAAGGCTCCTCTTTGCCCCCCCCCCCCCCCCCAGGACATGGGGTGCTCTGGACATCTAATCCTACAGATATAACCGGCCCTCTGAGGGCAACCATAATGATAATGCGGCCCGCGATGAAATGGAGTTTGACACCCCTGCAATAGAGGAAGCTCCGCTTGTCTGCCCCCCCTTTGCTGCCACGTTTGGCACCAGGGTGAGCGGGTTCCTAGTTATGATAGGTACACGCTCAAGTTTGCGCCCCTTCTCCCCACAGCCAGCCCATTCAGAGTGGAGAGCACTTCACACATGCGCAGTAGTGAACAGCCTGTAAAGCCGCAAAGCTTTACTGCCGGTTTTCCTTAGTGGAAATGGCAGTGGCAGCGCCCGATCTCCGATTCAGCTGGGTAGCTGCTGACTTTTAATTGTTTCTGAAGGAGCCTGGAGCTCCTCTTTAAAGTTGTGTGCCCACTCACAGCAGATGGACTGGGGTGTCACCGATCGCTTCTCATGTGATCACTGTGAGCCAATCATAGCAGCCTTTTAGGACTCGGTCAGGACAGTCCTGTTGAGCTGCATTGACTGCACAGCCAGGAGGGCGCACCACAACACTGCCTTGGGGTGGGTTGCAGTGCCTTGCAAGTTTTCCCACAATGCATCGGGGTTTAGCTAAAGACACTGTCAGTCACCATTCTTCTGAGATGTATAGAATTGTCATCCTAATATAGCATAAAAAAAAAAAGTAAGCATTGCCTTGTGTTGTAACAATTCAAGGCACTATCCTTACACAGCAGACACCAGCCCACACGCTAAAAGATGCATACACACCCAAACAGCAATTTTCAGGTTTTTTTTTTTTTTCTCCTTCAGAAGCCTTTTTCAAGTGTTCACATGCATATTCATGCTTACACATTTTTTGCTTTAGCCAGCTAAAAGCGCGGGGGGGGGGGGGGGGGCTAGTTCTTACAGGTAACAGTGATTGGAAAAAAAAAGAAAAAGTGCAAAAACTCTCGATTTGCATGTTTTAAGGCGTTCCAGTTAGAGGAAGTAAACCCTCCGCTGCATCTTGTACCTATAGGTAAGCCTATGATAAGACTGACCTATAGGTACTGTAAACATGTACCGTTTAGGAGATATTTACTTTGCATGCAGCCAGTGACATCATTGGCGCATGCGCTCTGAAGGAACGGCCGCTCAGAGCCCTGTACCGCGGGAGGGACGTCATCGCGGCTCCAGCTAGTCAGATGGCTGGATGCCGCAAACCCGGAAGAAGGGCGACCAAACATGTCACCCGTGAGAGAGGTGCGCGGTCGGCACTGTGGGGCTTTGTTCTAAGGTAAGTATTTCATAATGAGCTAGTATGCGATGCATACTAGCTCATTATGTTTGTCTTTCAGGTGTTCGTTTTTTTTTTTTTTAAATTTCTGAGGTTTACAACATCTTTTAAGCCTTTGGGGCCAGAGCAGCCCAATTCCGTCTATGGGGGCCAGATCACGGAGGGTCGTGCTTCAAGCAACAGTTGCCTAAAGCCCCGTACACACGTACCGATCGTCGGCCGTCTTTTGTCCGAGGGCTGTCTTGTCTGTTGAAAACTGCAAAAGACTGCACACGAATTTTGTCGGCCAACAACAGCCGACTGCAGAAGTGATGTCATGTGATGGTTAACTTTCCCTGTGTTTTTTCTTTTCTGAGCATGCCCAGTTTTGCAAATCTGCTGTCTGTCGGCCGAATTCTGTACTGACTGGCGAACAATCGGCCGTTCTGGTGTTGGCCAACAAAAATTTTAATGCTTGCACGATTCTTTTCGGCCGAAAGTGCGCTGTCGGAAGCATCATATGAACAAGCCGAAAATCGGCCGATCGTTCGGCGGCCGAGCATTTTCGGCCGACAATCGGTACGTGTGTACGGGCCTTAAGTGCTTATATGGGGATGCCCACCATTGAGTGTCAAGCTAAAAACCACTCATGAATAGGGCCTTGGTATTTGTGTTCAGGTCATTTACAATATTTGACTTTAGGCTCCTGTTCTCAGCTGAGCAATTTTCTGCTTGCAGCTCTAAAACACTCAACAAGGCAAAACCCATTCATTTCAATGGCCCCTGTTCACATATAAGCGCACAAAAAATTACATGATGTTTTTTGGCAGATTACAAGCATTTTTGGGCCCCATAGGCTTTAAATCACAGGTGTCAAACACAAGGCCCGCGGGCCGAATGCGGCCCCCCAGGCCATTTCATGTGGCCCTCACACCTCTTCTGCAGCTGCGGCACTCCACCTTGTCTCTGTAGTCGACAGCAGAGAGGACAGAACTCCTTTACCAGATCCTGCACTCCTCTGTGCAGCTGTAGAAAGGCTCCTCTTTGCCCCCCCCCCCAGGACATGGGGTGCTCTGGACATCTAATCCTACAGATATAACCGGCCCTTTGAGGGCAACCATAATGCTGATGCGGCCCGCGATAAAATGGAGTTTGACACCCCTGCAATAGAAACACTTGACTTTGTGTCTGTGCATTAATACACAGATTGATACATATTTTCATTATGCTCCATTAACACCTAGGCGATTTGAATCGCAGGAGGAATTGTCGCAATCCTGCCTGCCAATCCAAATCATGGCAAAATGCGGGATGCATTTGCGATGCCATTACTTCTTAATGGCATCCCAGTCACTGTGCGATTTTGCCACAATTGTCGTGTTGCAAATCGCGACGCTGTCGCCCAAAAGATGCTTCTGCTTCTTTTTGAGTGGCAAGCGTTTTGATTTTGTGGCGATTTATCAGACGAAAATCGCACTGTGATTTGGATGCCATTAAGAAGTAATGGCATTGCAAACGCATCCTGCGTTTTGTCGCAGTTTGGAATCGTGGCGGTTCTGTCCACTAATCAGATCGCCTAGGTGTGAATGGAGCCTAAAGCTATGTTTATTTTCAGTAAAAAGTGGAAAATGTGTCACATGGTCACAAATAGATACGTTTTCTTGTGTGAAGCTTTGTGAATAGTAGAAATGCACAGGATATTAGAGGAGTAGATTGAGGATTTGTTTTCTAGCAGCTCTTTTACGGTTGTACTGACCAGCTGATGACCCTCTCTGTTGGAAAATGCTGATGAGGTGCTTCTATTTTTATCTGCACTCCATGAAATACTACAATGGACGGAGTACTATAAAGAAGAGGGAACACATTATTGGTTTGCTTCCAGCATTGTAAAAAAAAAAAAAGGGTATATTTAAACACCGGTCCATCCAGATTAACCGCCTTCTGCAGTTATATAATTTTTATATGTGTGAGAACATTCACAGTCGTCTGCTGCATAAACATAGCTTTAGCTAATAAGGAAAGACTTCCTAATACCTTTTTGGTGCGGTTTTCACGTGTTCCCAGAGCCCCACACGGCTGTGCGGAATTTGAAGTGTGACAACCCCCACCTGGTGTCACGATGGGTGGGGGAGAGGGTTGCTGGAGCATGTTACACCCTAAAATGGGTGTAACATTCGTTATCCAAAAGATGCACTTAGCCTTTAACCACTTATGCTCCGAAAGATTTTACCCCTTTCATAACCAGGTCATTTTTTGTTATTAAGCACTGCGCTACTTTACTGGAATTTGAGTTGTCATGCAGCGCTGTATCAAAACAAAATTTATATAATTTTTTTCACATATCTTTCTTTTGGTGGTATTTAATCACCACTGGGTTTTTTAATTATAATTAAAAAATTATAACGAAAAAGACTGAAAATTCTTGAAACAAAATATTTTTTTACTATAAAACATCAAATACAAAAATAAAGTGTCTAGTCAGTCAGTGATGCTTGTTATAATCACTGTGGAACCTACGGGGTTAATCCTCGGCTTTGTGTAAAAAGGCTGTTTAATCCTGACTTCTTTAATGCCCCCCTCTTTACTGTCCCAAATCCATCTCTTGACAGTGCAGAGTCTTGGAGGCACTCTACACATGCTCAGTTTGGTGTGTGTTGCTGGAAAGCATGTGATCAGTACAGGACCAATCAGCACTGTCCAGACAGGGGGTCAGGAGTCATGCAGCCTTAGAGTCAGAGGAGAATGAAAACTCCTCCTATAAGGTTTAAAGTCATTGTAAAGTCCCTTTTCTTTTTTTTTTGTAACAAACATGTTACACTTACCTGCTTTGTGGAATGGTTTTGCATAGAGCAGCCCTTCATCTCTTTTGGGGTCCCCTGCCAGCGCTCCTGGCTCCTCCCCCTGCCGAGTGCCAACATAGCAAGTTGGTTTGATCGTGAGCCGGAATCTGTGTTCATTGACACACACACAGTGCGGCTTAACTCCACCCACCACTCTCTCCTCACAGGCTGTGATTGACAGCTGCAGGAGCCAATGGTTTCCACCAGGGTGGATTTTATTTAAATAATAATTGTTAAAGAGCAACTGTCATCGCTGACCCGCTGCAGACTCACCAACAGGCCCATTCACTGAACACCAGGGATTCTCTAGGTCAGTGGTCTCCAAACTGCGGCCCTTTGTTTGCCTCTATCCTGCCCTTGGGGCGCCATTCGTCCCGCTGGCACCAAGGATGGGGGCGCCATTCGTCCCGCTGGCACCAAGGATGGGGGCGCCATTCGTCCCGCTGGCACCAAGGATGGGGGCGCCATTCGTCCCGCTGGCACCAAGGATGGGGGCGCCATTCGTCCCGCTGGCACCAAGGATGGGGGCGCCATTCGTCCCGCTGGCACCAAGGACGGGGGCGCCATTCGTCCCGCTGGCACCAAGGACGGGGCACTGTGTTTACTCCTACTGGGACATTTTCTACTCGCACTGGCTACAGTCTGGCCCCCCTAAAGCCTGGCGGATAGTAAAGTGGCCCTTTGTTTAAAAAGTTTGGAGCCCCCTGTTTTAGGTAATGAAGACTGGAAATTGAAAACAACCCCCGGGTCAGCAGACTCCTTTCATATTTTTGCCTCTCTCAAGTTCCATTAGTCACTTGCCGACTGCCCCACGCAGATTTACTGCAGCAGGGCGGCTCGGCTGCGCATAATCGCGTAGATCTATGATTAGAGACAGCGGAAGGCAGACCATGGGAGGGGAGACTCGATCGCCGCCGGCCTCTTGCAATCTTCGGAAAAACTGACAGGAGAGCCGTTTGGAATGTAAACAATATAAGACAGCTCTCCTGTCAGAGAGAAAGAAATCACAGATCTCTCTCTTCCTCTGTTCAATCCATCCCCCCACAGATAGTAAGCACATATAGGGAACACATTTAACCCCTTGATCAACCCTGTGTTAACCCCTTCCCTGCCAGTGTCATTTATACAGTAACTGTGCATAATATTTAGCACTGATCACTGTATTAATGTCACTGGTCCCCCAAAAAGTGTCAGATTTGCCTGCCGCAATGTCGCAGTTCCGATAAAAACCGCTGATCGCCGCCATTACTAATAAAAAAAAAAGTCCAAAAATCTATCCCGTAGTCTGTAAACACTATAACTTTTGTGCAAACAAATTATTATATGCTTTTTGGGATTTTTTTTTACCAAAAATATATGTAGCAGAATACAAATTGGCCTGATAAAAAAAATTTTAATTTTTTTATTGGGAATGTTTTATAGCAGAAAGTAGAAAATATTGGTATTTTTTGTTTTCAAAATTGACGCTCTATTTTTGTTAGTGCAAAAATTAAAAACTGCACAGGCGATCAAATACCACCAAAAGAGAGCTCTATTTGTGGGGAAAAAAACAACAATTGTATCTGGGTACAGCGTCGCACGACTGTGCAATTGTCAGTTAAATTAACGCATTGCCGAATCGCAAAAATGGCCTGGTCATTAAGGGGGTAAAACCCTCCCGGGCTGAAGTGGTTAAGGTAGGAATCCGGGCATGGATAAAACTAGTGGTGCACCGAAATTTCGGCAACCGAAATTTTCGGCCGAAAATGGGCTTATTCCATTTTGGCCGAAAATGGGTTAAAGATGCCGATATCAATGATGGCCGCCGCGGGCACAGGTTTCAAAAGACCCACCTCCCGGTGATGTCACTACTACTACTACTACGATGTGCATGAATGAACTAACACACCGGGCGAGCGGCCGCTAATAGCTATAACTAAGTGAGCCCTTCACTTCCCTATCACGCGGGTATCTCCACTGACAGGGAAGTGAAGGGCTCACTTAGTTATAGCTATTAGCAGCCGCTCCCCACGCCCGCCTTTCCAGTGTGTTAGTTCATTCATGCACATCGTAGTAGTAGTGACATCACCGGGAGGCGGGCCGCTGGCCAGTGGCAGGACTTTTGAAAGGAAGGACACAGGAGGAGCTTAGAGTTTGCCTGTCGCATGGAGGTGCCGACAAGAAAGGAGATTGCATCATTGGGGTGAGGAGGGGTGCGGGGGGGGGGGCTGAGGCAAGGTTACCAATGGTATTTGTATTATGCAGCATGAGGGTTTTAAAGTATTGCCACTGCTGGTCACTGATGCATTAGTGACCGACCAGTTGCAGTTACTTAAACCCCTTTGTGCTGCATTAGTGCAACCAGTATCAGTGCACCCAGTGTTAATTAACACGGATCCTGGTTGCACTAATGCAGCACAAAGGGGTGGGTTAACTGCCACTGGTCGGTCACTAATGCATCAATGACCAGCAGTGGCAATACTTTAACCCCCTCATGCTGCATAATACAAATACCATGGATAATTAAATTACCACTTGCCAACCCGTCACAGTACATATACTGCGACAGGGTGGCAGCTACAGTTGTACGTCGCTGCCTGTTTCTGGCGTATGCCCCTCTTCTATCTATTTTAAAATCATTTGGGGGAAAAAAGTCGTTTTCGGCCAAGGGCATCCTGCATTTTCGGTTTCGGCCCAGAATTTTCATTTCAGTGCATACCTAGATAAAACAAATAAAATGATGCCACCTTCCTAGCAGAATGTCTTTTTTTTTTTTTTTTTTTTTTTTTTTTTTTTAGGGGACAATTTAAAACTGATTACGGCACTCCACGGTTCCGTGACTGCCAGCGATCCATTCCTTCCTCCCTCAGTGCTGCAATGTAGGGGATCGCTTTTGCGTCGTCATGTGCAAAGCAAGACGGGCAGAGGCCTTGGGGGAAATTGGTTTTTGCAACCTGAACCAGCATATATTCTGTTTTCAATTGTCAATAGAAAAACTTGTGTATTCTTCATAGCTGAGAGGGGGCGCGGTTTTAGTTTTTATATCCTTGGACTGAGTTAGGCTTTAGATTTCCCTCTATTTTCCCCAAAATTAGCTTTGTAGGATGTAACTTTTGTTTGCTAGCATTAACTTTTGAGTCCCGTGTAGTTGGAGTTAATGGGGAATAACTGTGGAATGTTTTACAGTATCCAGGCCCCTCCGCCCAGTATGTTTGGCAGAGAAAAACTGTTTTAGCCCAGATAATGGTTCTTGTGTCTGACAGGCAAGTCTGTTGCCTTGGTTAACTTGTCTGTTCATTATTTTAGTTATTAAATATGCACAAAAAATGACAGTTTTAAACTGGTCACCGATGTGCAACCCGGTCAGCAGCAACCGGGTCACGCTTGCTGGCCAGACTGGGGAGACCATACGGATTTAGAAAAAACAGTCCGTCACCCAGTCTGACAGTTGATTGTAGTTCTCACAGGAACAGAAAATAAAAGAAGCAAAAGAATTCCATTTAAAAAGGAAAAAAAGACCAGAGATCCCAGCAAGGAACTAGGTCCTTACTCCAGACTAGGCAGAAAAAAACAAGACCTATAGCAGGAAGTGGGAGTATACCCCCTGGGACTGCCCTATAGGAGTAGTCAAACTTTTTTCTGCCTAGTGTCCTACTTCTGTAGGGGGCAGTATAAACCCAAGGGTCAAGAAGAATGGGGATTTAGTCCCACCATATGGCCATATCGTGCTCAAGCCCACCACTACGTCAAAGTACCCCATTATCAGTGGGTCCTACACTATCCATAAAAAGAAGGATGAATCCAGCCTCTCTAAACCATTGGAGATACTTACTCCTTACTGGGAGAGATGTGCAACTGCACTATAAGGGACTCCTCCTATATCTGCTTACTAGTGGACACTGATAGAGTAAACTAAGCATGCAGTAACTATCCTATTGGATAGTTACTGCATGTGCCCAAAGAATGAGGTCAGCTGACTACAATGAACGTAAAAGGAGAGAAAATCATTTAAAAAAATGTAAATCGCCCCCCTGTGCTGTGTTAAACGCATACGTATGTCACACCCACATATGTAAATGTTTTTCGCGCACCACACATGTGAGGTACCGCTGTGAACGTCAGAGGGAGAGCAAGAATTCTATTCCTAGGCCTCCTCTGTAGCGCTAAACTGGTAACTTGTAGAAATGTCTAAAGTGTCACCTATGGAGATTTTAAAGCGGAGTACCCCCCGCTTTTTTTCTTGTGCAAGTATACAGTGAGACCCAACTTTAGTCAGAAAATTAAGTCCTGCTAGATCATTTCAGGCTGGCCCCTTTTGCAGGTATAGTTATAAAACAATAATAATTATAGGCCCTTTTTTTTGTTATAGTATAAATAATATCCAGGCATACCGTCTCACTCTGCTCTGCACATGCTCAGTTGCTCTCTATTTTTTGGCATTGTGCTGAAAATCAGAGTCACTAGAGGCCGACCTACTAATAGCCTAAAGATTTACTGCTGCTCAGGGGCTCTGGGCTTCAGCAAAATAACAGCCTTTGACAAAAAGAAACAGGAGCAATGCTGGAAGTAATTTACAGCGCACACTCCTTTTCATTGCATAATTATTAATGTGAAATGTATGTTCCTTGCTAAAGAACATTATTTTTTTAACAAGTTACGGGTAAAGTTCTGCTTTGATCACAACATCTGTGTGAACCTTCCTGGTGTGACTTAGACAACTACACTACAAAACAGCAACAGAGAGATGATTTTTTTCAGAGGTTTTTTATTCATAAATCCGTCTAGTTTACCTCCTGCAGAACAGAGCGTTCGTGAAAAGCTGTGTAGAATTTTAGGTCCTGTTAGGGATTTTAACCACTTTACCACCGGAGGATTTTGCTGTCTTACGTCCAGGCCACTTTTTGCGATTCGGCGCTGTGCGACTTTAACTGACAATTGCGCGGTTGTGCGACGCCGTACCCAAACGAGATTTACGTCCTTTTTTTTCCCACAAACAGAGCTTTCTTTTGGTGGTATTTGATCACCTGTGCGATTTTTTTTTTTTTTTTTTTACTTTTTGCGCTATAAACAAAAAAGAGCGTAAATTCTGAAAAAATAACAATATTTTTCACATTTTTTTATATGAAATTCCCCCCCAAAAAAATGTAAAAATCAACATTTTTTTTTAAATTTTTGGCCAATTTGTTTTCTGCTACCTATGTTTGGTAAAAAAAAATCACAATAAGCGTATTTTGATTGGTTTGCGCAACAGTTATTGCGTTTACTAACTAAGGGAAAGATTTCTGTCATTTTTGGTTTTTATTTTTTTTTTTTTGCGGGACTGCGACATTGCGGTGGACAGATCGGACCTTTGACATTTTTGACACTTTTGGGGGTACCAGTGACATTTCTACAGTAATCAGTGCTATAAATATGCACGGTTACTGTAAAAATAACACTGGCAGGGAAGGGGTTAACTTGGAGAGGGAGGGGTTAATGTATGCCTGGTGCTTACTGACGTGTGTGGGGGGAGGTGACTGAGTGACACAGAGACAGATCGCATGTTCAGCTATGCTGAACCCTGCCTGTCACTTAGGAGATCCGCCCGCTCTGTTTACACAAGTGGGCGGATCTCCACACTCGATTCCCCGATGATCGGGGAAGAGCAGCGGCGATCGCCGTGGCTCATCCCCTGGCCCGACTCACGCTGTGACTGAATACAGCGGGAGTGAGCGCCGCCCACAAGGGGAGGAGTCCAGCGACATAGTCTACGTCGCTGGACGGGAACAAGCCACTGTGCCGCACAGTGAGCGAAGGTAAAGGGGTTAAAGGATAAGTTCACCTTTGGTAACATGTTAGATACAGATTTTGTGCATTGGGAAGGAACCAACTTGAATAGGAAACTACAAGCAAATGGCGCAAAAATGTTTTGTGGACTGCTTCTGATGTGAACAAGGCTTAGAGTGGATTTTTCCTTTTTAAAGGATTGAATTTTGATGAAAAATGTGGGATTAGGAAGTCGATTGAAAACAAACCTCTATTTTATTAGCTTTTTGTACACAAGAAGGCTTATTCCAAAATGGGATGCAATATTACATCCAGTCCTTTTAGAACCTGTTTTACTTGGCTGCCAACTTTGATTTCTTTTCTACAGTCTCTATCAGGAGAAATGTTTTATATATATTTTTTTTGTTTTTGTTTTTAGGTCCATTATGAATCAGGAGAAACTAGCAAAACTTCAGGCTCAGGTCCGAATAGGTGGTAAGGTTAGTACTTTGTGTGCTTGACCCTATAATTCTTTGGTTTGTCCATTAGACTTTACATCAAAATATTATTTGTGTTGTGAGGAAGTATTAGAACCTTTTATGTTTTTATCTGTTTTGGAGAGATTTTCAATTATTCCTTTTACCTATAGATAGGGGCATTCAAACTGGATTTTGATTGTAGGTTTACACCCCTTTCACACTTGTGTGACTTGTAATGCCACTTTGGACATCAGAGTTGCATGACGAGTTGTACCCCATGCTTTCCAATGATAACCATTCATATATGTGGGACTTAAAGTTGTGCATGCACTTCTTTAGTCTGACTTTCATGCAACTTGAGGGCTTCAATGTTAAACCTCAAAGGGTGCATGAAAGTCTTTCCTAAATTTTTTACATGCAACAATGGGCAAATAGTGGGTCCGACTTTGCAGAGGGACAAGAAGTCACATCTAAGTCGCACCCATCTAATGTTGCACTTTAAAGTCGCGCAAGTGTAAATGGAGCCAATAGGCCAAGGCCTTCACTGATATTGTGAGAAGAGGGTGACGCACACACATGATCTCCAAAATATAGCCGATTCTCTATTAAAATAGGAACTAATTGTAGAGACTTAAAGGGGTTTTTAAAGGCAGAAGTTTTTTTTTTTATATTAATGCATTCTGTGCATTAAGATAAAAAAAAAAATAAAACGCATGTGTGCAGCCCCCTTAATACTCACCTGAGCCCCATCTCAATCCAGCAATGTTGCACAAGAGCCTCCACTGTCCAGGACTCTCCCTCCTGATTGAGACACAGCAGCAGGCACCATTGGCTCTGGCTGGTGTCAGTCAGTGAGCCAATGAGAGAGGGGACGGGGCCGAGCGGTGGCTCTGTGTCTAAATGGACGCACAGAGCAGCAGCTCAGATCGGGTGCCCTCAGGAGGCTGTCAGAAAGGGACCCAAGAAGAGGAGGATCTGGGCTGTTCTGTGCAAAACCAACGGCACAGAGCAGGTAAGTATAACACGTTTGTTATTTTTAAACAATAAAACAAGACTTGAATATCACTTTGAGCCCCGGTTCACACTTATGCGATGCGGGAAGGCTGCAAATTCGCAGCCTGTTCCCGCATCGCAAACGCACCCCTGGCAGTTCACACTGCCATATGCGATACGCTGGGGGTGTCAATGTAATCTTAACGACACCCCCAGTTTGATCGCATATCGCAGTGCGATCTTGCAGTTCGCACAGGATCGGATCGAACAAGTGTGAACCGCTGTGCGATCCGATCCTGATGCGGCTGCAAAAAAGGGTCCTGTGCGTCTTTGGTGCAGTGCGAATTTAGCCATACAAAGTGTATGGCTAAACTCGCACCGCACAGCCGATTGCATGTAATGAAGGAGCAGTGCGCTCCGACATTACTTGCGATCGCCGCAGCCGCATCAGTGTGAACCGGCACTGAAGCCTATCAGCCTGTCAGCACTGTATGTAGCATCAGTATACAGCTCTGTGTTACGGCAGCCTGATGGGAACTTCCTGTCCTGTTCCCAAAACAAAATTGATTTGAGCTGAGCGCTGCTCAGCCAGTCATAGGAAGCTTTTTACTTTCTGGATGAATACAAAGCTTTCTCTTAATTGGCTCAGGCGGCCATATGATGTTCTCATCTCCACCTCAGCCAATTAGAGGAAGCTGTGTATTCAGAAATTACAAAGCTTCCTGTGAATGGCTGAGCAGCATTCAGTCTGACTTTTTTTGTTCCAGGAGCAGGACAGGAACTATTCGTATGTAGGTATACATACAGTTTACACAGTATGGACAGCTGCTGTATCAGTTAGAATAGTTTATTTGGACCAGCTTGGCTCTATGGTTCCTTCTGCTGGACCCTATGTCAGTACAGAACACAATAGTAAGCTAGAGGTCAGGAAGGAACCACACTGTGCTGCGGGGGGATACAGGGATCAAATACTCCCAAGTGTTGAATGCAAAGGATCTTGAGGTAGAGTAGCTCTTGAACAGAGCAAAGATCCAAGGAACAAAAGTAGTACAGAGTTTCCCCTTTTACAGATCCGTTCCTTGTTACAGATTTTTAACCAGTCTTTCGTCCATATTTTCTGCCTGTCTTTTAAACTATATATTGAAACTTGAGATGCCCTTTAATGTTGTTTCTGTACTGCGTTTTTGCATTTGTCAAATGATCCCTGCTGTTTTTGCTTTTCTTAGGGAACAGCCCGCAGAAAGAAGAAGGTTGTACACAGAACGGCAACAGCAGATGACAAGAAACTTCAGAGTTCTCTCAAGAAACTGGCAGTAAATAATATTGCTGGAATTGAAGAGGTAATGCCATTTGGGATCAAGTGAAAGTCAGCTTCTGTTCTGCCCGTTCAACAAATATTTCATGCTATTTTTATCCCAGGCAAAAGTATTTTTCTCTGGTATGGTGGCTACAGTTTTCATAGGCGAATAATATATATATTTTTTCAAATACATGACTTAAAAAGACAAAATAGCCATAAAATAGTGCATGAACTGATAACAGTGCTTGATCCCCTGTGCTTCTTCTATGTGCAAAGAAAAAAAATCTATAATAAAGTCTTGTGCTGCCGCTATGTACCTATATGTATTCCCACATATACTTATCTAAAAATGGTAGAGCGCTACCCCTTTCGTGAATATAAAGTGAGAATCGTAACCTAAAACTATATATTACCACTAGTGAATAATATTAGGCATAAACAGTATTATGTAATCAAATAAAATATCAATTGTGATCAAAATAAAATACACTACTCACTAATCATAATAGAGCTATGTGGCGGGGCCTAGTGACGTCATTACGCACATACGGGAAGTCTGTGCCCTAGATGTTTGGATCCAAGGTTTACCACATCCTATTGATCTTTTAAGGGGCTGCACACCCCTAATGTGCCAAGTCCATTGCCTAGGCGCAGGGGAAGTGCAGAGAGAAATGTGAGTTTTAATTTTTAAGCTTTTATTAAAGTTTTATATACGATTCAGCACTATGTCAGTCTTCTGACTTTATTTTTATTTTTGATAATTGCTGTGTATATTTTTGATAACTGCTGTGTATCTGTACTGTACTGGAAATAATATATCAGGAATCGGATCTCTTTGATCTATTAGTGGATTTGTATATCCCTTAAAGGGGAAGGCTCGGAGTGACCTGTGGCAGGTCAGTGCTGGAGGTGAGCGCATAGTTTGGAAGCTGAAGGGGCACCTGCAGTGATTTATGCAAATCTACATTAACTTCACGGAAGATTGCATCTATACATGTTGGACTTCAATCACTAGTATATATTATATTTGCTACTACATAGTCTTATCACTGATTGGTGTGTTCATGCCTATATGGTAGCCCTGTTATGATTAGTGGGTAGTGTATTTTATTTTGATCACAATTAATATTTTTTTTTTGATTACACAATACTGTTCGATTATGTCTAATATTATTCACTAATGATAATACATTGTTTTATGTTACGATTTTCACTTTATATCCACTAAAGGGGTAGCGCTGTACCATTTTTATTTTACAGTGCATGAACGGAGTTGGATTAAAGGGAAGCTATAGTTGTATAACTGATTTTGTTTTTTGGCAGGTAAATATGATTAAAGACGATGGCACGGTTATCCATTTTAACAATCCCAAGGTCCAAGCCTCCCTCTCCGCCAACACATTTGCCATTACCGGCCATGCAGAATCCAAGCAGATCACAGAAATGCTCCCAGGGATCCTAAGTCAGCTGGGTGCTGACAGCCTCACAAGTCTCCGCAAGCTAGCTGAACAGTTCCCTCGGCAGGGTAAGGGACCTTCTTTGTCACCCATTCAGTCATTTATTAACTGGGCTGTGCTGCCATATCCTTTTAAAAGTATAAAAATAAACCTTTGGTAACACTTTAGAGTAGGAAATAGTTGTTATAACCCATGTCAAGTATTTTTTTTCTGCCTGTCTCATTAAGAAGATTTCATTCAGTGCCTGTTTTAGAGAGCGTGCCTGAAATGAAAAGAAATCTCTCCAAATTTAGGAGGATCCTTTCCTAGCTGTAGTCTTTAGAGCAAGTGTCCTTTTTAAAAGGTTTCCAAACAAATCCTGTTGAGGTTGCAAAATATTAAATTTGAACAGTAGTTACCAGACCAAGTAAAAGCATTTGAATCCGGATGCTTACCTCAATAAAACACTGACTGGGATTTGGATACCCTTTGAAGAAGTAAAAATCTCTAAACCGAGCACATTACATTTTACATCTCAATACGTCTAAAATGCTGTTTGGGTGCACGTGCCTATTTCTCATGAAGAGCATTGGGTGTCGGTGGAATTTCTGTATGTTTCATCCTAAAATTGCAGCCTGACACAGAAGGAATGCCACCTATCGTTATTGTGCGTGCTAACATATATGGCTTAATATTTAGCTATATAGTGGAACTTCACTCTCCCAATCAAAATTGACTATGCTAGCATTAGTAAAAAGGCGATTCATACCCCTTGAAATTTTCTACATTTTGTCACGTTACAATCAAAAACATAAATGCATTTTATTGGGGTTTTATGTGGTAGGCCAACACAAAGTGGCACATAATTGTGAAGTGGAAGAAAAATGATAAATGGTTTTCAAAATATTTTACAAATATCTGAAAAGTGTGGCGTGCATTTGTATTCACCCCCCTTTACTCTGATACCGCTAACTAAAAATCTAGTTGAACCAATTGCCTTCAGAAGTCACCTAATTAGTAAATAGAGTCCACCTGTGTGTACGTGAATCTCAGTATAAATGCAGCTGTCCTGTGAAGCCCTCAGAGGTTTGTTAGAGAACCTTAGTGAATAAACAGCGTCATGAAGGCCAATGAACACACCAGACAGGTCAGGGATAAAATTGTGGAGAAGTTTAAAGCAGGGATAGGTTATAAAATAATATCCCAAACTTTGAACATCTCACGGAGCACTGTTCAATCCATCATCCAAAAATGGAAAGAGTATGGCACAACTTCAAACCTACCAAGACATGGCCGTCCACCTAAATTGATAGGCCGGGCAAGGAGAGCATTAATCAGAGAAGCAGTCAAGAGGCCCATGGTAACTCTGGAGGAGCTGCAGAGATCCACAGCTCAGGTGGGAGAATCTGTCCACAGGACAACTATTAGTCATATACTCCACAAATCTGGCCTTTATGGGAGAGTGGCAAGAAGAAAGCCTGTATTAAAAGAAAGCCATGCAGTTTGACACAGCAAACATGTGGAAGAAGGTGCTCTGGTCAGATGAGACCAAAAGTAAACTTTTTGGCTTAAAAGCAAAACGCTGTGTGACAGAAAACGAACACTGCACATCACCCTGAATACACCATCCCCACCCTGAAGCATGGTGCTGGCAGCATGCTGTGGGGATGCTTTTCTTCAGCAGGGACAGGGAAGCTGGTCAGAGTTGATGGGAAGATGGATGGAGCCAAATACAGGAAAATCTTAGAAGAAAACCTCTTAGTCTGCAAAAGACTTGAGACTGGGGTGGAGGTTTACCTTCTAGCAGGACAACAATCCTAAACATGTTACAACTATGGCTGTATGACAAAATGTGGAAAATTCAAGCGGTATGAATACTTTTTCAAGGCACTGTAGATAGGAAAGTATCGTATTACTTTTTTTTACATTTCTTCAGCAACTTCCTGGTTTCTTTCCTTGACAATGTGATGTCCTATATCCCAGGAGTCTTTAGGAGGGAAGGAGAAGAGGAGGGGTTTTCTTAGCTAAGCACACCCTCGTGCCTACATGCTGGAGCTAGGGGCAGATAGATTAGGGAGTAAATGCTACATGAATCATCTGCCCATACTCAGAAATGCTAGGGTTTTCAAAGTGACTTCTCAATCTCAACAAAATAAAGCGTGGAGACATGAATGGATGGGGGAGTTTGCTTTGATTATTAAAAAATGAATTGCATAGTGTTTTTGGTTTGTAATGCTCAGATGCAGTGAAGATCATATTTAGGGTCGTGTAGTTCATATGGCAGTATCTCCAGGCTCAACAAGTTAAGACAAGACCTATACTAATTATTATTGTTATACAGCATATTTTTAGCGCCAACAGTTTGCACAGCATTTTACAACGTGAGGGCAGACAGTACAGTTACGAAACAATTCAATACACGAGGAATCGGGGGGCCTTGCTTGTTAGAGTTTGCAATCTAAAAGCTAATAGGGAGACAAATGTATATAGATCTTCCATACATAAGCAGTGAAAATGTTATCTGAGTAATCAGGTTCTTGAATAAGTGGAGTCTTGATTAGTTCTATTTAACCACTTGCTGTACTTGTACTGCGGCAGGTCAGCTCTGTCCCACAAAATTACGTACCTGTATGTAGTGGGGGCGCACGCGTGCCGATTGGCTACAGGCTCGATTTGTGGGGAAAAAAAGGACATCAATTTTATTTTGGTACAGCGTCGCACGACCGCACAATTGTCAGTTAAAGTAATGCAGTACCGTATTGCAAAAAATGGCCTGATCAATAAGGGGATAAAACCTTTCTGTCCAGTAATAGTTAAAGCTTGGCATGCTCAATATTTTATTTTGTTATTAAGATGCTGGAGAATGAATCAGCCACCAGCTTATGCTATCTCATTGCGTTGGATTTATATCTCTTTTTATACTACAGAGAATGCAGCTCCTTTGCTGTAGCCATAAGGGATAGTTTGGTGACTTGCCGGTTGTTGGTGGTTTAAAAATAGTAAACAGCTGCAATGTACACCCGTGCTTGCCACTAAAACCATATGCTGCTATAAATGTGTTCTAACTAGGTTAGGGACAGCTGTCTACAATCTCCATGTTTCAAATTTGTCATTACGTTTCCTGTCACCAGTTGGTTTTCTAATTTTTCCAGTTTTATTTCAACTGTTGGTTACTAGGTGGCAATATAACAATCTTCCTGTGTGCTTATGTTTTAGTATTGGATAGTAAGGCACCTAAACCAGAGGACATAGAAGAGGAAGATGATGACGTTCCTGGTAAGTACTTTGTGAAGCCTGTAAACTCCAATATTCCATCATTGTGTTGCTCCTCGCCTCTTTTCCTGTCTGTCTCCAATGTTTTCATTAACATTCCAGTGTGGAATTCCAAGGAGAGCTAGCAGGTGTGGCAGAAATAGTCCTAGATTGTTCTTGTGTACATTGAGGGCTGCTGAAATAGTAAAGCGTTTATGTATATGCAATGTATTAACGGTAACAAAACAAAAATTGCAATTCATATGCTTTAGAGGCAGAAATTCTGTGAGCTTACAAGGTTTTTGCATTACCATGGGGGATTCCTGCCTTTCCACCGCACTCTGTCGAACTACAGTGGGATCCTCTTATTTGCTTGGAAAAATGAATGTTAGAAAAAAAGTGTTATGTAGTCAATAAATATTTTTTAACTACACCTAGTTCAGCTACCTAAATTCTGCCCTAATATTATCATTCCTTAGTCCTCTTTATAGCAGAAAGCAGACTCTTAAGCTGTACAGGGCATTCTAATTATGTTTTCATGAAAAGTTGATGGCTGGGCTGACCTTGCTCGATAGAGGGTCTGTGGGTGGGTGGGTGGGTGGTAGGTGAAAGAGGGCCACTTGGGGGAAATTAACTCCCAATCAATCTGGCCCGACTGGATGAAAAAAGGCAGCGGACCTTTGTTAAGGGGTCTGGGCTGCTACCTTAAGATACGGCCTAGTGGTCATTTCCAGAGTTTCTAGTGGTAGTCGGTTAAAGGAGCGCCCAAAATCAGCAATAAAAATCCCACTTAGAATAATAGATTATTTTTTGTTTTGTTTTGTCTTGTTCTGCTTTTGGTTTTATGGTTTGTTTTGGGCTAAATGAGGGATAAAATAGGTGAAGGCATCATCAGGTTTTTTTTTGGGGATAATAAGATGTGACTACAATGTTATGGAATTATATTATTGTCAATATATGTTTATCAATGATGCCTTTAATAAAAAAGATTAAAATTTGAAAAAAAAAAAAGAATAAAAGATCGTCGTTTTATTGGTAGCAGAACATGTTAAAGTTAACATGTTAAAGTCAAAGCGTTTCCAATAGCCCCTTCATAGTAACTTGCATATACAACATGATATGCATGTATTAAAATATTGATAAAAATCTGACAATTGCATAAAAAATCCAGCAAATGCATGGAGAAAGGAGAATGCAATAAGAGGCAAACAATTTTTTAAAAAAGACTGGGAAAAGCTAGTTTTTCCAGCAGGAGAGCGGAGCGAAGTGTCTGCTCGCTTCACTGGTCAGCCAGCATCCCTCACTACTGTCCCCTTTTCCAGCACATTCTTCTCTGATTTTACAGTCAATCCCCCCTTTTTCTGGTTCCACCCCCCCCCCCTACACCTCTCCTCCCGATCACTAGCCACAGGATTCGCCACAATAAAAATAAACTTTTTAAACTTTTTTTTTTTTATTGTTTGCCTCTTATTGTATTCTTCTTTCTCCATGCATTTGTCGGATTTTTTTTATGCAATTGTCGGATTTTTATAGACATTCTATCAATATTTTAGTACATGCATATGTTGTACATTCAAGTTATATATTTTTTTGTATGTATTTTAATTTTGTCTCCCCAATAGCCCTGAAGAAGGGGCTTTAACATGTTCTGCTACCAATAAAACGACAATCTTTTGATCTAAGTGGGATTCTTATTGCAGATTTTGGGCGCTCCTTTAACCGACTACCACTAGTATTATGTTTTCAGTCAGTGGAAGGGGAATCGCAGAAGTTGCCAAAATGCAAATGTGTTTTTTTTTTTTTAAGGTTAACACAATTCACATATACAAGATTTTGACTGCTCTTTGGATGGAGTCTTTATTTTATTTATTTCAAAAAGCTGCATATTGCAGGTTACGCCAAGTTTATAGTATTTTATTTGATAGGATTGGGTTTAATTGTTTACACTTTTCAGGTGTATAGTGGCTCTTCTAATTTATTTTTTAATTTTCTATTTCCAGAACTTGTAGAGAATTTTGATGAAGCATCGAAGAACGAAGCAAATTGAGAAATGTAAATCCTTGGAAGTTGACATGGACTTGATTTTAACAAAAAGCGAAAAAAAAATCAGCTGTGTGGTTCCAAAGTTTTACCATGGAACATCATGTGTTAATAGTTCCATAATATAAATATTTTGTATTTTAACAGTGCTACTGCAGCATTTTTCTTGCTGTTTATTTTGCGTTTTGCACTTCCCTCCCAGGACTTTTGGACAAAGTGGGGAAAAAAAAAAAAGTAATCGCAACGTTTTGTGTCCGCTCCACATAGCTGCTTGGTGAGCCAAAAGCTCTAGTAACACTTATATTGTTTCCCTATTCCTGTAGACATGAAAGAAACTTCTTAAAATTGTTTTTCCCTAAATCAATTTGTTTCCTTTTTTCCACATTTTGAATACAGAGTTCACCCAGCGCCAGTTTTATTTATTGGTTGGGTGTCCATAGGTTAAATTACCCGCCAGCTGTTTGAGTACTTCAGTTTCCACAAGATCACCGCACATGTAGACCCAGCTTCATCTACTTACTGTGACCCATTTAGGTATTTTCCAAGGTGTGAACCAGGCATGAGAAGTATTTGATTGTAATAATAGCCTTGGTGGGTGAGAGGGGTCATTTAACGTTTAAGTTAAAAATCCTACTTCTGGCCCATAGACAGCCTTGACCACCAGAACTTTTGAGGTGTTCTGAAGGTGTTCTTTAGCCACCATCTGGTCCGGTGATCTATTTTGTATAGTAGGATTTTGCTCTCTTGTTGATTGCTTGTTTTTCCTTCTTTCTTTCTTTTTTTTCTTCTCTCCTTCCTTCAGCCTTTCAGGCTCCTTGGCAACCCTGTTCTTGCAGAACATTAATCCCAGACGTCTGATTATATCTGTACTTTGGCTACCATAGGTATTTTGGACCAGTCAGTCCTACTTCCCTGGTCCACCTATGGATTCAAAGTGTGGTCATTGGGGGCAACAGAAACCACAAACATATATACAGGGGACATGCTATTGTGAGAACATAATGGAAAACAGATAAGGGATCCAATAATGCATCCATGCTTTAGTTACTGTTATGAATTGTGACACAAAGGGCTATGCTTTTGTGGACAGCTTTCAGTAACTTAAAGCAAACTTCAATTTTCTTTGGCTGGATACTGTTTTGAAATAGTCATTTGAAATTTATATCTGTTTTTGATCAGTGCAACATCTATTCAGCTTTACCATGATTGAAATACCTACCCAGGGGATTTAAAAATTCCCAGCTAGGTAAATGTATCAATTGCAGGTTGCCACTGTAGAACAGTGGGTTGCAAATGAAACATGACATGCTACTAAGCATTTAAAAATATCCCATGTAACGCTGATTAATTTACAGATGTATGTTTCTTATAATTGCCTCATGGTGTAGAATCCATTGATTGATGCCCGATAAAGATTGTCCAGAAGCTTTCAGTTTACTGAACAGTTAATTCCTGTAGCATTCACTCTGAGGTCCTGTGTAGACCAATCGTGCACGCAAACTATTAATTGTACTTTGTCAGGTGATCAATACAATATAATTAGTATAGAAGATTTGCCTAGAAAAAGCAGTAGACATGCCCTAACAATTAAACAGACTCCAATCGCACCACACCAGCAACTTCCTCCTCCGCAACCAATATGGGCCATATAATCAAGTTCAAGATGGGTGTTACAAGCAGTACCCAGCTGAAATATATAGATACAGGTTTGTAAAGTGTGAGACTAGATTTCACCACGCCCAGTGTCAGACCACATTCTCAAAAATAGAAACTTTAATGCAAAGATCTTTCATGTGTTATGGTAGCTGTCCCAGACTTAAGCAATTAGGACATGTATAAAGTTTATTTGTAATACCACCAGAGCCAACGGCCATTAAAAGCCACAGAGGTATTTACAATGTATGATGTAGTTCAATATAATGGTCAGGGAGATGGCAGCCACACAAACAGTAGGTCAATAATGTCCCTCGTTAACAAGCTGGGATTGTGTATGGATGGTAATGTCGTGCTGTAATATTTCAGCTGGTAATGTCATAATAGTGCTGAGCACACTGCTGGGTATTGCAGTGGAACAAATCTTGCACAATAAATATCTCAAATGTGATCCTAAAACATGGTAAATGTCCTTAAAAATATGCATCTGTGGGCAAATTGTGTCATGTGGTCTTACTCAGTGCGCTATAGTCCCGGCATGGTCAATCGCAGTTGGGTTGTAGTGAGCGTGGAAAGACATCCATTGCAGTTGATAAAGGATTTCCAAAACCAGTGGTATAGTGTTATTTACTAGAGACTGTAAGTGGACACACTTGCAGTGAAGTAACCTAGTGAGTAGCAAGTCGCTTTCTTCTGCAGAGATGGAGCCACATGTGAGCTGACACTTTTTGTCTGTGCCAGGCTTCCTCAGAGGGCATGGCTATCTTCTTTTCTACTGAGGGACACAGGAAGTCATTGACCTATGGGATATACTGCCACCTAAAGGAGAATTGGATAATGGCAAACAACTGGTCTAGCCCAGGATAATCCCCTCTGCTGCCAGCACCCCAACTTTTTTTATTATATAGTACCCTAGGAAAACGGACATCTTCATCTGGTGTGTTAAAGGCAGTTTTTTTCCCCCTAAAACTGTGTACTTTAAATTTTTTTTCTTCAATAAGAACTCTTAAGAAATTACTGCTGGGGCTTCAGCTCTACGATTTCAGCTCTCTGGAACTGTTGTCAAAAGCCTGACTTTTGGAGTACTGTACCTGGACCGATGGACCGCACGTTGCAGGAATAGCCTGGAAGAGGCTTTTGTGCACTGGGATCTACACGGCAATTTCCGCAGTTGTTCTGATAAAGGCTTAGCTGCGGATCGCCTTTCGGATATAGAACCACTAGCATTGTCACATGGACTAATATTAATATACAAGATTTAAATGGTGCCAACAGTTTGCGCAGCACTTTACAACATAATGGGAGACCGAACGGTTAATACAATAAAATACAAGAGGGCCCTGCTCATATGAGCTTACAATCTAATATCTATAATGCAAGTTTATGATTTCAAGGATCGGGTTCTGCCTTTTCCTGTCACGAGGCAGTGATTCTTGGGCTTTTTGTCTTCAAGCAACTGTTTGAAGATCGCAAGGCTGCCACCAAGTCTTCTGTTCTTTCAGGGGAACATTCCAGCCGCCTCTAATGTCAGCTTCAGATGTAAGATTCTATAGGCGACTCTTCGAGCTGCAGGCAGTCCACAGTTCTATGTTGTTTTCTTGGGCCTGTTAGCATTTGCTGTGTTGCCCACCCCTCAGTTGGATTACTTTTGGATGTCCCAAAGGTTATGTCACGAAAAGGATTTTATGATGAGTACAAAAGTCCTATTCTCTTTATTGAACAGTGCAGAACACAGGTAGAGTATTCCTAAATCCTGGGTTATAGGCTCATCTTCTGGCTTTTGGACACTACCAAAGGTTTTGAGGACATGCCTCTCCTGGGTTTCTTCCCTATGACCCTACCTCATTCTGTGAGTCTTCTGTTTTTTGCTGGTGCACTAGGGTGATGGACCTACTATGTTTATAGATAAATCACTCCAAGCTTAACTTGTTTGGCTTTCTCAGTAGCCCACAGGGGCCTACCACTACACTTGGCTATGATGAAAACTAGGCAAAAGGGAGCCACAGCAAAAACTCGGATGAACATTTGCTCTGCTGAATGCCAGCACAACACCCATCCTCAGTGATGATGCATTACTTGCACTGGAGCAGGACCTTATATTTTTACCAGTCTCTGTAGCCGACTCTAGTTCAATTTCAGACACGAAACAAGCAGGTTAGAGGACAAAGGCAGATTTTTCTGTAACTATGTCACAACTCCCCAAACAACTAACAGCCATCTCTGTCGTAGGCTCCAAAATGGCAGACTCCTTCCTCAGCTCCACTGTCTACCGGAGTCGGATTCTGATATTTCCAGCCTAGAAGAGGGGGAAAAAAAAGAAAATGAACAGGCAATGTTAGAGGAAGCTGCAGAAGATTTCTAAACCACCCCCCTCACCGGCCTTCTATACAGCTGACACTGCAGCTTTGCGCAAAATGCCTGCCAATGTTGATATGCTTACATCTGCTGTGCTCTAAAACCTCACCATTTTCACAGTTGAATCTCCTCCATCTCGCCATGCCCCTTTGGGTACAAAGAGACCTAACAATCCCAAAAATACATCCCCGGTCCATGAACAAAAAACTGCTTGATGATTTAGTTATTCCAGAAAAAGTATCACTCCAATGAAAATTATTGCAGAGCTCTATCCAGTGAAAAAAGTAATCGTTAAATAGATAAGCCTGCCGTCTGTTGTAAACCTCTCTCCATACCACCTGAATCCAGTGGCTGGATAGTAGCAGCAGGCATAAACATCAGGAACTTAACCAGTTCAAAAATACAAACCACATTATTTGGTTGTTTTAGAACAAAAACAAAGCTTATCTATATGAACCAAAAACAAAATCTGTAAAACCTAGAAATGGTTTATATTAATCTTGAAATGTAGTTATAGGCTTAGCAAATGCAAATCAATTCAGTGTAGAGTTCTAAGGAAGAGAATTGCCTCTGCCAGATCCTCTTTCATAGAGGCTCTTAAGTCAGACTTTATTATTTTTAGGGCTGAAAATAATCTTTCGACACTAACTTGAGTGGGTGGCATTGCAGTAACTATTCTGGCCACATCACTAACGATCTCTGGATAAACAAGGATGGCTTCTTCAACAGTAAGTTTTGATGAGCGATCATACTTTTCAACTTCTTTTGGTGCTTTATGAAACTCCTGTTGGAATTTTTTTATTTGGACATTTACTGGTTCTGTAACGCTTATGCGACGTCGCTTTCCTTTAGCAACTTCCATTTTGTCTAAGAAGGAATCAAAGTCTAATTCTTCGTTTGAAGAAGATGATCCTGAGTTACCACTATTGCTTAAAAGAACTTCATCCTGTGGAGGTATTTCAGGTCGTAATCCCTTCATGTGAACTGCTACATCATAGAGGGCCTTTTTCTCAGTTGCAGTCTGTTCACTGTTCAACAAAAGTCGGCTCATTGGGTCGACATAAATAGCCGCTAACAAGATTTCATTATCCAGCAAAAGACTCTTTCTTTTCATCATTGAAGATGCAATGCCCTCTGCTATTAACCCTCCATTTTTGTTCAGGTGATGTATAACAGGCTCTTCCATTCCAAGAGGAATTTACCTGGGGTTAGATCATCACATTGCAACCTCTTGGTGACAGTGAAGGGGTGAGAAAGAAGGTTCTCCAGCTCTTTTGTTTGTGTCCAATGGTTTTCAGTTAATGCAAGGTTTTCATTGTCCATTTCTTCTATGAAGTCTTTAAGTTCAAGCAAATGCTTCACCATTAAATAAGTGCTTCCCCAGCGAGTTGTTTAATCCAAAATGACTCCTTTTCCTGCACGTCTTTTCAAAATTGCATCTGTTTTCTGGGCCCTGGCTGCAACAGTTACTTGCCGTAATTTGCCAATTAGTGTAGCTGCATGGCGATCTTTTAATCCATCTCTTATGGCAAGTTGCAGTGTATGAACAGCACATCGCATATGATGAATAGTAGCAAGCTTCAATGCTTCTTCAACAAAGTTGTCTAAAAAATGTCAGCATTCTCTTCAGTTTCTAAACTTTCTCCAATACTTGCAGAGCTGTCTTCCTCTAACTCTAATATCTCTTTGTTACCTTCTTCATCTGCGTTCATCTTCTCAATGGTGCACAACATGTTAGAAGCGTTATCTGTCACAACACATAAAATCTGTTCCTTTGTCATTTCAAAATCTTCTAGAATACC